>NC_041383.1:267514227-267515721 GCF_002162155.2 Triticum dicoccoides | reverse complement strand
GGGGGGGGGCTTGCCTGGTTGCTCTGTCAAGGAGGGGTCGTCGTCGACGTAGTCGATCAGAGGGGCGGCATCAGTCTCAGGGTCTACCGGGGAGAAGAGGGGGAAGAAACAGTAAATATAAAGCAAACATAGCATCACAAAGCATAACGTGGCAAAATGCTGTGCCGGGAGTGACCTAACGTATGGCTACACAATATAGGCGAAGGGGGGATTCAATCGGAAATGTTTTCCCGGTTCCGGACATGTGTCAGACAGATGACCGGAGGGGGAAAGTTCCATGTTCCGCATGCTAGGGGCATGTGACAGATGAACGGACCGCGTATCCAGATTCGTCACGTTTTTTTGAGCAACTTTCATGTAGAAAACATTTTCATCTGAGCTACGGTTTATTTTCTATGATTATTCAAAGATTAAACCATTTTCAGAAATTATTTAAATTAACAGAAAAGGAATTATGACGTCAGTAGAGTGTCAGCATGACATCAGCAGGTCAACAGACCCGCTGACTGGTCAAACTGACCATTCGGTCCCACATGTCATAGAGAGAGGGCTAACCGTGGGTTATTTTAAAAGAACAGGGGGGGGGGGGTTAATTTGAAGTTGGGCCCCACATGTCAGTGACTAATTAGTCTATCAAGTTAATTTTATTTATAAGAACGTTTAGTTAGCCTAAGTAACAGACGGGGCCCACATGTCATGTACAGTAACTGCGTTGACTAGAGTCAACATGGTCAACTGGGACGCCGGGGCCCCCTGGCAGCCTCACTGGTGTGGCCCCCATAGGGCCACGTCGGCGCCAGGTCAGCACGGCGGCCGGAGCAACGCCGGCGACCACAGGAGATGGCGGCGACGCGCGGAATTCGCCCACAGGCCACCAAAATGAAAGCGGCCGGTCGCGTTCGAACGTGGAGACGAAGCCGCGTCGCATGGTGTGGTCAGTTGGAAGCAGGGGCGACCGGAACTGCATCGACGTCGAGCTATGGCGGCCGCGCATACGGGACCTCGACGGAAGCTATGCTAGGAAGCACGGGGAGGCACGTGCTCAGGCTCGTTGGGCTCCTGGGAGCTCCAAGAGTTCGACGGTGGCCTCAGGCGGCGGCGACGTCGACCACAAAGACGACCACGATCTCGTCGGCGGCGAGCAGGGCATGGAGGCGGCGACAGCTACCTATGGTGCGGGGAAGAGCACGGGGAGAGAGGGAGAGGGAGGCGGAGCTCACTGGGCACCTGTAGGTGTGCAAACGTGGGCTCGGGGGAGGCTCGACGGAGCGAATCGACGACGGCGAGCTCGGGCGTCCCGAGGAGGAAGACGGGGTGGATCCGGCGCTGCGGAGCCTTCCGGCTCCAACGGTGGGCACCGTTTGACGTGGAGGACGACGACGGACGCCTACGGCATGTTGGCGATGCGGGGCGAAGACGGTGGCCGCGGGATCGACACGACGACGGCGGCGGGCGCGCTCGGGTCAGAGAGAGGGGAGTGCTCGAGGGGGATCT
>NC_041383.1:267424868-267513860 GCF_002162155.2 Triticum dicoccoides | reverse complement strand
GCGGAGGCGTCGACGGCGAGGTGGTTCGGCGGCGACGGGCGCGCTCTGCCTCGCCCGGTCGGAGGAACAGGAGGGAGGCGCGCTTCGGGGAGCTGGGCCGACCAGGCTGGGTGAGGTGGGCCGGCCTGCTGGGATGGGCCGAAGCCCAAGGGGAGGCCAGGGGCTCTCCCACCCCTTCTTCTTTCCTTTTCTTTTTTTTGTTTTTCTTTTTCCAACAGCTTTTGCCTTTTCTTTTTAGCCAATAACGACTTTGCAAAATTATGCCACTGGCCAAAACAATTTCAAAGAATTAAAGTGCACTGCCTCAAAAAGGTTGGGATGCTTTTGGAATAGTTGCCAATTTTATAAATTAAAAAGGGCATTTAATTTATTGCTTAGGTCACTGTTTTAAGTAGTTTAGGCCACTTAAACCCTTTGCAAAAATGTTGGTTCACCACCAATATTAGTTGTGGAATATTTGGCACATGATGAACATTTTTGTTTTCATGTTTGAGAAATTTTGAATTTCCCTCTTAATTTGAATTTGAATTTGACTTTGATTTTTCATCAAGTGATAATTAGCTCAGTAAGCATGGTGACCTGGCACCATTAACAGGGGATTACTATAGCATGACAGTGTGGGTGTTACAAATCTCCTCCACTACAAGAAATCTCGTCCCAAGATTTAAGTGGGTAAGAAAAGAGTAACTTTGGGAGAACTGACCCTTATAGGTTTAATTGTCTGGTGAACAACGCAGGTAATGTGACAGAAGTATCTCTCGAGTTGAAATTTAAGAATAATGTCGAGAGAAAATTATGAAGGTACAATAAGAAGTTTCAAGCGGATGGACAGACGATCGATACCTGAACAGAGTGTGAGAAGGGGTTCAGAGCTTCAGGAATAGATCATCCCTCGGGGGGTGGCTCGTGACATGATACGAAGCCAAATGCAAGAATATTTCGGAATCAAAGATATACAGGAGAGTCAGGTTTCGATCGTGTGGAACTGTGAGTTATGGGCCCACCATGTGGGTTAAAAGCAGGAAGGCGCTAAAATTTTGCACGGCCATGATAGCAAGGCAGGTCAGAGGATAGCCTGCCAATTATGTTGGCAACAGCGTTGGTACCAAGGGCGAGGGATGAAGAGAACCATTTTCCTGCTCGTAATACGAGGCGGACCAATAGGCAAAGTTCTCGTCCATCGGTGGTT
This sequence comes from Triticum dicoccoides, assembly GCF_002162155.2. Taxonomy (NCBI): domain Eukaryota; kingdom Viridiplantae; phylum Streptophyta; class Magnoliopsida; order Poales; family Poaceae; genus Triticum; species Triticum dicoccoides. The sequence goes on along the minus strand of NC_041383.1, from coordinate 267,512,671 downwards.
ATCGGAATGTCATCAACAATAGTAACAGGGTCTTACTGACAAAGTTGTACACTGAGGTGCTTACTTAAGCAGGGATTTATCTCTGCTCAGACAAGTTAGATGACAAGAAAGGTGAAACAAAACAATGGAAAGGAAAATGTGATTATTATGATAATCAGACCAATGGAAAGGAAAGATGTTTATACCCAAGTGTTAGAGTATAACTTTCCCAAGGAAAGGCAGAGCATGATAGGGCTCCAAGTATTAAGCCATTTAGACAAAGGGGCAAGGAATTTATGAGGTTTACCCATACAACGGTGTTTGGATAATTGATCAAGAATAGTTAGCATTGCACTCACAATGTCCTTGTTGATGATCGGAGTACCACACACATGCTTCGGGATAGTGTTGACATGGTCATCGGGGAAAGGTCAGACTTCGGATACACAAAGTATCCATCGAAACAACTTATAAAATAAGTCATACAGTTTGGCCCACGGGCTCAGCAACAATTCATCGAGGGGGCAAGGATGGTATTTCTCATCATGAATTCGGTTGATATCCTAGAAAAGTTTGGAATGATGATGATGATCACGACACATTTGTTGAGAGGTTTCATGAAGATGTAATCGATCAACGACGACATTAAGCAAAAGAAATGATGAAGCGTAAGGTTATTTGAACCACGAGTACGACACAAACTCGAAAGCAAGTTTGTTGTTCATGGCAAAATGGTATGACGAGGAAGATCGACATAAGCTTAGCTCGTCGTCGAAAATTGTGCTCCGGAAAGGACCTGGTAGCACAGTTAAAATTTAGCATGATAATGATATAACTGATCAAGCTAGGAATGATGTGATGGAGTATCATTCCAATGAGAATTCACAAGTGGTAGTGCAATGACACAATATACTTGAGATAACAAGGGGCAATAATTGAGGTAGATCAAAAATAGAGGTTAGACAGATGAAATGATCTGCAGAAGACAAGTATTTTAACTTGTCCGGGAAATGGAATTAAGGAGAAACTATGGTCGGAACCACGGTTATGAATGATCAAACCACCGATACAAGATGAACTTATAACAAGGGGTAATCATTTTTGCGAGCAGCTTCCACGATAAGTTCTACATCGGGTCCATGGGCATGAACAAAAGGGTTCAAGGTCGACTCCCACTTCTTCAATGCATAACCTTTCATTCACTCCTCATTTTTCGAAGAAATTGTAGTGCAGAGGATTTATCTGGCGAAGTACCAGAAGAGTAAGACTCGTGATAACTCTCGGGTTCACTCGGATTACGGAAGGCATAAGTTCAACCCATCGGGGCATTTTTACGAATCTATACAACCATCAACCAAGCAAAAGATATGAGTTCAAAAGCAGAGTATCGGAGTCAAAGCAGATGATACAATTTACCGAAGGTATTATGTATCAGCGGAAAACTCACAAGACTTTGGATGTGAAGGACATTGTTGGATAACAACCCAGCACTGGATCTGGCGATTCATGACAGAGTTGATGTGAGTATCGGTAATCAATCAGATGAAGAAGGGGATGCAAAGGCATCGGCTTATAGAAACGTCTGAATGATTCGATGCTTGGATACAAAGGAAATTATGATTTCAAGACGAAGGATCAGAAGCAGAGGCTCTGATCAAAAGATGAGTAGGTTGAATAGACTTAGAGGTGTACCCGATCAAATCTGGATTGGGCAAGAACCAGCTCATATCTGGAAGGATGTCTGAGCTGGAAAGAAAATTTCGAAAGATTAATTGATGATTGTGAGTAATCGCACACACGCTGTTTCCATAGGAACAGAATGACAATCACAAAGAATTCTAAAGAATATTGCTAGACATATGGAATTAATCCTAATGCAAGCAGGCAAGGAGAATCAAGAGCAATAGGCTATAGAGGAATTTGAAAGATCAGATAGCCTTTTCAGGTATTTTGGAAAGCAAATGAACAACCGGGGATGAACGAACCCCGGTTAAGTGAATTATCCACAGTTCGAAAAGAAGCTGCAAAGGAGAAGGCACAAAAGATTCTCGGAACAACGGAGAGTAGTAGTGGTATCTTGTAATAACAGGAGCAACTAGGGATGAAGGTACAAGCGGCAAGGATGTTATTCAGGGGGATTATCGGTGGTCAGGAACTGCAAGGCAGTTGGTACAGGGTGTCGAGAAACATCGAGGAGTATCCGCAGAATCTTCTGGTGAAGCAAGCGATCATTGATAATGTCGGGGCTCTCCGGGAGGAAGTGGGTACGAGAACCTAATGTCAGAGTTTAGTAAAATGGTTAACCCGAATAGAAGAGAGATCAGAGTCCCAGAGTATAGACGAGGAATAAAAGATCCTAATACCACCCAATTGGCGACGTGGGCCCGTAAGCCACACAACCAAGTTAGTAAAATAGTTTTTGGTTTCTAGACTCAACTTCGGCCAAGGAGTTGGAAAGGGGGCTACCTATAGGCAGTCAGCTCTGATACCAACTTGTGACGCCCCCGATTCAATCGTATACTAATCATACACGCAAATGTGTACGATCAAGATCAAGGACTCACGGGAAGATATCACAACACAACTCTAGACACAAATTAAAACAATACAAGCTTTATATTACAAGCCAGGGGCCTTGAGGGTTCGAATACATAAGCTCGAATACATAAGAGTCAGTGGAAGCAACAATACCTGAGTACGGACATAAGTTAGACAAGTTTGCCTTAAGAAAGCTAGCACAAAAGCAACATCAATCGAAAAGGCAAGGCCTCCTGCCTGGGAGCCTCCTAACTACTCCTGGTCATCGGCGGTCTCCGTCACGTGGTAGTAGGCGCCCTCGGGGTAGTAGCAGTCGTCAAAGGTGTCATCTAGCTCCTGGACTCCGTCATCTGGTTGCATCGTCCGAGAAGAAAGAAAAAGCGGAAAAAGAGGGAGCAAAGCAACCGTGAGTACTCATCCAAAGTACTTGCAAGCAAGGATCTACACTACATATGCAACATTATCAAAGGAAGGCTGTATATGTGGACTGGGCTGCAGAAATGCCAGAATAGAGAGAAGGCCTAGTCCTATCAAAGACTAGCATCTTCTAGAAACCACCATCTTGCAGCAACAGGAGGGAGTAGAGTAGCATAAAGTAAAGTAGTAGTAGTGTTAACAACCTCGATCAGAGATCCTTTCTCGACTGCCTGCGAGAAAGCAATCCCAGAGCCATACTATCCAGTTATCACCTCATCACAATCCAATTCTCATCACAAGTATCCAGTTCTAGTTGTATCGATCGGGATACAACTCCAAGTGTCCGTTACCGTAGGACAGGCTATGCATAGATTAGTTCTTCCCTGCAGGGGTGCACCAACTTACCCAGCACGCTTGATTAACTCCGGCCGGACACACTTTCCTGGGTCATGCCCGGCCTCGGCGAAACAATACGCCGCAACCCGACCTAGGCTTAATAGAAAGGCCAGCACGCCAGACTAAACCTATGCCCCAGGGGTCATGGGCCATCGTCCCGGAAACTCCTCCACGTTGCGTGGGCGGCCGGTGAGCAGACCTAGATACCTCCTTCAACAAGGCAGGTGCTTGCGCAGTCCAATCGGCGTGCGCCGCTCAGTCGCTGACGTCTATTAAGCTTCGGCTGATGCATACGACGCAGAATGCCCATACTATGCCCACGTGATGGTTAGTGCTATCAGGCCAGAGGCCCCTCGGATCAAATATGCAAATCGTAGTGGATTAGGAGCACGCGGTAACAAGCAGAGACTCACGAAAGATGAAAGGACCGCGTATCCGGATTCGTCACGTTTTCCTGAGCAACTTTCATGTAGAAAACATTTTCATCCAAGCTACGGATTATTTTCTATGATTATTCAAAGATTAAACCATTTTTAGAAATTATTGAAATTAACAGAAAAGGAATTGGGATGTTATCAGAGTGTCAGCATGACATCAGCAGGTCAACAGACCCGCTGACTGGTCAAACTGACCATTCGGTCCCACATGTCATAGAGAGAGGGCTAACCGTGGGTTATTTTAAAAGAACAAGGGGGGTTAATTTGCAGTTGGGCCCCATATGTCAGTGACTAATTAGTCTATCAAGTTAATTTTATTTATAAGAACGTTTAGTTAGCCTAAGTAACAGACGGGCCCACATGTCATGTACAGTAACTGCGTTGACCTGAGTCAACATGGTCAACTGGGACGCCGGGGCCCCATGGCAGCCTCACTGGTCTGGCCCCCATAGGGCCACGTCGGCGCCAGGTCAGCACGGTGCCCGGAGCAACGCCGGCGACCACAGGAGACGGCAGCGACGCGCGGAATTCGCCCACGGGCCACCAAAACGAAAGCGGCCGGTCGCGTTCGAACGCGGAGGCGAAGCCGCGTCGCGTGGTGTGGTCGGTTGGATGCGGGGGCGACCGGAACTGCACCAACGACGAGCTATGGCGGCCGCGCATACGGGACCTCGACGGAAGCTATGCTAGGAAGCACGGGGAGGCACGTGCTCAGGCTCGTTGGGCTCCTGGGAGCTCCAGGAGTTCGACGGTGGCCTCAGGCGGCGGCGACGTTGACCACAAAGACGGCCACGATCTCGTCGGCGGCGAGCAGGGCACGGAGGCGGCGACAGCTAGCTACGGAGCGGGGAAGAGCACGAGGAGAGAGGGAGAGGGAGGCGGAGCTCACTGGGCGCCTGTAGGTGTGCAAACGTGGGCTCGGGGGAGGCTCGACGGAGCAAATCGACGACGGCGAGCTCGGGCGTCCCGAGGAGGAAGATGTGGTGGATCCGGCGCTACGGAGCCTTCCGGCTCCAACGGTGGGCACCGTTCGACGTGGAGGACGACGACGGACGCATACGGCATGTTGGCGACATGGGGCGAAGACGGTGGCCGCGGGATCGACGCGGCGACAGCGGCGGGCGCGCTCGGGTCAGAGAGAGGGGAGTGCTCGAGGGGGATCTGAAGGGGAGTGGGAGAGGCGGAGGTGAGTGGGGGTAGCTGGGGAGGAGGCCGAGGCGTCGAGGGAGGGCGCGGAGGCCTTATCCTCTCGCGGAGGCGTCGATGGCGAGGTGGTTCGGCGGTGACGGGCATGCTCCGCCTCACCCGGTCGGAGGAATAGGAGGGAGGCGCGCTTCGGGGAGTTGGGCCGGCTAGGCTGGGTGAGGTGGGCCGGCCTGCTGGGATGGGCCCAAGCCCAAGGGGAGGCCAGGGGCTCTCCCACCCCTTCTTCTTTCCTTTTCTTTTTTTTTGTTTTTCTTTTTCCAACAACTTTTGCCTTTTCTTTTTAGCAAATAATGACTTTGCAAAATTATGCCACTGGCCAAAACAATTTCAAAGAATTAAAGTGCACTGCCTCAAAAAGGTTGGGAGGATTTTGGAATAGTTGCCAATTTTATAAATTAAAAAGGGCATTTAATTTATTGCTTAGGTCACTGTTTTAAGTAGTTTAGGCCACTTAAACCCTTTGCAAAAATGTTGGTTCACCACCAATATTTGTTGTGGAATATTTGGCACATGATGAACATTTTTGTTTTCATGTTTGAGAAATTTTGAATTTCCCTCATAATTTGAATTTGAATTTGACTTTGATTTTTCATCAAGTGATAATTAGCTCAGTAAGCATGGTGACCTGGCACCATTAACAGGGGATTACTGTAGCATGACACTGAGGGTGTTACAAGGGAGTAGTCCACCCTCGGGGCTGAGGGTTTGTACCAGTAGCTATGTGTTTGATCTCTCTCTCTCTCTCTCGTGATCTATATCATGGGCTTTGTTAATATAGTCGGATCATATGATGTTTCTCCCCTCTATATTCTTGTTATGATGAATTGAATCTTTACCCTTCAAAGTTTTGTCTTGTTGGATTGAATAATCAGAGATGAGAACACGTGATATATGTCTTTCAATATGAATACTTGAGGTGGCAATGAGGTATCTTATTGATTCACTTGATATGTGTTATGGCATTCAACTCGCGGATTCCCGCGGTGATATTGGGGTAATCTATGCATAGGGGTTGATGCATGTTTTTCTCCGACGGAAACTTTGGGGTCTCTTTATAGTTCTTTGTGTGGATTGAGTATTATGAATATGAATTTGCTTTGGTGTTATTCTAGTATGAACTCTAGGATAGATCGAACGGAAAAATTAGCTTTGTGTTATTTTAGTACGAACTCTTGAATAGATCGAACGGAAAGAATAGCTTTGAGGTGGCTTCGTGACCTACAAACAATTCCTATCTTTTGTTCTCCGCTAATAGGAACTCGGGAGTGATTCTTTATTGCACTTTGAAGGAGAATCATAATATCCAACTATGTTAGCATTGTTGAGAGGTTGCACTAGCGAAAGTACAGACCCTAGGCCTCATTTTTGAGCATTGCAACACCATTTTTGTGCCCGTTTACTATTTGCTACCTTGCTGTTTTTATTTATTCAGATTATAAAAACATATTTCTACCATCCATATTAGACTTCTATCACCATCTCTTCGCCCAACTAGTGCACCTATACAATTTGCCATTGTATTGGGTGTGTTGGGGACACAAGAGATTTCTTGTATTTGGTTGCAGGGTCGTATGAGAGAGACCATCTTCATCCTACACCTCTCATGGATTGATAAACCTTAGGCCATCCACTTGAGGGAAAATTGCTACTGTCCTACAAAACTCTGTGCTTGGAGGCCCAACATGTGTCTACAAGAATAAAGTTGCGTAGTAGACATCAAGCCCTTTTCTGGCGCCGTTATCGGGGAGGTGAGGAAACCGGCACTCACACTCCGGCAACGAAGCTCTTTTCTGGTGCCGTTTCCGGGGAGGTGAGTGCATGAAGGTATATCTTTAGATCTTGTAATCGAATCTTTTAGTTTCTTGTTTTATCACTAGTTTGGTTAATAAAAGAAAACTACAAAAAATGGAATTAAGGTTGCATCATATTATTGATCATCTTTATAATATCTTTCTTGAAAATGATGGATCGGAAAGTTGTGCTCAATTGTTAGAAGAAGAATGTTATAAAATGTTTGAATGATGAGCATGACTGCAATATTGTTGGTATGAACTCTTTGAATATCCATGATGCTAATTATATGCAAAGCCACAAGCTTGGGGATGCTATGTTTGATGAAGATGATATTTTTAGTCCCCCAAGATTTGATGTGCAAATTTGTTATGATGAAAGCATGCCTCCTATGTTTGATGATTATGGTGATGATATGTATGCTATAAAGAATAATGATAACCATGAAACTTGTCATCATGATTTTAATTTTCAATCTCATGATAGTTATTTTGTTGAGTTTGCTCCCACCACTATTCATGAGAATAAATTTGCTTATGTGGAGAGTAATAAAATTGCTATGTTTATGTTTCATGAAAATAATGCTTTATGTGATGGTTATATTGTTGAATTTCTTCATGATGCTACTGAAAATTATTATGAGAGAGGAACATATGCTTTTACATATATCAATAATATCAAGTTTCCTCTCTATGTGTTGAAAGTTTCGAAGTTATGCTTGTTTTGCGTTCCTATGCTAGTTGATTCTTGTTCCCATAAGTTGTTTGCTCACAAAATCCCTATGCATAGGAAGTGGGTTAGGCTTAAATGTGCTAGTCATATGCTTCATGATGCTCTCTTAGTGTTTAAACTTTTATCTTTTATGCGAGTATCATTGAAATCATCATGCCTAGCTAAAAGACATTACAGAAAAGCGCTTGTTGGGAGACAACCCAACACTTTTACCTACTGTTTTTGTATGCTCACAAGATTAGGCTAATGTAGTAATCATTTTTTATTGTCTTTGTTTAAATAAAGTGCCAAGTAAAGCCTTTGGGATCATGTTGGGTGACAGTTGATTTGATCTTGCTGAAAAACAAAAACTCTTACGCTCACGAAAATATATCTCATTTTTAACAGAAGAGTTCTTTTGAGTTTATTCTTTTTCAAGAATATTAGTATACTAATTTCTCACGTGGTACATTTTTTTCATAATTTTTGGAGTAGCAGAAGTATGGTTTGAGTACAGATTACTACAAACTGTTCTGTTTTTGACAAATTCTGTTTTCAATGCATAGTTTGCTTGTTTCCTTGTTTCTATGGCTTATATTTCTCAATATAAATTGTGGAAATGATATGCTATAGTAGGCATTGTATGAAAACAATTATAAATCTTGTCTTTGACAGTACCAAAAGTGATATGGTTTGCTCTTTATCATACTAACCTATCTCACAAGGTTCCGTTAAGTTTTGTGTGATTGAAGTTTTCAAGTTTTGGGTGAAATGTCGATATGAGGAGAATAAGGTGTGACAAGACCCTAAGCTTGGGGATTCCCAAGGCACCCCCAAGTTAATATTCAAGGAAGATCCAAGCAACTAAGCTTGGGGATGCCCCGGAAGGCATCCCTCTTTCGTCTCCAACATTATCGGTAACCTCACTTGGAGCTATGTTTTCATTCGTCACATGATTTGTGTTTTGTTGGAGCGTCAATTTATTTTCTTAGGATTTGCTTTATGTTATTTAGAATAATGTTTTGCATCTTTTATTTCAATAAAAGTGGCAACGATATCCTTTGCCATGCTTTTTTTCAAGTATACATGTTGCTGTTTCAAAACAGAAAGTTTATCGATGTTGCAAAAATTCCCTAGAAAAGTCAGAATATGATATATTTTTGAAACTTTATGAAAAATAAGCTCTGATAAATTTCCTACAGTTTAGTATTTTTCTCATAATTTTGGAGTTTAATAAGTACTGATACTCTTGCATTCTTTACAGACTGTACTGTTTTGGCAGATTGCTGTTATGGTTGCATTGTTTGCATATGTTTGCTTGTTTAATGATTCTATTTGAGGATAGGACTATTAAATATGAAGAGGAATTTAGTATGCAATGTTGAATAATAATTTTAGTGATTTTCTACAGTAGAGAATGACAAGGTTATTGCATTGATTTATACTAACTTATCAAAAAAAAACTTATCTCATGAGTTCTTGTTGAGTTTTGTGTGGATGAAGATTTTGAGATTTAGGGAAACCGTGATATGAGAGGAATTAAGGAGACACAAAATCTCAAGCTTGGGGATGCCCAAGGCATCCCAAGTTAATATTCCAAGAAGTCTCAAGCATCTAAGCTTGGGGATGCCCCGGTAGGCATCCCACCTTTCTTCTTCAACAATTAGCGGTCAGTATCGATTGAGCCTAAGTTTTTGCTTCTTCACATGAGTTATGCTACTCTTGAAATGTCATTTTATTTTTATTTGCTTGCTGTTTTAATAAAATACTTAGACCTGAAAGTTTTTAAATAAAATAGAGTCCTCAAATAGGAGGCTAGGTAAACGACAGTCACATCCCGTCAACGAAGCTCTTCTCTATTGAATTGCTCTAGTGCTTCACTTATATCCTATGAGTAAATTGTTGAATAAATTGAATGTCATGAAGTTGAAATCATATCATGCCTAGTGGTAGCTTCACATTGGGTTTAAAAAGTGAAATCTTTTGAGGCTTGACAATCGCAATATTGGTCATACAAGCAATTCACGAATAATTAGTATAAGGAAGAGAACTTTCACATATAAATACACTATCCTAGAAATCTTTTGTGATTGTGAGCCCCCATCAAAATATTATATGCCAAAATTGTTGACGTTGGACAAGGAAGACAACGTAATGATTTATGTTTGCTCATATTCACATAGAAGTCATATTGTCATAGATCCTTTAACATATGGTGCTCGCCCCTATCTTTGCTAGCCAAAAATTCCGCACCTAGTAGAGATACTACTTGTGCATCAAAACCCTTAAACCCAAATCTTGTTTTGAGAGTCCACCATACCTACCTAAGGATTGAGCAAGATCCTTCAAGTAAGTTGTCATCGATGCAATAAGGCAATAAAAATTGCTTCTAAAAGTGTTAGATCCTTTAGTGTAAGAAAAAACTGAGTGTTGTATGTACTTGTGATGGCAAAGAATAAAAGCGACAGACTGCATAATAAAGGTTGCTATCATAAAGGGCAATATAACATAACGTTCTTTTGCACAAAGGGTTTGAGCATACAAACAAATAAGCTCATGGCAACCTCTGCTTCCCTCTGCGAAGGGCCTATCTTTTACTTTTCAGTATTTACTTTTATGCAAAGAGTCAAAGTTTTTCTCTCTATTCCTTTTTATTTTTCTCCTTCGACAAGCATCATGTGGTGAGGAAAGATCTAGGCACATATGTCCAGTTGAATATGGGTAGCATGTGTTATTACTGTTGACATCATCCAAAGGTGAATACGTTGGGAGGCGAAATTATAAGCCCCTATCTTTCTATTTTTCTGGTTGAAACGTTTTGCTCATGTGTATGCGGTGAGTGTTAGCAATCATAGAAGACTATAAGATGGTTGAGTATGTGGAGCTCTTACTTAAACTATGTTGAATAAGTTGAATTGCAATTGCATGGTGACTAAGAACATAGGTTGTTGGCTTTCAAGAGAGTTCATTGTTTAAACCTTAACATGACAATTGGTTGCCACTATAACATGTGAAGTTTTATAATAAAGAATTGGTGTTATGATGCTATGAAAAGTGATCGAAATTATCATTGATCAAACTTATGCACTTTGCTACAATTCACACTTCATAAATTATTTCTTTTATCATTTACCTACTCGAGGACGAGTAGGAATTAAGCTTGGGGATGCTGATACGTCTCCAACGTATCTATAATTTATGAAGTATTCATGCTGATATTTTATCATTCTTGGGTGTTTTAATCATTTTATAGCAACTTTATATCATTTTTTGGGACTAACCTACTGACCTAGTGCCCAGTGCCAGTTGCTGTTTTTTTGCTTGTTTTTTACATCGCAGAAAATCAATATCAAACAGAGTCCAAACACCGCGTAACTTTTTGGAGATTTTTTCTGGACCAGAAGGAACCCAATGGGCCTGAGCTGCACCTCGGGGGTTCCCCGAGGGGGGCACAACCCACCAGGGCGCCCCCCTGGCACGCCCAGGTGGGTTGTGCCCACCTTGGTGGCCTCCCGCACCCCCTCTTTGCACTATAAATTCCCAAATATTCCAAAACTCTTTGGGGGTAGCCCTAGATCAGAAGTTCCGCCGCTGCAAGGTCTCTGTATCCACGAAAACCAATCTAGACCCCGTTCCGGCACCCTGCTGGAGGGGGGAATCATCTCCGGTGGCCATCTTCATCATCCCGACGGCCACCACGATGAGGAGGGAGTAGTCCACCCTTGGGCTGAGGGTTTGTACCAGTAGCTATGTGTTTGATCTCTCTCTCTCATGATCTATATCATTGGCTTTGTTAATATAATCGGATCATATGATGTTTCTCCCCTCTATACTCTTGTTACGATAAATTGAATCTTTACCCTTCAAAGTTTTGTCTTGTCAGATTGAATATTCAGAGATGAGAACAGATGATATATGTCTTGCAATATGAATACTTGAGGTGACAGTGAGGTATCGTATTGATTCACTTGATATGTGTTATGTCATTCAACACACGGATTCCCACGATGATATTGGGGTAATCTATGCATAGGGGTTGATGCACGTTTTTCTCCGACAGAAACATTGGGGTCTCTTTATAGTTCTTTGTGTGGATTGAGTATTTTGAATATGAACTTTCTTTGGTGTTATTCTAGTATGAACTCTAGGATAGATCGAACGGAAACAATAGCTTTGTGTTATTTTAGTACGAACTCTTGAATAGATCGAACGGAAAGAATAGCTTTGAGGTGGTTTTGTGACCTACAAACAATTCCTATCTTTTGTTCTCCGCTAATAGGAACTCGGGAGTGATTCTTTATTGCACTTTGAGGGATAATCATATGATCCAACTATGTTAGCATTGTTGAGAGGTTGCACTAGCGAAAGTGTGGACACTAGGCCTCATTTTTAAGCATTGCAACACCGTTTTTGTGCCCGTTTACTATTTTCTACCTTGATGTTTTTATTTATTCAGATTATAAAAATATATTTCAACCATCCATATTACACTTTTATCACCATCTCTTCGCCGAACTAGTGCATCTATACAATTTACCATTGTATTGGGTGTGTTGGGGACACAAGAGATTTGTTGTATTTGGTAGCAGGGTTGTTTGAGAGAGACCATCTTCATCCTACACCTCTCACGGATTGATAAACCTTAGGTCATCCACTTGAGGGAAAATTGCTACTGTCCTACAAAACTCTGCTCTTGGAGGCGCAACACGTGTCTACAAGAATAAATTTGCGTAGTGATACGTCTCTAACATATCTACTTTTCCAATCACTTATGCCCTTGTTTTGGCCTCTAACTTGCATGATTTGAATGAAACTAACCCGGACTGATGCTGTTTTCAGCAGAACTGCCATGATGTTGTTTATTGTGCAGAAAACAGAAGTTCTCTGAATGACCTGAAAATCCACGGAGATAAGTTTTGGAAAATATAAAAAATACTGGCGAAAGAATCAAGGCCAGGGGGCCCACACCCTATCCACGAGGGTGGGGGCGCGCCCTCCCCCTAGGCGCTCCCCCTATCTCGTGGGCCCCCTGATGCTCCACCGACCTCAACTCCAACTCCATATATTCCGTTTCGCGGAGAAAAAAAATCAGAGAGAAAGTTTTATCGCGTTTTACGATACGGAGCCGCCGCCAAGCCCTAATCTCTCTCGGGAGGGCTGATCTAGAGTCCTTTCGGGACTTCAGAGAGGGGGATTCGTCGCTGCCGTCATCATCAACCATCCCCCATCACCAATTTCATGATGCTCACTGCCGTGCGTGAGTAATTCCATCGTAGGCTTGCTGGACGGTGATGGGTTGGATGAGATCTACCATGTAATCAAGTTAGTTTTGTTAGGGTTTGATCCCTAGTATCCACTATGTTCTGAGATTGATGTTGCTATGACTTTACTATGCTTAATGCTTGTCACTAGGGCCCGAGTGCCATGATTTCAGATCTGAACATATTATGTTTTCATGAATATATGTGAGTTCTTGATCCTGTCTTGCAAGTCTATAGTCACCTATTATGTGTTATGATCCAACAACCCTGAAGTGACAATAATCGGGATACTTCTCGGTGATGACCATAGTTTGAGGAGTTCATGTATTCACTAAGTGCTAATGCTTTGTTCCGGTTCTCTATTAAAAGGAGGCCTTAATATCCCTTAGTTTCCACTAGGACCTCGCTGCCACGGGAGGGTAGGACAAAAGATGTCGTGCAAGTTCTTTTCCATAAGCACGTATGACTATATTCGGAATACATGCCTACATTACATTGATGAACTGGAGCTAGTTCTGTGTCACCCTATGTTATAGCTATTACATGAGGAATCACATCCGACATAATTATCCATCACTGATCCAATGCCTACGAGCTTTTCACATCTTGTGCTTCGCTTATTTACTTTACCGTTGCTACTGTTACATCCACTACAAAACTATTATCTTTACTTTTGCCACTGTTACCTTTATTATCATACCACATTGCTACTAAACACTTTGCTGTAGATACTAAGTTATCCAGGTGTGGTTGAATTAACAACTCAACTCCTAATACTTAAGAATATTCTTTGGCTCCCCTTGTGTCGAATCAATAAATTTGGGTTGAATACTTTACCCTCAAAAGCTGTTGCGATCCCCTACACTTGTGGGTTATCAAGACTAATTTCTGGCGCCGTTGCCTGGGAGCATAGCTCTATTCTTTGAGTCACTTGGGATTTATATCTGTTGGTCACTATGAGGAACTTGAAAGACGAAAGAACCAAGATTTTTCCCTCAACTACGAGGGGATGTAAGGAACTGCCATCTAGCTCTGCAGTAGATTCTCCTTTTGTTATTAGTAAGCTTGCAACACCTAAACCTGCTACTACTATGAATTCTGATATATCGTATGTTATTGATGATGCCACTTCAGCTATGCATGATACTTATGATGAAACTACTTCTATGCGTGAAACTAATGTGTCATTAGGTGAATTTCTTGATGAACAACTTGCTAGGGTTAGAGAGAATGAAATTATTGAAGATGCTATTATTGATGATAGTGATGATGAAAGTTCTCCCCCCGATTATGAATTACCTGTTGTTCCTGAGGGTTATGTTATGAATGAGGAAGCTGCTAGAGCTATCTTTGCTTGCAAAGATAGATATGATCTTAAAAAGTTATTAGCTAAATGGAAGCATCAATCTCTTAATGCTAGAATGAAACCTGACCCTGCTTTTGCTACTTCACCTATCTGTGTTACTGATAAGGATTATGAATTCTCTGTTGATCCTGAAATAATTACTTTAGTTGAATCTGGTCCTTTTTATGGCCTTGAATCTGAAACTGTTGTGGCACATCTTACCAAGTTAAATGATATAGCCACCCTGTTTACTAATGATGAGAAGTCTCGCTATTATTATATCCTTAAGATATTTCCGTTTTGATTAAAGGGTGATGCTAAGACTTGGTTTAATTCTCTTGATCCTGGTTGTGTGCGTAGTCCCCAGGATATGACTTATTACTTCTCTGCTAAATATTTCCGTGCTCACAAGAAACAAGCTTCCTTGCGGGAAATAAATAATTTTGTGCAAATCAAAGAAGAGAGTCTCCCACAAGCTTGGGGGAGGCTTCTTCGATTACTTAATTCTTTGCCTGATCATCCTCTTAAGAAAAATGAAATACTTGATATCTTTTATAATGGACTAACCGATGCTTCCAAGGACTACTTGGATAGTTGTGCTGGCTGTGTTTTCAGGGAAAGAACAGTCGACCAAGATGAATTACTATTGAATAATATGTTGACCAATGAAAATAATTGGACTCTCCCTGAGCCAATTCCTGAGGCAATTCCTGAACCAATTGAGCCAACTCCTGAGTCTATTCCTAAACCCACTCCGAAGAAGAGAGGAGTTCTATTTCTTAGTCCTGAAGATATGCAAGAGGCAAAGAAATCAATGAAAGAAAAAGGAATTAAAGCTGAAGATGTTAAGAATTTACCTCCTGTTGAAAAAATACATGGTCTTAATATACCGCCTGTCGAAGAAACACATTGTATTGATAACTCGACACAGGTAGTAAAGGTAAATTCTCTCTATAGTTATGATAAAGTTGAAATTCCCTCTACTAAATTTCATAGCCCATGCTTAGATGAATTTGATGACTTTATGGCTAGGCAAGAAAGTTTTAATGCTTATGTTGGTAGAGAATTAAAGAATAATGCTTCCGAGATAGGACCCTTGAGTGATTATATGGCTAGAGTTAAAGGTGAACTTAAACTCATTAGCAAATATGCTTCTATGGTTACCACTCAAGCTGAGCAAGTATTTAAAGCTCAAAGTGATTTGCTTGATGAATTGAATAATAAACATGACTTTGCCGTTAGAGTGGCTACTAGAACTGGTAGAATGACTGAGGAACCTTTGTATCCTGAAGGCCACCCTAAGTGAATCGAGCAGGATTCTCAGAGAAATAATTTAGAGGCACCTAGTTCTTCTAAAAAGAAGAAAAAGAAAAATGATAGGACTTTGCATGCTTGTAGTGAACCTGTTATAGACACACATGAGAATCCCAATGATATTTCTATTTGTGATGCTGAAACACAATTAGGTGATGAACATTATCCTAGTGGTAATGTTAATGATAATGTTCATGTTGATGCTCAACCTAGCAATAATAATGATGTAGAGATTGAACCTGTTGTTGATCTTGATAACCCACAATCAAAGAATCAATGTTATGATAAGAGAGATTTTGTTGCTAGGAAGCACGGTAGAGAAAGAGAACCGTGGGTTCAGAAACCCATGCCCTTTCCTCCTAAACCATCCAAGACAAAGGATGATGAGGATTTTGAGCGCTTTGCTAAAATGATTAGACCTATCTTCTTACGTATACGTTTGACTGATATGCTTAAAGTAAATCCGTATGCTAAGTATATGAAGGATATCATTACAAATAAAAGAAAGATACCGGAAGCTGAAATTTCCACCATGCTTGCTAATTATATTTTAAGGGTGGAATACCAAAGAAACTAGGAGATCCAGGGGTACCCACTATACCATGCTCCATTAAAAGAAATTATGTTAAAACTGCTTTACGTGATCTTGGAGCCGGTGTTAGTGTTATGCCTCTCTCTTTATATTGTAGACTCGAATTGAATAAGTTGACACCTACTTAAATATCTTTGCAAATGGCTGATAAATCAACTACTATACCTGTCGGTATTTGCGAGGATGTGCCTGTTGTGGTTGCAAATGTCACTATCTTAACGGACTTTGTTATTCTTGATATTCCCGAGGACGATAGTATGTCAATTATCCTTGGTAGACCCTTTTTGAATACTGCAGGGGCTATTATTGATTGCAACAAAGGCAATGTCACTTTTCATGTTAATGGTAATGAGCATACGATACACTTCCCGAGGAAACAACCTCAAGTTCATAACATAAATTCTATTGGAAAAAGTCCAACTATCATTATTGGAGGTTTTGAATTTCCTCTTCCTACTGTCAAGAAAAAATATGATATTCTTATTGTTGGGGATGTTCCTATCCCCATTGAGGTAACCTAGTGTTATTCGAAATTTCTCCGGTTCCGTGTTATTCGGAATGAGTTTCCGTGTTATTCGGAATGAGTTTGTTAACAAGACTTGATCAACCTTGTTAGTGGATTCATTTTGATGATCATGAAACTAGAAGGCACAACCTTCTGTACCCTCTTTTTACTTTCTGTTATTTGAAATAAATGAAGCAAAAATAGTATTATCTGTCTGTTTTCTGAATTATACGTGCAATAAAAAAATATCCCGAAGATAAAAGTGCTCCAAATGCCCTGCAAATTTAGTATGATTTTTTATGGAATATTTGAGGATTTTAGGCACTGAAAACACTGCAGGAGGGGCAAGCACCAGGCCACGAGGGTGGAGGGTGTGCCCACACCCCCTGGGCGCGCCCCCCTGTCTCGTGGGCGCACGGTGGCCCCCCTCCACTTATTCCTGCACCCACACACTCCATCTTCTTCACAAAAAAATCCCCATCCAACTCAAGCACGAGTTCTAGCTCATTTTGCTGCGATTTTCGATCTCCTTGCTATAAGCTCCATTCACAAAACTGCTTTGGGAGATTGTTGCTTTGTATGTGACTCCTCCATTGTCCAATTAGTTTTTGTTCTAGCGCTTTATTCATTGCAAATTTTTGCTGCATAGGTGACCCTATTCTTGAGCTTGCATGTCAAATTTATGAGGTCCCAAGTAATTCTAATGCATGATATAGGCTCTAGGCACTTGTAAGAGTAGTTGCTACCAATCTTGTTTAGTTTTATTCACTTTTATTTTGAAGTTACTGAAATTTCAGAAATTTTTCAGAAAAAGAAATATGTGTAGGAGAATGTACTAGGGTGGTTACTCAATAAAGATAGGACCCAGGCGTGCTATGCGTGAGCAAGACGATGAACCACCGAGGGACGCAGAAGTGCGAGCTTGTGAGTGGCCATCAGATGATTTTATGGTCAATGCAGGCATTAAGGATGAATTTGACGCATATGTGCGTAATGCCGATCTTGAGGAATTCTTACAAGATAAGTGTCCTCAGTACTATCAATTGACTGATTCATTTGTGAGAAGGTTTAAATATAAATGTTCATGTAATTCTCAGAGTGTCCTGTTTGATATTTATGATAAATCTTATACCATGGACTTCGAAGATTTTACAACTGCTTGCAAACTCCCGTAGTGGGGCAATGTTAATGACCACCACAAATCTGAATATAAAGACTTTTTTGCTAGTATTACTGTGGGAGAATCTAGGGATATAGCACAAGCTACCATAGGGAGCATTCATTTTCCTGCTATACATTATTTTGCTCTCTTCATTGGTAGATGCATTAACGGTAAAGATGAAGCATGTCATATGTGTGTCCCTGATCTTTGTGTCCTCAAGAGCGCTATGTTAGGTAATAAAGATTACAACTTGGGGGCAATAGTTTCACATAGGTTGCATAATAATGGTAGGGCTGGAGATTTATTTGGAGGAATTTATGCGACCCGTGTGGCTAATTATCTTGGTATAGCCCCATGAGAGGGGGATATGGTGTTACCTCCTCCTTATCTAGATTATGAAGCGATGGTCAAACATCGTTTTCTTTTGAGGAATGAATAATTCCTCTAGTATCGACTAATCTTTGACAGACATAGCTCTGTCCATGTTACTCTCCCTGCTCCTTTCCTTTTTGATTACCAGGCAAAACGAAGATATGTTGTTACCAGGGAGGAGGCAGCTGAACACGAGGGGAGAGCGGAGGCGGCTCGCCAGCATGCCACAGCTCAGGAGGCATTTGCTGCTGCATCTTAGTACGACCCCAGTTACAACTACGAATATCAGCCAGGCTACCCTTGGCCTTAGACCAACTTCGGCCAAAAGCCTAAGCTTGGGGGAGTACATATTCTCACCGACTTTACATTCATGTTCACACACTATTCTAGCTATCGGTGCTCATACTCTTTCATTGTATTATCCATGCTAGTTTAATTTTATTTTTCTTGCTTTCTTCTTGTGTGTTTGATAAACCTTAAGAAAAACCAAAAAAAATAGTTAGTTTAATCTCCATGCTTGTAGTAGAAATTAAAATGAAAACCCAAAAAGATTTATCATTCTTCTTTTACTTGTTGGGAGCTTTCCCGTGTAAATAGTTTTATTTTCTTTTCTTTCCTTTGGGCGTCGAGAGTAGAAGACCATATTGAAAATGTTTAGTGGCTCTCATATGCATGATTGTTTATTTAACTTAGAGCCCATATTACTTTGTCTTCTTTCTTGAGTTGAATGCTTGCAGATTCCAGCTTAGTCCAATGCACGTGCACTATTATTATTATACACATCATTCGGTCGTGCAAGTGAAAGGCAATAACGACGATATATGATTGACTGATTGAGATGAGAGAAGTTGGTATGAACTCGACCTCTCTTGTTTTTGTAAATATGATGAGTTCATCGTTCCTGATTCAGCTTATTATGAAGTAAACATATTTGCAATGACCTTTAGAGATTATAGTTGCTCGTGCCATGCTTAATTAGCTATGAGTTATAATGGTTTACCTTGCGTGCCAACATGCTATTAAAATGATTATGATGTGGTATGATGGAATGGTATCCTCCTTTGAATGAATTGAGTGACTCGACTCAGCACATGTTCACGCATGTAGTTGAAACAAATCAACATAGCCTTCACGATATTTATGTTCATGGTGGATTATATCCTACTCATGCTTGTACTTGGTGTAAATTAATTTTAATGCATGTTCATGATTGTTGTCGCTCTCTCAGTTGGTCGCTTCCCAGTCTTTTGCTAGCC
Organism: Triticum dicoccoides; assembly: GCF_002162155.2. Lineage (NCBI taxonomy): Eukaryota > Viridiplantae > Streptophyta > Magnoliopsida > Poales > Poaceae > Triticum > Triticum dicoccoides. Next base: position 267,493,389 of record NC_041383.1, on the reverse strand, counting down.
CTCACCTGTACTAAGCGGGAATACTGCTTGTGCATCCAAACTCTTTAAACCCCAAAGTTGTTCCATATGAGTCCACCATACCTTCCTATATGCGGTATCTACCTGTCGTTCCAAGTAAATTTGTATGTGCCAAACTCCAAACCTTCAAATGAAATTCTGTTTTGTATGCTCGAGCAGCTCATGTTTCAACTAAGGCTGTCTATATCTTCCATGCTAGGTGGGTTATTCTCAAGAGGAGTGGTCTCCGCTCCTCATTCACGAGAAAGGGCCGGTGAGGGAGTCCTGGATTAAGGGGTCCTCGGACAGCCGGACTATATACTTTGGCCGGACTATTGGACTATGAAGATACAAGATTGAAGACTTCGTCCCGTGTCTGGATGGGACTCTCCTTTGCGTGGAAGGCAAGCTTGTCAATTCGGATATGTAGATTTCCTTCTTTGTAACCAAATCTGTGTAACCCTAGTCCCCTCCAGTGTCTATATAAACCGGAGGGTTTAGTCCGTAGGACAACAACAATCAGAATCATAGGCTAGCTTCTAGGGTTTAGCCTCTACGATCTCGTGGTAGATCAACTCTTGTAATACTCATATCATCAAGATCAATCAAGCAGGAAGTAGGGTATTACCTCCATCGAGAGGGCCCGAACCTGGGTAAAACATCGTGTCCCCTGCCTCCTGTTACCATTAGCCTTAGACGCACAGTTCGGGACCCCCTACCTGAGATCCGCCGGTTTTGACACCGACATTGGTGCTTTCATAGAGAGTTCCACTGTGTCGTCGCGATAAGGCTCGATGGCTCCTTCAATCATCTTCAATGACGCAGTCCAGGGGGAGGTTTTCCTTCCTGGACAGATCTTCGTATTCGGCGGCATCGTGCTGCGGGCAACTAGCTTGGCCATCTGGAGCAGATAGATAGCTATGCCCCTGGCCATCAGGTTAGGTTTGGAAGCTTGAAATATACTGCCGACATCCGCGGAGACTTGATCTTCGATGGATTCGAGCCCATGTGAGGCGCGTCGAACGGTCACGACGGGCATGACTTCTATTTGCCATCGGACCTATTCAGGAGATCGCGCCTGCGGCGACACCGGGAATCAATCCGGAGCAGATCGTGCCTTCCAAGGGCGGGTGGATGGACCCTGCCACGGAGGCCGCGCACTCATCAGCGTTAGAGCCGAACACTGATCCCACCTCCTATGAGGGTGGTGTCATCAGACCCTCGGACTCGTCTCCGGCTACAGGATCCGAACCGCGTGTGTCCATGCCTATGGAATCTGATTGGGCACCTATCATGGAGTTCACCGCCGCGGATATTTTTCAGCACTCGCCCTTGGGGGATGTGCTGAACTCATTAATGTCTCTTTCCTTGTCGAGAGATTCTTGGCCGAACTATGTCTGGCTCGAGTGGGAAGCGGACGATGAAGAAATTCGTTCCCCACCCACCACCCACTTAATAGCCACTGTCGATGACTTAACCAATGTGCTTGACTTCAACTCCGAAGACATCGATGGTATGGACGACGATGCAGGAGAAGAACAGGAACCACCGCCTATAGGGCACTGGACAACCACTTTATCATATGATATATATGGTGGACACCCCCAAACAAGGCAAAGGCGATGATGCAACGGACGATAACCCCTTGGAGAAGCAATCTAAGTACCGGCGTCATAGGCGCCACTCCAAGCCCCGCCATAGCAAAAATAGCGATACCGGCACATGATATAACAATCCAGATGGTGCTGAAGATGAAAATAATCCTGCCCAGCCAGGCTTCGAGCAAGCCGAGCAAGAGGATGGGCAAGCTAGCCCTAAGGAACAGGCGACATATGGAGAATCAGAGGACGATAGTTATATGCCTCTCTCCGAAGACGAATAGAGCCTTGGCTACGAAGAATTCATCATGCCTGAGGATCCAGTCGAGCAGGAGCGCTTCAAGCGTCGGCTTATAGCCACTGCAAAAAGCCCGAGGAAAAAGCAACAACAGCTTCAACCGATCAAGATTTGCTAACTGATAGATGGACCGAGGTCCTGGCTGCCGAGGAATACGGACTCGAGCGCCCTAGCAAAAGCTACCCAAAGCGCAGGTTGCTACCTCAACTCGAGGAGGAGGCTTTAAAGCCCACGCTACCAGCGCATGATGCAGCTGACCGGCCACCCCATGGCCGCGACAAAGCGGCGTACCAGCCCGAAGTCCAGACCACACCCCGTCACCAATCAAACGATAATACTAAGGCCCGGGGCTACACGAAGGACCTGCGAGATGTATTGGAAAACAAAGCAGGACAGTCAAGATCGATCTACGGATCACGGGGGCGCGCCACAAGACGTGACGATGACCGTCACGCCGGATACAATAAATCAAAGTATGGCCGGGCCGAATACAACAGACTAGATCCATTTGAACTACATCGGGATGTAGCCCGGCATAGAGGTGCCGCACACCCCTTATGCTTCACTGATGAAGTCATGGATCATGAATTCCCAGAAGGGTTCACCCGTAAACATTGAATCATATGATGGCACAACAGACCCCGCGGTATGGATCAAAGATTTTCTCCTCCACATTCACATGGCCCACGGCGATGACTTACATGCCATAAAGTACCTACCACTTAAGCTCAAAGGACCGGCTCGGCATTGGCTGAATAGCCTGCCAGCAAGCTCCATTGGCAGTTGGGAGGACTTGGAAGACGCATTTCTTGACAACTTCCAGGGCACTTATGTGCGACCACCGGATGCTGATGACTTAAGCCACATAACCCAATAGCTCAGAGAGTCAGCCAGGAAATTCTGGACTCGGTTCTTAACTAAAAAGAACCAAATTGTCGACTGTCCGGATGCCGAAGCCTTAGCAGCCTTCAAGCATAACATCTGTGACAAATGGCTCGCCCGACACCTCGGCCAAGAGAAGCCAAAGTCCATGGCATCCCTCACGACACTCATGACCCGCTTTTGCGGGGGCGAGAACAGTTGGCTGGCTCGTAGCAACATCACACCCAAAAACTCAGGCGATTCATACGCTAGGGATAGCAACGGCAAGCCATGACAAAATAGACACAAGCGTCGCAACAATGGCGATAACGCCGAAGACACGGCAGTCAATGCCGAATTCAAAGGCTTTAAATCCGGACAGCGGAAAAAGCCATTCAAAAGAAATAGTCCGGGCTCATCCAGTTTGGACCGCATACTCGATCGCTCATGTCAAATTCATGGCACCCCCGATAAACCAGCCAACCACAATAACAGGGAGTGCTGGGTGTTTAAATAGGCCGGCAAGTTGAATGCCGAACACAAGGAAAAGGGGCTGCATAGCGACAACGACGAGGAGCCACGGCCGCCGAACACAGGAGGACAGAAGAAATTCCCTCCCCAGGTGAAAACAGTAAATATGATATACGCAACCCATATTCCCAAGCGGGAACGGAAGCGTGCACTAAGGGACGTCTATGCGATGGAGCCAGTCGCCCCAAAGTTCAACCCATGGTCCTCTTGTCCGATCACCTTCGATCGCAGGGACCATCCTACCAGTATCCCTCATGGCGGTTCGGCCGCATTGGTCCTCGACCCCATCATCGACGGATTCCATCTCACACGAGTCCTCATGGACGGTGGCAGCAGCCTGAACCTGCTCTATCAGGATACAGTGCGCAAAATGGGCATCGACCCCTCAAGGATCAAGCCCACAAAAACCACCTTCAAGGGTGTCATACCCGGGGTGGAGGCCTGTTGTACGGGATCAATCACACTAGAAGTGGTCTCCGGATCTCCGGACAATTTCCGAAGCGAGGAGTTAATCTTTGACATCGTCCCCTTCCGCAACGGCTATCATGCACTGCTCGGACGAACCACATTCACCAAATTCAATGCGGTACCGCATTATGCATACCTCAAGCTCAAAATGCCAGGACCTCGCGGGGTTATTACAGTTAATGGAAACACACAGCACTCGCTCCGCACGGAGGAGCACACTGCGGCCCTCGCGGCGGAAGTACAAAACAACCTTCTTAGGCAAACAGCCAATTCGGCGATAAAGAACCCGAATATCATCAAGCGAGTCCAGGGTACTCCGCAACAGGATCATCCGGCACGTCCAGAGCTTGACTAGCAATCCGGCCTCCGCCCTAGTCCCAGTAAAGCGGAAAAATTTGTGCCGCGCGTACAAAACTAGGCACTTAAAATACCCTGGGCATAGGCGGAGGCACGGCCATGACACAGTCCACAATGCGGTTCGACCGCCCCGGGACCCACGGATCTTTGCACCCCCTTTTTTCTTTCAGGTCCCTATCTTCAGGAGGCTCTTCCGAAAGACCGGCTATCGGACACATAGCGGGACGGACACACTAGGAGGAAAAGAAGCTTTGTCGTACAAGGGAATCCTCAGGTGGTCTCTGATAATGATCATTATACCTGTTTTATATACCCGCATACCGCCCGCTCCTGGTCATGATGTGTCAAAAAGTCCTATTTTGCTTATCGCACTACTTGTATATGTACGCTGTGACGTATCATTTGAATAACAAGGAAAAAAGTATACAGCGTCAGCTTGCTATTACGTTTATTTACCCCTTTCCTTTACTGCTTATTTATTATACCTGTGCATTTTGGCATGACCAGTTTGCCAGGGGCTTCAGTACCCCATAACCTGGCAAGACAAGTCCGAACACTTTCGACAGTGCGGCACCCCGAACTTATAGCACTATATGCATCAGCTCCGAATCATGTCTTGGGTCAATAGTTGAGTTTGCCCGGCTCCTATGTTTTGGTACCTTATGTTCCGCTATATCGGCTAAGGTAGCGCAGGGAGAACTACTGCGATTGTGTCCCGGTTCTTCCGGACGAGCACCTCAGTAGAGAAAGCCGAAAGCTGATTGTCATGATAAGGCGAGAGCTGGCCGCTATTCGAGAGGTCTCAAATCCTTAAAGATTTTCCGCTTCAGGCGAGGCATCGGCCAAGTCCGATTTAGACGTGTATAGCGCCCCGAGTCCGGCTTTCCGGATACTAGGGGCTTCGCCAAAATTTAAAATTGTAGACTTCTATGGCTAAGTGAGAGCGATAAAGCCATATAGTCCGATTGCCTAGTTCGCGGCACTAAACACCTCCTTAAAAGGACGAAAAAATTGGATAAAGAGTGTTTATATTTATCCCGAACACCCCAGTACTAGTTACATGGGGGCAGAAGCCGATGACTGGCCAACTCTCAAGATTTTTTTTTAAAACGGCCGCACAGAAGGTAATATTTTAAATTAACAAGCGTCATATAGCGCACATGAACTAGTTTTCATATTATAGGATGACACGAGTACATTCATTCGAACATTACATCCTTAGTACATTCATCCGCTACAAGGCAGGCACCCTTAATGGCATTTTCATAATACTGTTCGGGGTGGCGATGCTCCTTGCCCTTCGGCGGCCCCTCTGTCACCAGCTTCTCAGCGTCCATCTTCCCCCAGTGCACCTTCGCACGGGCCAAGGCCCTGCATGCACCCTCGATGCAGATGGACCGCTTAACGACTTCAAGCCGCGGACATGCATTTACCATCCGCTTCACAAGGCCGAAGTAGCTGTTCGGCAGGGGCTCGCCAGGCCACAGCCGGACTATGAAGTCCTTCATGGCCAGTTTGGCCACCTTGTGAAGTTCGACCAGTTGCTTCATCTGGTCGCTCAAGGGCATCAGATGTTCGGCCCCAATATACTGGGACCAAAACAGCTTATCCGTCGAGCTCCCCTCCTCAGCCCGGTAGAACTCTGCGGCATCAGAGATGCTGCGCGGCAGATCTATGAATGCTCCTGGAGAGCTCTGAACTCGGGTAAGTAAAAGGAAAGTCTCCTTCACATGCTTGCTTTGCATAGTGAAAGCCTTACCCGCAGCTATCTTCTTGGCCGCCTCAATTTCCTAGAGGGCCTTCTGGGCTTCGGCCTTGGCATCCAGCGCGCTCTGACGGGCCTTCGCAAGCTCTGACTCTTGTGTCTTGGAGCCATGCTCCAAGGACTCGAATTTTTTGATGAAATCCTGGAGCTCCTGCTGGACCTCATCAACCCGAGCCTCTTGTTTTTTGCACTCGGTGCGCTCCTTGGCCGCTTTGTTTTCGGCCTTGGGCAGTGCCTTCTTAAGGGCCGCCACTTCGGTCGTGGCCCCTAGTAAAATTCATCATGCTTCTATTAGCATCAATGATTTTTTCCTTTATATAACATTCAGACGGGGTATTACTTACCTTTGTTCTCCTCGAGATGCCTCTTCACGAGGCTGAGCTCTTCTTCGGCCCGCCCCAGGTTCTGCCTCAGTCTAAAGACTTCCACAGTGGCAGCAGCGGCAGCCAGTAGCGATGCCTGCTTACACATAGACATAATATGATTGGACTCCTGGGAATAATATTTGATCCTCTGTTCGGCTTTTCTTATCGAACACCAAACAGAGCATCTGGGGCTACTGTCTATACTGTGATACTTTCTCATAAATTAAATTACTTACCTCAAAGCCTGTCAGGTGACTGAACCTTCGCAATCACCGTACTCATAAGAGTACGGTGTCCTTCATCAAGGGAAGCGCTCTGAAGCGCTTCCACCAAGTTATCCGATGCCTCTGGATGGACAGAGTTCATTAGCACAGGTGGCTCGCCCCCCTTGGCGGGAGGCTGCCTGTCTGAATCCGGAACCACTGGAGGTTCCGGCGCAGTATCCGGCTGGTGGCCAAGCCTGCTGCGATCCCCCTCACCAGAATCCATGGGGATCTTCCTCCCATGAGCCCGGTATCGGGGGTTTCGCCCTGAGGCACCTCCAGATCCATCTCTCCCTGGCCCGGTATCCTCTGAGACAACACTTCGGTGTCGTCCGCGGGCCGGGGAGTAGAGGCCGTCATGAGCGAATAGCTGTTCATCTCCGACGAGCTCAAGGACCCATCCGAGGAGGATAAGTCGATGTGGGCTTTGGACAGACTACACAAACATATCTTGACATAATAAGAAGCCATAAAGCTAAAACATGCAAGAAGTATTATGACATCCGAATACTTACGACTTCGCCAGGGGCTTGGCCCTGGGTAGCCACTCCTCCTCGCTGTAGGTGGCGGTTGTGGAGTGGTCTGGAGGGAGGGTCCTTCCCTTCTTGGACCCTTCGGCCTCCCCGGAAGGGGCGGCCTTCCTTTTCTTCTCCCCCTTGGTTTGGGGGAGAGGGTTTTCCTCTTCCTCCTCCTCATTGTCGTTGGAGGAGTGCGCCTAGGTGTCTTCGGACGATGAGTCCGACACCACCTTGCGCCAGAGACTTTTCCTGGTCCCCGTGGCCTTCTTCTTAGCCTTCTTCTCCGGCACCTCATAGGGCGCCGGAACCAGCATCTCCGTCAGGAGAGCGGTTGTTGGATCTTTGGGCAACGGAGCCGGACAGTCGATCCGCTCCGCCGTTGCCACATAATCCTGTTAAATCAGTACGTTGGCTTAAGTTCCTCCCACGAATATACTGAGGAAAAGCACATATTGCGAAATGTAGAATGCTTACCGAATTGGCGTGGCACTTGGCGCTGAGTCCGCGGTCTTCAGTGGTGGGAGGAGGAACTTCGCTAGCCTTGAACAACACCTTCCAGACGTCTTTGTGCATCGTGTCAAAGAGCTCTTGTAGTGTCTGGTGTTGGGCCACGTCGAACTCCCATAGGTTGATTGCCCGTCTTTGATATGGGAGAATCCGGCGAAATAGCATGACCTGGACCACGTTGACAAGCTTGATCTTCTTGGTTATCATATTTTTGACGCAGTTCTGGAGTCCGGTCAGCTCCGCGGGCGCGCCCCAGGCTAGGGCCTTCTTCTTCCAGGAGGTGAGACGCATGGGGATGCCGGATCAAAATTCGGGGGCCGCCACCCAGTTGGTGTCGCGCGGCTCGGTGATGTAGAACCACCCCGATTGCCACCCCTTCACGGTCTCCACATAGGAGCCTTCGAGCCAGGTGACGCTGGGCATCTTGCCCACCATGGCGCCTCCACACTCCACCTGCTGGCCGACCACTATCTTCGGCTTCACGTTAAGATCTTTAGCCACAGGTCGAAGTGGGGCCTGATGCGGAGAAAAGCCTTGCACACGACGATAAATGCTAAGATGTTGAGGATGAAATTAGGGTCCAGATCATGAAAGTCCAGCCCGTAATATAACATGAGCCTGCGGACAAATGGGTGGAGGGGGAATCCCAGTCCTCGGACGAAGTGGGAAAGGAACACAAACGTTTCGTGGGGTCCCGGAGTCGGAATGATCTGCCCTGCGTCCGGGAGCCGGTGCGCGATGTCTGGGACCAAGTATCCGGCCGCCCGGAACTTCGTAATGTCCTCCTCCGTGATGGAGGAGGCCATCCACTTGCCTCCCGCTCTGGACATGTTTGGCTGTACGGAGAAGGTGAGAACTGGGGCGCTAGAGCTCGAGCGTGCGAGAATGGATGAGCGAAGAAGGAAGAAGGTGTGGGTGAAAGAAGAGAATCCCTATCTCTTTATAAAGGTTGTAGAAACTGTGTGCCTCCCCACTTGCCCGTTAAAATCGCTTATTTCCCAAGCGCCACGATTGATGGCGCGGTTGGGTTACCCATACCCGTATTGATGAGAATCCCGTGATAAGGGGACACGATCTCTGCTTCGACAAGACGTGTCAAGGAAACCGCCTCGCATTACGTGCAATAGCTGGTTATGAAAAACGGTTCGAATAAAGACTGGGCCGTGATGGGACGTCACACTATGAAAAGCTATCAGCGGATCAGATTTGTGGAAAATTATACTCTCTACGGTGGTATGTGGAATTTGTTTTGCAGAGCCGGACACGATCCTTGTGTTCGAGATCTCCTATGGAGTATTCGGAGAAGAACCCGCCTTGCAATGCCGAAGACAATCTGCGCCCCGGGCTCATCGTCATTGAAGCCTGGTTCAGGGGCTACTGAGGGAGTCCTGGATTAAGGGGTCCTCGGACCGCCGGGCTATATACTTTGGCCGGACTATTGGACTATGAAGATACAAGATTAAAAACTTCGTCCCGTGTCCGGATGGGACTCTCCTTTGCGTGGAAGGCAAGCTTGGCAATTCGGATATGTAGATTTCCTTCTCTGTAACCGACTCTGTGTAACCCTACCCCCCTCCGGTGTCTATATAAACCAGCGGGTTTAGTCCATAGGACAACAACAATCAGAATGATAGGCTAGCTTCTAGTGTTTAGCCTCTACGATCTCGTGGTAGATCAACACTTGTAATACTCATATCATCAAGATCAATCAAGCAGGAAGTAGGGTATTACCTCCATCGAGAGGGCCCAAACTTGGGTAAAACATCGTGTCCCCTGCCTCCTGTTACTATTAGCCTTAGACGCACAGTTCGGGACCCCCTACCCGAGATCCGCCGGTTTTGACACCGACAACCGGTAACCGGGATTCCCAGTCCCATGATCCAAAAAGATCAAAGCAAATCAATATAATTAAACAAAACTCCCCCAGGGCTGTTGTTAGTTGGAGGCACTCATTGTTTCGAGCAAGCCATAGATTGATGCTTGTTGGTGGTGGGGGAGTATAAACTTTTACCATTCTGTTTGGGAACTGCCTATAATGCATGTAGTATGGAAGATATCGCCATCTCATAGTTGTTGCGTTGACAGTGAAAGTATGCCGCTCAAAATGTTATTCATCTCTATTTTAAAATCGAGCTCTGGCACCTCTACAAATCCCTGCTTCCCTCTGCGAAGGGCCTATCTATTTACTTTTATGTTGAGTCATCATCCTCTTATTAAAAGGCACCCGCTGGAGAGCACACTGTCATTTGCATTCATTACTATTGGTTTATATTGGGTATGACTTGACTGGATCAATGTTTAGTTAGTCTTTGATCTTTAAAGGTGCTCTGCATTTATGTTTTGCGGTCTCAGAAAGGGCTAGCGAGATACCATTTTGTTATATCATATTATGATTGTTTTGAGAAAGTGTTGTCATCTGAGTTTTATTATTATTGCTTGCTAGCTGATTATGCCATTGATATGAGTAATTGTGAGACCTAAGTGTTATTGTGAGTATGGTTAGTTCATGATACTTGTTGAAAACTTGAATGCTGGCTTTACATATTTACAACAACAAGAGCAAACAGAGTTTGTAAAAGTTTTTGTTTATCACTTTCAGTTTATCAACTGAATTGCTTGAGGACAAGCAAAGGTGTAAGCTTGGGGGAGTTGATACGTCTCCAACGTATCTACTTTTCCAAACACTTTTGCCCTTGTTTTGGACTCTAACTTGCATGATTTGAATGAAACTAACCCGGACTGACGCTGTTTTCAGCAGAACTGCCATGATGTTGTTTATCATGCAGAAAACAAAAGTTCTCGAAATGACCTGAAAATCCACGGAGATAAGTTTTGGAAGATATAAAAAATACTGGCGAAAGAATCAAGGCTAGGGGGCCCACACCCTATCCACGAGGGTGGGGGGCGCGCCCTCCCTCCCTGGGTGTGCCCCCTGTCTCGTGGGCCCCCTGATGCTCCACCGACCTCAACTCCAACTCCATATATTCCGTTTCACAGAGAAAAAAAATCAGAGAGAAAGTTTCATCGCGTTTTACGATACGGAGCTGCCGCCAAGACCTAATCTCTCTCGGGAGGGCTGATCTGGAGTCCGTTTGGGGCTCCGGAGAGGGGGATTCGTCGTCGTTGTCATCATCAACCATCCTCCATCACCAATTTCATGATGCTCACCACCATGCGTGAGTAATTCCATCATAGGCTTGCTGGACGGTGATGGGTTGGATGAGAATTACCATGTAATCAAGTTAGTTTTGTCAGGGTTTGATCCCTAGTATCCACTATGTTCTGAGATTGATGTTGCTATGACTTTGCTATGCTTAATGCTTGTCACTAGGGCCCGAGTGCCATGATTTCAGATCTGAACCTATTATGTTTTCATGAATATATGTGAGTTCTTGATCCTATCTTGGAAGTCTATAGTCACCTATTATGTGTTATGATCCGACAACCCCGAAGTGACAATAATCGGGATACTTCTCGGTGATGACCGTAGTTTGAGGAGTTCATGTATTCACTATGTGTTAATGCTTTGGTCCGGTACTCTATTAAAAGGAGTCCTTAATATCCCTTAGTTTCCACTAGGACCCCGCTGCCACGGGAGGGTAGGACAAAAAATGTCATGCAAGTTCTTTTCCATAAGCACGTATGACTATATTCGAAATACATGTCTACATTACATTGATGAATTGGAGCTAGTTCTGTGTCACCCTATGTTATATCTATTACATGAGGAATCGCATCCGACATAACTATCCATCATTGATCCAATGCCTACGAGCTTTTCACATAATGTGCTTTGCTTATTTACTTTTCCGTTGCTACTGTTACAATTACTACAAAACTATTATCTTTACTTTTGCCACTATTACCATTACTATCATACTACTTTGCTACTAAATACCTTGCTGCAGATACTAAGTTATCCAGGTGTGGTTGAATTGACAACTCAACTGCTTATACCTAAGAATATTCTTTGGCTCCCCTTGTGTCGAATCAATAAATTTGAGTTGAATACTCTACCCTCGAAAGCTGTTGCGATCCCCTGCACTTGTGGGTTATCACGTAGTAGACATCAGGGTCCACAATCACTAGTCTTGGCACTACAAAAAAACCACTTCCATGATTATACGTGTTTGTCACAGTAGGTCATGTTTTCTGTGATGCATGTACATCCATGACGATTCTATGGCAGAATCAAGATAGTCATACCTGTGTTGTCGTAGAGGTGTTCCATGACAATACCAAAATTATCATCACAGAAGTGTTCACTTCCATGACGATAAATGACGCGTCATGGAAGTGCTTTCGTCAAGGGTAACTGACACATGGCATCCACCATAACGGGTCGCCGTTAAACTATCGGGTCTGGTTTTGGATCTGATAACCCGTTAACAGTAATGACCAATGGCGATTTTCCACGTGTAAAATTCTCATTGGCAGGAGGAACAAGTGTCGTTTCTGCGATGGGCCAGATGTCGTCAGTCAAGTGGAGGAGACATTCCTATGATACGTTGACACGTGGCAGGGCCTAACAGAGGCCCATATAGGTTAAAAAGGCCAGCCCAGTCAAATGCCCATTTGATTGACGTAGGTACTGGTGGGCTGGCCCACTAACTGCCTGATTAAACATGGCCCATTTATGGCCATCGCGAGATCTAGCTCGTCAATTGTTCGCCGAGTCTTTGAGCCCAATTACGGCCCAGTGAAATTTTGACCTATTAGTGGTATGACGTAGACATGGACCCATTTCAGCCTAGTGACTTTCGGCCTGGTAATGGCCCGTGCTGCCGATGGGCCATATATGGTCCGACGTGACTTTTGGCCCACTAACGGCCCGTGATCAAGGTGGCAACTGTTCAGCCTAATGTGACTTTGGGTCCGTTAAAGGCCTGTAGTATAATTCGGGTCGTGATGCCTCTACTAAGCTTTCGACCTCTTAAAGGCCCATGATGTTAGTGGGCCAAATAAGGCCCGAGATATGTTTTGGCCTGGTAACGGCCTGTCACATAACTGGGCCAATAGTGGCCTGGTCTACATTTCAGCCTGCTAAAGGCACGTGGACAACTATTGAAAATTGAGGTCCAACAGGCATTTCAGCCTGCTAAAGGCCCATGGTATCTTCTGGGCCGTAACAGGCTAGGAGAATATTCAGCTTGTTAAAGGCCCAAAGCTACATGGGCCAAACTAAGCGTTGGGTCCACAACAGGCCCAACTACACATTGGGCCCAATGGAGGCCCATGTAAGTTGTGGGCCTGGCGCACCCATGAAGGGCCCAAATGGCCAGTCAGCGCAAGCCCAAGAAAGTTGCGGGCCGGCCCAATTATGGCCCGCTGAAATGCAGCCCCGTTAGAGGTGAATGTTTCGGCCCGGTCGCCTACACCAGATTTTCGTCGTTTTTTGAATGATGGCATATATGGTAACTAGTAGGAATTAAGAAGAAACCTACTCTATACAATTAAGTAATTACGGCATAGTAACTTAGTATAAGAAACATACACTATACAATAAAGGATTTATGCTATATTACATCTACCGGGCATCAAAGTTCGCCACCAATGATCATAAAGTCAACGAACAAGCAGATTACAAAAACTGGGCGCCATTGTAGGCTAAAAAAATAATACTGAACCAAGACCACTTCCAAGACAGTTCAAGAAAGGTTAGCCTTGCGCGGGATCTGCTATGCAAGCCGCTGAGCAAGGCTGTGAAACCGGCCTAGCATGTCGGTCATTGCTTCCAGCTGTAGCTCATTAACAATGAGGTTCTCATTGGAGTTCTTCGCGATCTTCCTTAGAGATTGGACTTCAAGTCGAAGTTGATTTACAGAATTCCTTTGTGCTTGAAGTTAAGACTGAAGAAGTCAAACTGAGTCAGGCAGTAAATTCCATGAGTTTGTGCGATTGCTAGTCTCAAGTAACTTGAACACTACATCAAGACATGACTTTGGGGTTGTCTCACTATCTTCAAGATGTTTTTCCTTCTTTGCTGTATATGTGTTGGGTTTGTCTCACAGCCTTCAATAGACTTGTGCATGCCATCAGGCATATCACTCTGAAACAAGCACAAAGATGACATGTTTTGCACGTATATAAATAAAGATGGTAACCATGCTATCAGTTCCATCCAGTTTCAAATTAGAAAATAAAGAGACAGTTCAAAATGTCAATAGCATAATTTGGCATTGTTCATAATGCAGGGAGCTTCAACACACTACTGGATTACCATGTTGACAAAACAAGCATAGATGAAGGGGAAAAGACAATCATTGTATATATTTTGGTTAATGTGCATGGCATGTTGTTCATATCATCAGCCACATTAGTAAGATAAAGCAGGAAATGACAAGATGCAAATGTGGGCTGCTTCACCACACACTGGGTTATAGATCAACAAATACAAGCATACATGCAGGGCTAAACAAAATCATTTGATATGTATTGAGTAATGTGCATGGTATGAATAAGGAATTGGTTTTACAACTAAAACTTGGAACTTACAGTTGTTGCGAACATGCATTTTGATAGAAACAACAAACTAAACAACAGCTGACGATGGGGAGTATGAGCAAATTAAACAACAGTTGAGGATAAAAGCTTTAGAAGGACTGACTTACATTAACAGTTAACACCGGCTCTATAATGCCCTTCTCCATGTCAAGGGAAGGATAACTCAAGAATTTCAACACATAAACTTCTTCATAAGCATTGCCTGTACTCTACATTTTGTAGAGAGTAATTATAGATATGATAATACTAGAAGGGATAGAGGTTAACAAAGATAAGATGCAGATTGATGCTACATAATCAACTACCTATCCTTGTAAGTACAAGCATTACATGAAAAAATGTACTAACAAGAGCAATGGGCTACACTTCTGCACTGGCATTGTCTGTGTATTCTTTTTTGTAAGATTAAATATAAATCTGATATTTTTTAGTAAATGGTGGGCGAGGGAGATAAGATGCAGAGTAATGCTACACAATGAACCAATCCCTCCTTCCCATAATGTAAGAGTGTTTTGTACACTGGTGTACTGTATAAAACACTCTTATATTATTGGACAGAGGGAGTAGTTGTTAATTTAAGTACAGTGATAGAAGACGTTTGGTCCTTACAAGAGGACTATATAGCTAAACCTCTTCTAAAGCATTGGGTTGATTATAAATTTATGTAAGAGTCAATACGGATCTTATAATGTCCACCAAATGGAGGATAAGGAGGCTAACATGTGCAGTGATGCTACATAATGAACCAGCTATGAAAGGAAGTATGGCCAGACAAGGCAAGAGGTATTCACAAGAGCAATGCAGTGTGCAGTATAGTTGCGAGATTCTGTGGTCCCTTGAGAATGAATATTCTTCTGCAAATAGCTTTCGTACAAGTGAGACGGTAAGGCATATGCAGAAATGTAGTTCAAATTGTGATGTGATATCATAGACAGTACCTTATGCTGCAGACGAGAGACCAACGTGTAACAAGATTATTCCAGTCATTGTCTGATAGATGTAGCACCGAAGACTTTACAGAAATTTCATTTAGAGGCTTGCCATCGAAGTGCGCTTGCCTCAGTTAGGAATGATACTTCATCAATGAGTGCTTGAAAAGTGCAACCAACTCTTGCTCGTCTTGACTATCCAGTTTGGTCCTCGCCTATTTAAAAGAATGAAATCTTGTGTCTTCTATCAGCAGAAACATATGCACTAATTACCATGAATAACATTAGTAAATTACTTACACGTAAGTTGCGGAGGAATATTGGAAATTGTTCTTTGCCTGTGGTATAATTTTCCACGAAGGAAAGATGCGCACAAAGTTCCTGGCAACAATATAAGCTTCATCTTCTAAACCGGGAAGAAGTGGAACATGGGTCCTATTTGCTACAATTGGCGCTCTCTCTCGTTCGAAAAGGAATTTGGCAACTGGATTTGGTGTGCTCTTTGTTGGAATGGGGGATTTGCATCGTAGAGCTGGTGCTATGTCAACTGGCATCATCATATTGTTTGCTGCAGTTGGGGTCTGCTGAGTTGGGGCATCAGAGATGACTAGTGTAGTAGGGCTAGAGTCTGCTAGAGTTCGGGCCATGTTTTGTGGGTCTGATGATATTGCAACTACACCTAATGGGCTATTTGATTTATCAGGTGTCACTACCTTTTCCAAATACTTTTTTCGTGCTCTTTCGTGATCAGCAATCGCCCTCTTCCTTTTGAATGCCTGATACAAAAGAACATGCTTTGAATGGATAAATATGGTATGATGACAGATGGAATATGTACTGAAAATGGATAGGCAGGGCGTATTCACATACACGATGTGTAAACTAAGCAACTAGAAGTGCAACAATGTAGAAGCAATGCAAAGCATCAGTTGCAAGATATGTGTGATGAATATAACCTTGCAAAGTTAGAACAAGTACCTTGATGGGTGAATAATATAGGGCATCTGCCTCTGACTCCTTCACTAGGGAGCTACATTGACTTAGGTCTCCCTCTAGCCCAGAATCATTTTTAGGATCATATTCTGAACACGAATCTGTAGGTGGAGAACATTTGCATTGCATTGCATCCAAACTGGATCTCAGTCCCTTAATGCCAAGTTTGACAACCATGGCATTGTTCTACTTTATTCTTTTCAAGTGCGCAAGCTCATAATCATTATGATGTTGTTCAGTATATGAGATTCATGAAAATATAAAAAGTAGTCAGATTATCTATGGAATGCATTGCAGATTCAACTCGAAGAATGTCTCCCTACAAACCCTTGCGTGTACAAAGTTCATTCCCCAACCGTGTTGACCATACCACACACAGAAATACAAACCTCTTATGTCTCTAAGGGGCGGACACACATTTCAAAACTGAAGTAGGAACATTAGAATCATCTCAAATTCATATTTGAACAAATAATCTAAGGAATTATGATGTTTAGCTTCAAGGGTGGAGTGCTAGTAGTGCGACACAAAGCAAGTAGGCAGATTGTATTCCATGTAAAAGATCGTAGTCTATGTAAAGGTGGGTATGACACTTTTATTTCTATACAATGAAGTGTTCGTTGCCCACACATGATGGAAGAGATAACACAGAGAAATACTATTCACTCATGCCTGCGGTTCCAGTATTTTTAAACAAGCTGGTCCACCCTAAATGAATATTGACAACAAATATGACAACGCAAGCATAGAGGTAGTGAATCAATCATTACTTGTGAGCTTACTAGGACAAGTATGTATAATTGTATCTGCAGTAAGGGACCGTCCAAAATCTGAATCAAGAAGTGAAGAAAAAGACTGGATCTAGGTCATGGAGCCTAGCGAAGTTAGAAAGCTGAAGTATGAAATCATAGCAGACAAGAGATGATCGCACATTGGTACCACCTTCAGCATCGGGTCAAGCACCGGCACCTACTCCGACGGCACTGGCTCTAGCATTGACAGCAGCAGGACCTCGGTCTAATCCACCGGAGGATTGGGCACCGACTGCTTCAGCAGATCAGACTAATCAACTGGAGGATTGGGCACCGACTACTTCAGCGGATCAGGCTAATCAACTGGAGGATTGGGCACCAACATAGGCACCTGCTCCGATAGCGGCACCAGCTCCACAAGGAGCACCATCTCCAGCAGCAGCAGTGGCACTACAAGTCGCACTGCAACAGCCACCAGCAATGGATCCGGCACCTGCACCAACACTTGAAGTTGCAGTTTCATCCGCTCCAGCCCATGCAGCGGCACCAAAACCAGCACTTGCACCGGCAACAGACTGGTCCGTAGTTCGCACTGCATAGACCAAAGTCCTTACAAAAACCGACATCTCCACCTTCTTGGTAAGCATTGGCAGCCCAAGTGCTTTGTTCTTTTTTCTTTACATGTTGTTTCACATGATTCACAGTGTTGATCTAACTGCTTGTGTATGTCTTCTTGTTTGCAAACAGAGAATTCCTAGAGCAACAAGGGAGTCATTCAATAATCTGGGCGACCGTGGCCAAGTTTCTCTTACCATGCGCAACCTTGGTGTGAATGAACCTGTTCAATATACCATAAGTAGAAAGGATGGTCGCATGATGATTGATGCTAAAGGATGGTCAAGGTTCAAAACTCTATCAAATCTTGCGGTTGGGGATGATGTCAAAATCGAACTTTCTCAGCAAGGAGAGCTGGTCCTAATCAACATTGAAATTCTTCAATAGCAGCACGCAACTCGTGAAGTGATCTATCCTCCGAGAGCTTTTGATGTGATAATATGGCATGGTGATACAAGTGTCCTATGTGTATAAGTAGTACGACAATATTATTTATCACGTAGGATATCGTGAAAGAATTGCAACTCTGATTGCTGGTTAGGAACTATCGTTCAATTTCATTCTAACAGTTGTCATGCTTTATTTAATTTTCTGTATTCGCCTTGCGCCAACATCTAAAACCAGCACCCAAATATTTACCAGGTGAAATGCGCTGAGTTTAGAACACATGGGCCCCCAAACATGCAGGCCCACCGGCCTGTGGCCCGAAGTCCAGGCCCGTCAGCCTATCTGAGTATTTTATTTCCCCTCAAAAAAATCCGAGTATTGTATTCTCATCTGAACCCCATATTATGTTATATATATTCACTTTGATTTTTCTTATGTATAAAGTTGTGATGTAAAATATTTTTTATATTTCTTTACAGAGGGAGTATCTCTCTATCAAAAATATATTTATCTGTAACTAGTTACTCCCGCCTTTCTACTTCTTTTTCACTGATATGTGCGACATACGGCAACGGGGTCCATGTGCCATGCACCAAATTAGAGTGCACAACTGCACGGTAGACTCACCCCGGTCGTAGCGCCACAGTAATGCCCAATGATCCATCAATCCACAAACCCCCCACCTTTCTAGCAGTAGCAGTAAGTTGGACAGACGAAGCAACAATATTTCACTGGGCCTGAACCCCCTTCTCCATCGTCTGCTTGTTTAGAGAAAACCTCCTCCCGACAATTGCTTAGGGTTTTCTCATGGAGAACCAAGTATGATTTCTTCATCCATCCTTGATAAATCCCAGTCCCTTGCTTGACGGTAATCCTAGGACGGCAACCGCCACCGTTGATGCGTTTTTCTTCCTACTGAATGTAGTGTGTTTCATTTGAAGTGCCCTAAGTGTGAGGACCCTATAGGTTTCCGTGCCCTTGGCGAGACGCCACACTTGTTCCTTCTCATCCTAACATAGGATTTTAAACGCGTGTAGTATGTTTATTCAATCCTCTTTTCTATCCGGGAGGGTGTTACCTATTTAGCATGCGTTGGTTTTCCCTTGAAGAGGAAAGGGTGATGCAGCAAAGTAGTGTAAGTATTTCTCTCAGTTTTGAGAACCAAGGTATCAATCCAGTAGGAGACGATGCACAAGTCACCTAGTACCTGCACAAACAATCAAGAACCTTGCAACCAACATGATAAAGGGGTTGTCAGCCCCTTCACGGTCACTCGCAGAAGTGAGATCTAATAGAGATAATAAAGTAAATATTTTTGGTATTTTTGTTGTATAGATTGGAAAGTAAAGATTGCAAAATAGTAAACGAGATTCAAAGAGATGCAATATAATGGAAAAGAGACCCGGGGGCTATAGGTTTCACTAGTGGCTTCTCTCGAGATAGCATGTATTACGGTGGGTGAACAAATTACTGCCGAGCAATTGATAGAAAAGCGTATAATTATGAAGATATCTAAGGCAATGATCATGAACATAGACATCACGTCTGTGTCAAGTAGACCTAAACGATTCTGCATCTACTACTATTACTCCAGACATCGACCACTATCCAGCATGCATCTAGAGTATCAAGTTCATAAGAACGGAGTATCACATTAAGCAAGATGACATGATGTAGAGGGATAAACTCAAGCAATATGATATAAAACCCATCTTTTATCCTCGATGGCAACAATACAATACGTGCCTTGCTGCCCCTACTATCACTGGGAAAGGACACCGCAAGATTGAACCCAAAGCTAAGCACTTCTCCCATTGCAAGAAAGATCAATCTAGTAGGCCAAACAAAACCGGTAATTCAAAGAGACTTGCAAAGATATCAAATCATGCATATAAGAATTCAGAGAAGAACCAAATAATATTCATAGATAATCTTGTTCATAAATCCACAATTCATCAGATCTCGGCAAACACACCGCAAAAGAGTATTACATCTAATAGATCTCCAAGAACATCGAGGAGAACTTTGTATTGAGAATCAAAGAGAGAGAAGAAGCCATCTAGCTAATAACTCTGGACCCAAAGGTCTGTGGTAAACTACTCACGCTTCATCGGAGAGGCAATGGTGTTGATGTAGAAGCCCTCCATGATCGATTCCCCCTCCGGCAGATCACTGGAAAAGGCCCCAAGTTGGGATCTCACAAGTACAGAAGGTTGCGGTGGTGGAAAAGTGGTTTCGTGGATCCCCCTGATGTTTCTAGGGTATAAAAGTATATATAGGCGAAAGAAGTACGTCGGTGGAGCTACGAGGGGCCCACGAGGGTGGGGGCGCGCCTACCCCCTTGGGCACGCTCTCCTGCCTCGTGGACGCCTCGTGGCATTTCTTACTTCAACTCCAACTCTTCTAGTTTGCTTTCGGTTCATGAAAGATCATGGCGAAGATTTCATTCCATTTGGACTCCGTTTGGTATTCCTTTTGTGCAAAACTCTAAAATAGGCAAAAAAACAGAACTGGCACTAGGCATGCAGTTAATAGGTTAGTCCCAGAAATAATATAAAAGAGCATATTAAAGCCCATTAAACATTCAAAAGAGATACTATAATAGCATGGAAGAAACAAAAATTATAGATACGTTGGAGACATATCAGAGGGTTTTGGTTTTTGAACATGCTGTCGACTAATTTGGAAATTTGGATTGCTATATTTGGATAAATGGTACTAGTATCATGGTCAACACTGACGTGAAAGAGAAAATTATTTCTAGATTTGGATAGCGAATAAATTGTGTTCTCATATTAATTTTCCTGTATTACATCACTTGCTCTGCCAGAATACATGTACTCAAGATGATCGGCCTTGCCATAACTAAATACACCAGTTTAGTGGTCACATTGAAGAGAAGCCATGGATATAAGTTCCTAGTTGGGTTCATGAACCAAGAATATCGCTGTTTTTATGGCCGAAATTGGATAAATTTTGTGAAGTGTTATAGACTGAAAGTTGGCAGTCAAATGCTGATGGAAATAGAAGTACTGATAACCCACAAGTATTGGGGATCGGAACAATTTTCGAGGGTAGAGTATTCAACCCAAATTATTGATTCGACACAAGGGGAGACAAAGAATATTCTCAAGTATTAGCAACTGAGTTGTCGATTCAACCACACCTGAAAGAATTAATATCTATAGCAAAGTATTTAGTAGCAAAGTAGTATGGAAGTAATGATAACGGTGGCAAAAGTAACAGTAGCAATTTTTTAACAATCATAGTGGCAACGGAGAAGTAACTTAGCAAAGATCAATATGAAACGAGCTCGTAGGTAATGGATCAATGATGGATAATTATGTCGGATGTCATTCATCATGCAACAGTTATAACATAGGGTGACACAGAACTAGCTCCAATTCATCAATATAATGTAGGCATGTATTCCGAATATAGTCATATGTGCTTATGGCAAAGAACTTGCATGACATCTTTTATCCTACCCTCCCGTGGCAGTGGGGTCATATTGAAAAGTAAGGGATATTAAGGCCTCCTTTTAATAGAGAACCGGACTAAAGCATTAGCACTTAGTGAATACATGAACTCCTCAAACTATGATCGTCACCGGCAGTGATCCCGATTATTGTCACTTCGGGGTTGCTGGATCATAACACATAGTAGGTGACTATAACTTGCAAGATAGGATCAAGAACACTCATATATTCATGAAAACATAATAGGTTCAGACCTGAAATCATGGCACTCAGGCCCTAGTGACAAGCATTAAGCATGGCAAAGTCATAACAACATCAATCTTAGAACATAATGGATACTAGGGATCAAACCTAACAAAACTAACTCGATTACATGGTAAATCTCATCCAACCCATCACCATCCAGCAAGCCTACGTGGGATTACTCACACATGGCGGTGAGTGATACGTCTCCAACATATCTACTTTTCCAAACACTTTTGCCCTTGTTTGGGACTCTAACTTGCATGATTTTAATCAAACTAACCCGGACTGACACTGTTTTCAGCAGAACTACCATCATGTTGTTTTATGTGTAGAAAACAAAAGTTCTCGGAATGTCCTGAAAATCCACGGAGGCACTTTTTGGAAAATATAAAAAATACTGGCGAAAGAATCAAGACCAGGGGGACCACACCCTGTCCACAAGGGTGGGGGGTGCGCCCACCCCCACTGGGCGCCCCCTGTCTTGTGGGCCCCCTGAGGCTCCGCCGAGCTCAACTCCAACTCCATATATTCCATCTCGCGAAGAAAAAAATCAGAGAGAAAGTTTCATCGCGTTTTACGATACAGAGCCGCCGCCAAGCACTAATCTCTCTCGGGAGGGCTGATCTGGAGTCCGTTCGGGGCTCTGGAGAGGGGGATTCTTCGCCATCGTCATCATCAACCATCCTCCATCACCAATTTCATGATGCTCACCGCCGTGCGTGAGTGATTCCATCGTAGGCTTGCTGGATGGTGATGGGTTGGATGAGATTTACCATGTAATCAAGTTAGTTTTGTTAGGTTTTGATCCTGAGTATCCACTATGTTTTGAGATTGATGTTGCTATGACTTTGCTATGCTTAATGCTTGTCACTAGGGCCCGAATGCCACGATTTCAGATCTGAACCTATTATGTTTTCATGAATATATGTGTGTTCTTGATCCTATCTTGCAAGTCTATAGTCACCTATTATGTGTTATGATCCGACAACCCCGAAGTGACAATAATCGGGATACTTCTCGGTGATGACCGTAGTTTGATGAGTTCATGTATTCACTATGTGCTAATGCTTTATTCTGGTTCTCTATTAAAAGGAGGCCTTAATATCCCTTAGTTTCCGCTAGGACCCCGCTGCCATGGGATGGTAGGACAAAAGATGTCATGCAAGTTCTTTTCCATAAGCACGTATGACTATATTCAGAATACATGCCTACATTACATTGATGAATTGGAGCTAGTTCTGTGTCACCCTATGTTATAGCTATTACATGAGGAATCACATCTGACATAATAATCCATCACTAATCCAATGCCTACGAGCTTCTCACATCTTGTGTTTCGCTTATTTACTTTTCCGTTGCTATTGTTACAATCACTAAAAACCCAAAAATATTACTTTTGCTACCGTTACCTTTATTATCATACTACTTTGCTACTAAATACTTCGCTGCAGATACTAAGTTATCTAGGTGTGGTTGAATTGACAACTCAACTGCTAATACTCAATAATATTCTTTGGCTCCCCTTGTGTCGAATCAATAAATTTGGGTTGAATACTTTACCCTCGAAAGCTGTTGCGATCCCCTACACTTGTGGGTTATCAAGACTAATTTCTGGCGCCGTTGCCGGGGAGCATAGTTCTATTCTGTGAGTCACTTGGGATTTATATCTGTTGATCACTATGAGGAACTTGAAAGACAAAAGAACCAAGATTTTTCCCTCAACTACGAGGGGAGGTAAGGAACTGCCATCTAGCTCTGCACTAGATTCTCCTTCTGTTTTGAGTAAGCTTGCGATACCTAAACCTGCTACTACTATGAATTCTGATATGCCGCATGTTATTGATGTTGCCACTTCTGCTATGCATGATACTTATGATGAAAGTACTTCTGTGCGTGATACCACTTTGCCATTAGGTGAATTTCTTGATGAACAACTTGCTAGGGCTAGAGAGAATGAAATTATTGAAGATGCTATTATTGATGATAGTGATGATGAAAGTTCTCCCAATGATTATGACTTGCCTGTTGTTCCTGAGGGTTATGTTATGGAAGAGGAAGCTGCTAGAGCTATCTTTGCTTTTAAAGATAGATATGATCTTAAAAAGTTATTAGCTAAATGGAAGCAGCAGTCTCTTAATGCTAGAATGAAACCTGACCCTGCTTTGCTACTTCACCTATCTGTGTTACTAATAAGGATTATGAATTCTCTGTTGATCCTGAGATTATTACCTTAGTTGAATCTGAACCTTTTTATGGCCTTGAAGCTGAAACTATTGTGGCACATCTTACCAAGTTAAATGATATAGCCACCCTGTTTACTAATGATGAGAAGTCTCGCTACTATTATATCCTTAAGATATTTCCGTTCCCATTAAAGGGTGATGCTAAGACTTGGTTTAATTCTCTTGCTCCTGGTTGTGTGCATAGTCCCCAGGATATGATTTATTACTTCTCTGCTAAATATTTCCCTGCTCATAAGAAACAAGCTGCCTTGCGGGAAATATATAATTTTGTGCAAATCAAAGAAGAGAGTCTCCCACAAGCTTGGGGGAGGCTTCTCCGGTTACTTAATGCTTTGCCTAATCATCCTCTTAAGAAAAATGAAATACTTGATATCTTTTATAATGGACTAACCGATGCTTCCAAGGACTACTTGGATAGTTGTGCTGGTTGGGTTTTCAGGGAAAGAACAGTCGACGAAGCTGAATTACTATTGAATAATATGTTAACTAATGAAAATAATTGGACCCTTCCTGAGCCAATTCCTGAGGCAATTCCTGAAACAATTGAGCCAACTCCTGAGCCTATTCCTAAACCCACTCCAAAGAATCGAGGTGTTTTATTTCTCAGTCCTGAAGATATGTAAGAGGCAAAGAAATCAATGAAAGAAAAAGGTATAAAAGCTGAAGATGTTAAAAATTTACCACCTATTGAAGAAATACATGGTCTTAATATACCGCCTATTGAAGAACCACATTGTCTTGATAACCCGACACAGGTAGTAAATGTAAATTCTCTCTATAGATATGATAAAGTTGAAACCCCCTCTAGTAAATTTCATAGCCCATGCTTAGATGAATTTGATGACTTTATGGCTAGACAAGAAAGTTTTAATGCTTATGTTGGTAGAGAATTAAAGAATAATGCTTTCGAGATAGGATGCGTGAGCGACTATATGGCTAGAGTTAAAGGTGAACTTAAACTCGTTAGCAAATATGCTTCTATGGTTGCTACTCAAGCTGAGCAAGTACTTAAAGCTCAAAATGATTTGCTTGATGAATTAAATAATAAACCAGACTTTGCTGTTAGAGTGCCTACTAGAACTGGTAGAATGACTCAGGAACCTTTGTATCCTAAAGGCCACCCTAAGAGAATCGAGCAAGATTCTCAGAGAAATAATTTAGAGGCACCTAGTTCTTCTAAAAAGAAGAAAAAGAAAGACGATAGAACTTTGCATGCTTCTAGTGAACTTATTGTAGACACACCTGAGAATCCCAATGATATTTCTGTTTCTGATGCTGAAACACAATCAGGTGATGAACATGAACCTAGTGATAATGTTAATGATAATGTTCATGTTGATACTCAACCTAGAAAAAACAATGACGTAGAGATTGAACCTGCTGTTGATCTTGATAACCCACAATCAAAGAATCAACGTTATGATAAGAGAGATTTTGTTTCTAGGAAGCTCGGTAGAGAAAGAGAACCATGGGTTCAGAAACCCATGCCCTTTCCTCCTAAACCATCCAAGACAAAGGATGATGAGGATTTTGAGCGCTTTGCTAAAATGATTAGACCTATGTTCTTACGTATGCGCTTAACTGATATGCTTAAAGTAAATCCTTATGCTAAGTATATGAAGGATATCATTACAACTAAAAGAAAGATACCGGAAGTTGAAATTTCCACCATGGTTGCTAATTACACTTTTAAGGGTGGAATACCAAAGAAACTTGGAGATCCGGGGGTACCAACTATACCATGCTCCATTAAAAGAAATTGTGTTAGAACTACTTTATGTGATCTTGGAGCCGGTGTTAGTGTTATGACTCTCTCTTTATATCGTAGACTTGAATTGAATAAGTTGACACCTACTGATATATCTTTGCAAATGGCTGATAAATCAACTGCTATACCTGTCGGTATTTGTGAGTATGTGCCTGTTGTGGTTGCAAATGTCACTATCTTAACGGACTTTGATATTCTTGATATTCCCGAGGACGATAGTATGTCGATTATCCTTGGTAGACCCTTTTTGAATACTGCAGGGGCTGTTATTGATTGCAACAAAGGCAATTTCACTTTTCATGTTAATGGTAATGAGCATACAATACACTTTTCGAGGAAACAATCTCAAGTTCATAGCATCAATTCTATTGGAAAAGTTCCAACTATCATTATTGGAGGTTTTGAATTTCCTCTCCCTACTGTTAGGAAAAGGTATGATATTCTTATTATTGGGGATGTTCATATCCCCGTTGAGGTAACTTAGTGTTATTCGAAATTTCTCCGATTCCGTGTTATTCGGAATGAGTTTGTTAACAAGACTTGATCAACCTTGTTAGTGGATTCATTTTGATGATCACGAGATGGATGAAACTAGAAGGCACAACCTTATGTACCCTCTTTTTACTTTCTGTTATTTAGAATAAATAAAGCAAAAATAATATTATCCGTCTGTTTTCTGAATTATCCGTGCAATTAAAAAATATCCCGAAAATAAATTGCTCCAAATGCCGTGCAAATTTAGTATGATTTTTTATGGAATATTTGAGGATTTTAGGCACTGAAATCACTACAGGAGGGGCAAGCACCAGGCCACGAGAGTGGAGGGCGCGCCTGTCGGTGTCAAAACCGGCGGATCTCGGGTAGGGGGTCCCAATCTGTGCGTCAAGGCTGATGGTAACATGAAGAAAGGGACACAGATGTTTACCCAGGTTCGAGCCCTCTCGATGGAGGTAAAACCCTACTTCCTGCTTCATTAATATTGATGATATGGGTAGTACAAGAGTAGATCTACCACGAGATCGTAGAGGCTAAACCCTAAGAGCTAGCCTATGATGGTATGAGTGTAATTGTGATCGGCCTTCTAAGGACCAACCTCTCCGGTTTATATAAACACCGGAGAGGGCTAGGGTTTACATGGAGTCAGTTACAAGGAAGGAAATATATATCCGGATCGCCAAGCTTGCCTTCCACGCTAAGGAAAGTACCATCCGGACACGGGCCAAAGTCTTGAGTCTCGTATCTTCACGCCTCAATAGTCCGGACGTTGTACACAGTCCGGCTGTCCGGATACCCCCTAATCCAGGACTCCCTCAGTAGCCCCTGAACCAGGCTTCAATGACGATGAGTTCGGCGCGCAGTATTGTCTTCGGCATTGCAAGGCGGGTTCCTCCTCCGAATACTCCAAAGTGGTTTATCGAACACGTAGACCGTGTCCGGATCTGCAAGATGATCTTCGTATGGTATAGATCTAATTTGCTGGCAATCTTCGTGCGTCGTGCCCCTGCATCGTGGCTCGGTCCAACGCGAACCGACATTTCCTTCCCCACAACGACTCGCGCTACGAGGAAGTTTTATTGGCACGTCCCGTCGAGGTTGTCGGACTCGGGTTCCGGCAGACCCTTGAGGTTCGAACACTGGGGTGCACGCGGAGATTTCGCCCTCTATCTACCTGCTCCTCACCAAATCGCTAGGATCTAAACTACGAAAGAAACAACACAAGAGACACGGGGTTTATACTGGTTCAGGCCACCATGGTGGTGTAATACCCTACTCCAGTGTGTGGTGTGGTGGATTGCCTCTTGGGCTGATGATGAACAATACAAGGAAGAACAGCCTCGCGAGGGTCCGTTCTTGACTGATGCGATGAACTGCTAGGAGGAGTTCAGTCGCTCTATCTACTGGTTTCTTGGTGAGGATCTAGATGCCTCTACCCAAAGGCCTTGGGCCTCTCCCCAAATATTGAGCGGGAAGGGCGCCAACAATTGGCCATTTTGAAGGGGAACAGCGGGTACACCTATCCTGACTAGAGTTGGTCCTCGCCTGTCAAAGGCTCTGGTGGTGACGCCTGCTTGGGCTCCACAATGACTTCCTCCCTACCGTTGGGCTGGTCTTGGTCTTGTTGCACCAAAATGGGTGGCTTTGCTTGATGCTCTCGCCTGCGCTTGCTCCCTTTGCACCAAAGAGGAAAGGAGGACAATGCGCGGGCTGGCGCCCGACTGGCGCCCTTGGTCGTCATGGCTTGCGTCATGGGCACCTCGCGAGGTACCCTGCCTTGAACTCTCCGCCTCCTCGTGAGCCAGCCTGATGAGGCTGTGCCTGAAGAAGCTCCTTGTCGTCCCCCCGCGAGGCTTGGCCCCTCGCGAGGGTCTTGAGATGGTGTTGATGAAGATGGGTCGTGCTGGGCCCCCTTTGAGCCACGCCGCAGGCCGCAGGCAGGCAAGTCTGGGGACCCCCGTTCCCAGAACACCGACAGAGGTAGAGATCGTGTCCCTTTTATTACGGGATTTTCCATCAATATGAGTGTGCGTGACCCCACAACGGCTGTTGGTATTACCCTGTATGTTTTTAGATAAGCCTCAAACGGTCACACCAGGGACTCTTGATATTCACCCTCTTTATAAAGGGGTCGAAACCTACGCCTCTTTTTTCACCTTCCTCGCGCCCTCTCGCACCTCGAGTTCTAACACCCAAAACCTAAGCTCCACCCCTCCGGAATCCTCCAATATGTCCGGATCTGACCCTCAGGGCCGGTGGGTGGCCTCCTCAATCGAAGAGAAGGACATCGCAAAGCTTCGGGAGGTCGGATACCTGACCGCCGATATCCAGCATAGGGTTCCTATTCCGGGGTAGGTCATCTCTACGCTGGAACCCAATGAGTGTGTCGTCTTTGTCCCACACTTCCTTCGTGGTTTGGGTTTCACCCTCCATCCCTTCGTGAGGGGGCTCATGTTCTATTATGGGCTGAATTTTCATGATCTGGCTCCAGATGCTATCCTCCATATCTCGTCATTCATTATCGTGTGCGAGGCCTTTCTCCATGTCACGCCACACTTCAGCTTATGGCTCAAGACCTTCAATGTGAAGCCGAAGATGATCGAGGGGCGACACGTGGAGTGCGGAGGTGCCGTAATATAAGAAGGAACGCCGACGCCCCATGGCCAGAGGGTTCTTTCCCAGAAGTATCTGATGTATGGCAACGGAGGTGGTTTTATGTCACGGCTCCCAGAGGCACAAAGTGGGTGGCTCCTCCCGAGTTTCGTTCGGGCCCTCTGCCACAGTTGGTGTCTTGGACAAATGTAGCACGGAATTGGGGGCCCACTGGTGATGTACCAGTACTGTTGAATCGCATCCGGGAGCTTCTTGAGAGGAACATTAACCTCGTCAACATAATGCAAGTGATGTTAATCCGGCGGATGTTGTCGTGCCAACACCGGCCTCTCTGGATGTGGGAGTTCAATCCAGAGGGTCCGCGGACTGTCAAGCACTTCTTCGGCTTGAAGCTCGAGAGATGTGCCAATTATTCTTTGGACGGAAAGTAATGTGTCCGGACACCACCGAGGACGCGGGCCTAAGCTGTAATCGCCTAGATACCCAAGTAAGTAGCCTTGATACCGGACACCCTGTTTTGTATTTATCATGACTGTTTGCTCTAACAATCATCCATGTCCAGGAATGGCTCAGCAAGGCAGAGAGAATCAGGTGTCCGGCACCGCTTCCCAAAGGCTCGCCCGCCCCTACCATGGCCAAGATGCTCGACCGGGTACTCAGCAGGATGCCCTCGGGGAAGGGCGAGGGGAGGGATGAAAAATCCGAACCCCACACACTACACATCCGAACCGGGGGAGTTGCTACCTCCCTGAAGGGGGATAGTCGGGGAGGAGAGGTTAAGGCCTCCTCCCCACGCGGGAAGAAAAGGGCCGCCTCTAAAGACCTGGAGACGGAGACGCCTAAACCTGGGAAGAAGGTGTCACCAAGGGGCTCTGCCGCGACGGGCATCCTCACCGCATTACACCCACAAAAGGGCTAGCCCTCCAACGAGCCGTAAGTTACTCATTAACTTAAAGGTACTGTATTTCTCCTGGGTCAATGACCAGGATTCAACTTTTTGCAGTCCAGCTGGCAGCTCTTCTCAACAGGGATCGTCTTTGGGGGACCTTCCTCCGGAGATGATGGAGAGCGAGACCCCACCTGCCTCTCCGACTCTTGACGCGGGCGACATCGAGGTGTCGTCACGGAGGAGTCCGGATCCGCCAAGGCCGGAGGCCAATACGTCAGCCGCCCTGAGTCCGGACGAACTGACGGGCTTTCTGGAGCGAGCTGCACTCTTGGAGGAGCATCACTCATTAATGAGTCCAGTGTTCAAGAAGATTTCATCCGCTACAAGCAGTTTGAATGAAGCATTTACAAGCCTTCTCAGAGGCTTTGAGGTATGTAATGAGGAATACACCATATAGATAGTAGCCCCTGAGACTCTGGTTGCTCGCCTTAGGCGGCAAACGGGGGATCATAAACCAAAGATTTATGCGGAAATGTGTGCAGGTACCTGTGGGTCCGGCCGCCGGCCCTTCCGTTGAAGTTGCCGAACTAGCGAGGCAAATCAGGTCAATTGATGCCAATGTCACTCTGATGAATGAGCGACTGGATAAATCACAAGGTATGTGTCCTGTCCTTCTATTGCATAGGAAAATATTAAGGTGGCACATATTAATGTAATATGTTCGGACCGCAAATGGTGTTGCTGCCGTGGAGGCCCTGAGGGCGGAGCTTGCTCTAGCCAAGGAGCAAGCCCGAGTGAGCAATGCGGCTGCCCTAAAGGCGGCCGAGGAATTGAGAGCCGAATAGGCTGCTCATCGCCGAAGCGAGGAAAAAATAGCCGAAATGGCTATTGAGTTAAAAAATGCCACTGACCGGTATGAGCTCCTGAAGAAGGAGCATGAAAATAAATTGGCTGACCTGAGCAAGGCACTGAATGCCACCAAGGAAATACGGACCGAGCTCAGGGGTGCGCGGGAGGAGCTTCAACAGGCCGGTAAAATCGCGGCTGGAGGCTCCTATTTGCTGCGGACGAAGTTCTTCGATCCGAAGTATGCTCCCCTTGATGTACGCTGGAGCTCGCCGGACGCATACGCGGACCTAGCAAGAGTACGACTGATGCTATGGAGTTCTTCAAAGATCAGGGTGAAAAGGAGGTGGAGAAGCTTTTTTGGTCGCAGTTCCATGCTCCCACTCGCCCGCTGCCATTAAGTGATAAGATGGCTGCTGTGGCGGAGCTTCACAGGCTGTCCGGGCTTGCGATGCGGTCTGTAATAGATCATCTTTGGCCAAAGGAGCCTAAGCCGGACAACTACTCTGGTTTAGTGCAACAGTTCCTTGGGGCCGTGCCTCGGATCGATGCCATGAGGCGGTCGGCATGCATAGAGGGTGCTCGGATGGCCCTTGCCCGCGTTAAAGCATATTGGACGGATATGGATGCCTTTATGATAGCGTCTCAGGATCCGGTGGGGGGCCAATACCCGGCCGGGCACTACTTGGTGCAGGTCACAGAGGGTGCCCGCCTGATAGAGGCGCAGTGCCCGAAGAATCTCTTATTCGAGTGATGATTCAAATCATTGTAAAAACAATGTTTATTTTGATTAGAAGATTATATTTATAATGTTTGTCTGAAAATATGATTGTGTCCCCTGTGCGGCCGTTTATATATATCTATATATGTGTGGGTAATCCGAAAGATAGCAGTCGTTGGCTTCAGCCCCCACGTATGCAATGCGGGGGTGTTCGCGAAAAAATGTGCTTGATCACTCTTTATCCAACGTCTTGGCCTGGCAAGGAGGTGATCGCACGTCGAACTAGGCAACCGGACTATATAGCTGTAACACTTTCGCTTAGCCGCGGGATTCTAATGTTGGGGCTACTATGTAGCCCCTGGTACCTTCGCATGCATCCGAATACGGGCGCGTATGTACCTGGCCGGGAAATGGCCCTTCGTTAATGCGGAAGAATCCTAGAGATTATGGTGAGTCGTCGAGTGGTTGACCAGTCTCTCGCTGTATCATGACAGTCAGTTTTCGGCTTTCTCTACTAGGTGCTCATCCAGAATAACCAGGGCACAATCGCAGTAGTTCTCCTTTGTCCACCTTAGCCGATTATAACGGAATGTAAGGCGGCGAACCCAGGAGCCGGGAAAACCCAACATTTGACCAAAGACATGATTCGGAGCTGATGCATATAAGGCCAAACTCGTGACGCCGAACACTCCCGAAGGTATTCGGACTTTATAAAGGATGATGAGCTCAAGAATGCCCATTCATTATAAACCCTGTATTTCCAGGTGCATGCGTTAATCTGTCGTGGCGAAATGCCAAAACAGCAGTATCCTCTGTGGGTATGGAACCCATGGGATGGTTGAACAACAAGAGACAATAGAAAAGGTTTACACAGGGGCTTAATCTAAAAAGAAACATGTTGAACGGGGCCCTGCTGCATGTCTGCGCCTTTGTCTCCATTGTGTCGCATCCTGGAAGGGTATCGCGCGAACGTTGTCTGCTGAAAAGGGAAACTCATGGAAGAGTGCAACGTAAGTAGGCGACGGATAATAAAAATGTGAGATGCTGGCCTCCCCATAAGCTTGAGCCAAAAATGGGGCTTTTATTATTAGCCCCTGGTATCCACTACAGGATTACATATACGGTGCCCTGGTTTAATGTGGGCTGCCGGACTCGCCTAACCGTGTCCGTGGTCTTAACGACCCGCTGTATTTTTGTTAGAGGCCGCTTATAGTACGGCCGCTAGGGCCGTCGCGTATTCCTCTGCGTGCGAAGAGCGCTCTATTATTCCGCTAACGGTGATGACACCACGTGGACCGGGCATCTTAAGTGTAAGGTAGCCATAGTGCGGCAATGCGTTGAAGCGGGCGAAGGCCATTCTTCCAAGCAATGCTTGATAGCTGCTTTGGAAAGGTGCGATGATGAAGGCTAGTTCTTCACTTCTGGAGTTGCCTGGAGGGCCGAATGTTACCTCCAGTGTGACGGAGCCCCTGCTGTAGGCTTCAATGACTGGTATCACCCCTTCAAAGGTGGTGAGAATCTTGCTGATTCTGGATGAGTCTATCCCCATCCTGCGCACAGTGTCCTCATATATTAAATTGAGACTGCTGCCACCGTCCATGAGGACGTGAGTGAGATGGTATCCGTCGATTATTGGGTCAAGCACCAAGGCCTTTGATCCTTCGTGCCGAATACTAGTTTGGTCGTCCAGGCGATCTAAGGTGATCGAACAAGACATCCCGTATTTAGGTGTGGGTACGATGGGCTCTATATCGCACGCGCCTTTATGGGCGTGTTCGTGCCTTCCCAAGGATGTGCGAGTCACATGGATCATGTTCACTGTTTTAACCTCTAGCGGGAATTTTTTCTGTCCCCCAGTGTTCGGCTGGCGAGGTTCATCCTCATCTTCACTTGGTGTTTCCCTTCCCTTGTGTTCGGCGTTCAGTTTGCCGGCCTGCTTGAAGACCAAGCACTCTCTGTGCGTGTGGTTCGCAGGTTTGTCAGTGGTGCCATGAATTTGGCATAGTCTGTCCAGAACTCTGTTCAGACCGGACGGTCCCACTTTACTGCCTTTAGGTTGCTTATTTTGCTGGTTAGGTCGAGAGCCCCGGAATCTGGCATTAACCATTGTGTTGTCCGGGCTCTCTTCCTTGTTTTGGCGTTTATTTTTATTACGCCGTGGCTTCCCGTTGCCATCCCTTATTTCGGATGTGCTGGGGTCGCTGGTGCCTTTGTGGGCAAGCCAGCTATCTTCTCCCGCACAAAAGCGGGTCATAAGGCTTGTTAGGGCTGCCATTATCATTGGCTTTTCTTGGCCGAGGTGTCTGGCGAGCCACTCGTCACGAATGCTGTGTTTGAATGCCGCTAAGGCTTCGGCATCCGGACAGTCAATGATTTGATTCTTCTTAGTGAGGAATCTGTTCCAAAGCTTGCGGGCGGACTCTCCGGGTTGTTGGATTATGTGACTTAAATCGTCAGCATCCGGAGGCCGGACATAAGTCCCTTGAAAATTGGCCCTGAAAGCGTCCTCTAGTTCTTCCCATCTCCCGATTGAATTTTCGGGGAGGCTTTTCAACCAGTGTCGAGCTGGTCCCTTTAGTTTGAGGGGAAGGTATTTGATGGCATGGAGGTCATCCCCACGAGCCATGTGTATGTGCAGGATAAAGTCCTCGATCCAGACCCCTGGGTCTGTCGTTCCGTCGTATGCGTCTATGTTCACAGGTTTAAAGCCCTATGGGAATTCATGGTACAATACTTCAACGGTAAAGCACAAGGGATGAGCAGCCCCTCTGTGTCTGGACGCGCTGTGGCATGTTGTCGCTATTGTTTTGTTCGGTGTTTATTCCGGACTGGTGTTTGGTTGTCATAATTGTTTTGGCGACCACAGTCCCCCACCGGGATGTGTCCTTTAGATCCATAGATGGACCTAGCTGCGCCAGCTTTCTTATCCAGGTGCTCATGTAGATCGTGGGTGTCTTCAGTAGTTGATTTATTGCGGTTATGAAGTGGTACTCCTAGCGTCCTGGTTGTGTTATTCTTTGGTGGAACGGCCTAGTCGTCGAATTCTGGCAGTAGCTTGCGTTTTGGGTAGCTCTTTCTATGGCGATCGTCGCCATATCTTTCTTCAGTGTCTAGCACTTTGTTCCATCTGCGATTGAGCGTTTCCTGTGCGGCTTTAAGCCATTGCTTTTGCTTCTTCATACTTCTTGCCGTGGCCATATGCTTTCTGTGGAGGTTCTCTCATTCCATGCGCTCTTCTAGAATGATGAATGCCTCGTCGTCCGGACTGTCTTCTTGTCCTGGGGTGGTTTGATGAACTCATCCCTCTAGATCGTTTTCTTCGGGCGTATTCTTCGAACTATGTTCGGTGTGACCTGGTTCATCCTGCTCCATCGCTGGTTCTGTTTGGTCGTTTTTGCCTTCGGGGTTGGCCGGAGTATCCATCCTTTTGGCGCTCTTGCTGATATTTTTGCCGTTGCTGGATTTGGAATGGCGTCTGCGCCGTCGCTTTGGTCTTTGTCCAGGGGTTTTATCTTCTGGGTTGTCACCGTTGTCTTCCTTGGGCGTATCCACCATGTATATGTCATGTGAGGAGGCGGGAATCCGGTACCCCGTAGATTCTAAGTCTTCTCCTGCATCGTTGTCTATACCGTCGATGCCTTTGGAGTCGAAATCAAGCACGTCGGTTAAATCATCAACCGTGGCTATGAAGTGGGTGGTGGGTGGGCAACGAATTTCCTCGTCGTCTGCTTCCCACTCAAGCTGGACATAGTTCGGCCCAGAGTCTCCTGACAAAGAGAGAGACTTCAATAAGTTCAGCATGTCACCAAAGGGTGAGTGCTGGACAATGTTCTTCGCAGTGAACTCCATCACTGGAGCCCAATCAGGCTCGGCGGGCTCGGGGGCGCGCAGACTGGAGCCTACAACCAGACACGAATCCGGGGGTCCGGTGTCACAGGCTTCCTCAGAAGTGAGGCCTGTGTTCGGCTCCATCGCCAATGAGGGTACGTCCCGCGGGGCGGGGTCCGGCCCTCCGTCCTCAGGCGAAGCAACTAGCCCCGGATTTAGATCCGAGGCTTCTGCCGGGGTGATATCCGGAGCAGCGTCTGACAGCAGGTCCAAGCCGTGCTCATCGTGACTGTTCGGCGCTTCTGGCGCTGGCCCGAATCCGTCGAAGATCAAGTTTCCTCAGGTATCCACCGTGTGGTTCAGGTTTCCGAACCCAATTTGAGGGCCAGGGGCATAGCTATCGATCTGCTCCAGGTGGCCAAGCGAATTGGCCCGCAGCGTGAAGCCGCCGAATAGGAAGATCCATCCGGGGAGGAAAGTCTCACCCTGGGCAGTGTTGTCGATGATGATTGAAGGAGCCATCGAGCCTGACAGTGACGACACAGAGGAACTCCCAATGAAAGCACCAATGTCGGTGTCAAAACAGGCGGATCTCGGGTAGGGGGTCCCGATCTGTGCATCAAGGCTGATGGTAACAGGAAGCAAGGGACACAGATGTTTACCCAGGTTCGGGCCCTCTCGATGGAGGTAAAACCCTACTTCCTACTTGATTAATATTGATGATATGGGTAGTACAAGAGTAGATCTACCACGAGATTGTAGAGGCTAAACCCTAAGAGCTAGCCTATGATGGTATGAGTGTAATTGTGATCGGCCTTCTAAGGACCAATCTCTTCAGTTTATATTGACACCGGAGAGGGCTAGGGTTTACATGGAGTCGGTTACAAAGAAGGAAATATAATATCCGGATCGCCAAGCTTGCCTTCCACGCCAAGGAAAGTCCCATCCGGACACGGGCCAAAGTCTTGAGTCTCGTATCTTCACGCCTCAATAGTCCGGACATTGTACATAGTCCGGCTATCCGGATACCCCCTAATCTAGGACTCCCTCAGCGCCCACCCCCTGGGTGCGCCCCCTGTCTCGTGGGCCCCTGGTGGCCCCCCTCCACTTATGCCAACACCCACACACTCCATCTTCTTCCCAAAAAAATCCTCATCCAGCTCAAGCACGAGTTCTAGCTCATCTTGCTGCGATTTTCGATCTCCTTGCTCAAAGCTCCATTCACAAAACTGCTTTGGGAGATTGTTGCTTGGTATGTGACTCCTCCATTGGTCCAATTAGTTTTTCTTCTAGTGCTTTATTCATTGCAAATTTTTGCTGCATAGGTGACCATGTTCTTGAGCTTGCATGTTAAATTTATGAGGTCCCAAGTAATTGTCATGCATGATATAGGCTCTAGGCACTTGTAGGAGTAGTTGCTATCAATCTTGTTTAGTTTTATTCACTTTTATT
This sequence comes from Triticum dicoccoides, assembly GCF_002162155.2. Taxonomy (NCBI): domain Eukaryota; kingdom Viridiplantae; phylum Streptophyta; class Magnoliopsida; order Poales; family Poaceae; genus Triticum; species Triticum dicoccoides. Next base: position 267,457,101 of record NC_041383.1, on the reverse strand, counting down.
TTGAAGTTACTAAAATTTCAGAAATTTTCAGAAAATGTTAAGGAGACTTTTGAGGGGCTCTTCTAGCCAAGGCCCCAGGAAAAACAAGATAAAGAGAAGGAAAAAGCCAAGTATAATCTTCCTCGCATAGCGGAAGTACGACCGTGTGAATGGCCATGCGATAATTTCTTGAAAGAAGCTGGAATTAATGAAGATTTTTATTCTTTGATCGAGAATGCAGGCCTGATAGATTTCCTCCACGACCGGATCGATCAGTACCTCTTACTCACCAATACTTTCGTGCAAAACTTTTATTATTATCTTAAGAAGTCACCGCCTACAGTATCATTTCATTTATATGATGAATTCAGGGAAATGTCTTTACGTAATTTTTGCACGGCATGTACGATACCCTTTGAGGGAAAATTAGAGGAACCCCATCGTAAAGATGTGGATGGCTTTGTTAACACTATCACTTTAGAGGATCCAAAGAAGGGTTCCGATGCAAAAATCTCTAGCATACACTTTCCTGTTTTACGCTACTTTGCCATATTTGCTAGTAGATGCTTGATTGGTCGTGGAAATAGTGGAAACTTCAATGTTCCTGATATTATCATTCTTCACCATGCCTTGTTTGGAGATAATAGTTTTAGTATGGGTGCCGTCATTGCTAAACGGCTAAGCCTGAATCTTACAAAAGGCCCCATCTTTGGAGGTATCTATGCTTCACGTCTTGCTAGACATTTTGGGATACCTATTAGGCACCATGAGAAAGAGGAGACAAAATTGCCTCCCTACATTTTAGATTACAAGAGCATGGTAGCACACGAGTTTATTGTTGACAACAAAGAGAAGATGCTCTTGTATAACCTTAGATTTAATAAGAAACACAATGAGACTATTATTTTGCCTGTGCCTCTGTTGTTTGATTTGATTGCAGATAATTTTCTTGTCACGTCGGAAGCGGTGTACGCTCATCGAGGCCAAGCATCCACTCCGGAACCTGAGCCTGAGCCGGAACCTGCACTAGACCCTTATCGTGCATCATACTACCAGTGGGACCAGGAGATGGCCAGCCAGTGGTATCCTGATTACACCTCTCAGTACACCGGGGAGAGTAGCAGCAGTCCTTAGCATTAGACCAGTGTAGGACCTTGAAGTATGTCTAGAGGGGGGGTGATTAGACTACTTGACCAATTAAAAACTTAACCTTTTCCCAATTTTAGAGTTTGGCAGATTTTAGCTATCTTAGGACAAGTCAAGCAATCATCACACAATTCAAGCAAGCATGCATAGAGTATATAGGCAGCGGAAATTAAAGCATGCAACTTGCAAGAAAGTAAAGGGAAGGGTTTGGAGGATTCAAACGCAATTGGAGACACGAATGTTTTTGGCGTGGTTCCGATAGGTGGTGCTATCATACATCCACGTTGATGGAGACTTCAACCCACGAAGGGTAACGGTTGCACGAGTCCATGGAGGGCTCCACCCATGAAGGGTCCACGAAGAAGCAACCTTATCTATCCCACCATGGCCGTCGCCAACGAAGGACTTGCCTCACTAGCGGTAGATCTTCACGAAGTAGGCGATCTCCTTGCCCTTACAAACTCCTTGGTTCAACTCCACAATCTTGTCGGAGGATCCCAAGTGACACCTAGCCAATCTAGGAGACACCACTCTCCAAGAAGTAACAAATGGTGCGTTGATGATGAACTCCTTGCTCTTGTGCTTCAAATGATAGTCTCCCCAACACTCAACTCTCTCTCATAGGATTTGGATCTGGTAGAAAGAAGATTTGAGTGGAAAGCAACTTGGGGAAGGCTAGAGATCAAGATTCATATGGTAGGAATGGAATATCTTGGCCTCAACACATGAGTAGGTGGTTCTCTCTCAGAAATGGTAAGTTGGAAGTGTAGGTTTAGTCTGATGGCTCTTTCCACGAATGAAGAGGAGGTGGAGGGGTATATATAGCCTCCACACAAAATCTAACCGTTACACACAATTTACCAAACTCGGTGGGACCGATTCAACAGACTCGGTCGGACCGATTTAGTAAACCTAGTGACTGTTAGTGATTTTCGGTGGGACTGACAAGCAACCCGGTTAGACCGATTCGGTTTGGGTTAGGGCATAACGTAATCTCGGTAAGACCGATTACACAAATTCGGTTAGACCGATTTTGGTAATAAGCTTTCCAGAGAGTTGGTCAGGTAAACTCGGTGGGACCGATTTGCTCTTTTCGGTGAGACCGAAATGTTACAAAAGGAAAAAAGTGAGTTTACATTGCAATCTCGGTGGGACCAATCGCTCACTTCGGTTAGACCGAAACGTTACAAAGGGAAACCGAGAGATTACAATCCCATCTCGGTGAGACCGAGATCCCTATCAGTAGAACCGATTTGCCTAGGGTTTGTGGCAGTGGCTATGACTTTTGAAATCGGTGGCGCCGGATAGGAAGAATTGGTGTGACCGATTTTGGCTTTAGGTTTAGGTCATTTGTGGATGTGAGAAGGTAGCTTTTGGAGCATATCAATAAGCACATGAAGCAAGAGGCTCATTAAGCAACACCTCATCCCTCCTTGATAGTATTGGCTTTTCCTATAGACTCAATGTGATCTTGGATCACTAAAATATAAAATGAGGAGTCTTGAGCTTTTGAGCTTGATCCAATCCTTTTTCCTTAGTATTTTGAGGGATCCACTTTCATCATCCATGCCATGCCATTCATTAAGCTTTCCTGAAATAATAGTCTTGGAATAGCATTAGCTCAATGAGCTATATGTTGTTATGAATTACCAAAACCACCTAGGGATAGTTGCACTTTCAATCTCCCCCTTTTTGGTAATTGATGACAACATATAGATCAAAGCTTCGACAAATGATAATAAGATTGAAAAACATCGTCGCTTTGAGAAGTATGTGATAAGCAAGAGCTCCCCCTAAATTTGTGCATAGTTTAAGATTTGCTTTGGACTGCAAATGCACAATGAATTAGGCTCATGGGTTACTCTTCCATGTCACATACATCTTGGTGGAGCACTCAAAATAATAAAGATTGAATGCATGCACTCATCACCAAGCAAAGTGAATGATCACATAGGATAGATAAGATAATATCATCAAACATGCATAAGTGTAGCTTATGATCAAACACATGATCATCAATGTCTCACAAGAATAGCATAGTATCTCAAGCACTCAAAAGCAAACAAGTTTTAACCACCAAATCAAAGCAAGAGAGAACAAAAGCAACTCTCTCTCTCTCGAAGCCTATGATCTATACATTTTTCTCCCCCTTTGGCAACAAGTTACCAAAAAGTTCATAGAAAATGCATAGTGCTAGATCGACTCTCAGGCTTGATCTTCAGGTGGTGGTGTCCGGATAACTCCAAGAATGAAGGCTTCAGTTGAAGTAGAGGGTGCTGGAGTTGATGCTGGAGCAGGTTGCACTGGAGCTGTAGGAGCTGTAGCTAGTGCAAATGATGTTGCTCTGGTGTCTGTCACAGGCACTTCAACTGACCTCTGGGCTCTAGGCACTCTGGTAAAAACATTAGTGGTAGTCTTGCCCTGCCTCTCCTGCATGTCATCCTGTAGCTGCTCCACAACTGACTAAATCTCAGTTACTTTGACATCAAGATCATGAAATTTGAGTTCCATGATTCTTTCTAAGCTCTCCTGATTCTGAGTGAGGGTGGCCAATCCCTTCTCAATCCTCAGTGTTGATGCTATCAAACCAAGCTGCTCCTGCTTGTTCTTCAAGAAATACTCAGATGCCTCCTCTTGAGTTGGCATCCTGGCAGCCTTCTCCGTCTTCTCTTGAGCTTGTACTGATGATGGATCATTCTCATTCATGACAACCTGATTGTCCTCAAAGTCTGGATAAAGTGGAAAATGTTCCTTATCTAATAGATATTTGCCTGTGCCCGTCTTTGAGTTAATCAACTCCTGAATCTGAGGGGCATATCCACAGCTCCTCTTCAGATCTGCTGCAGCCCTCTTAATGGTCTCTATCATAAGGCTCACGACTTTGAACTTCTGTGGCACATCAAACAAATGCAACATGTTGATTGCATGCCCTCTGATCATGTTGTGGTCACCAGACTTAGGCAACAGAGTGTGCCTTAGGATCCAATTGATAGTTGGCAGCCCTGACAGAAGGAAGTTGACCGATCCAAACTTATGTGTTTCAACAGCTTTGTCTGGGATCTCCTTGTACATGTGTGCCATGGAATTGTGGTCCATCTTCTTCTTGGCATAAATATCCATGTCATCTTCATTTTCCTTTGGGGCATTGATCAGACTTGCCCATTCCTCAACAGTGGACTGGTACCTTGTACCTTCAGACATCCAAACTATCCTCCCATATGGATAGAAGTGTGATGTGGAGTAGAATTGCATGATAAGTTCATCATTCCAGTTGGTGAGCTTTTGCCCAACATAATCAGCAACTCCACAAGCAACAAAACTATCTTGCACTCCAGGATAGTGCTCTTCATTGTCCTTTATGTAGGTCCAGTCGACCCACCTCATAACACATACTATGGGCTTCTTATCCAACAAGATTGTCTCATAGAAGTCCTGTTGTTCCTTTATATGGAACTTGTAATCAACAGCAGTCCTTCTCCTTGAGGCATATGGATCTGACATCCTCCATATCCTCAACCCTGAGTCCTTTCTGATCCTCATGTCCTCAGCCACAGGATGGGCATCATTGTGGTCTGGTATCTTGGGCTTGAGCTTCCTTAGGACCTGTCCTTCTTCATCTTCCTCATCAGCAATATTAGGCACTGGGGCCTTGTTCTTCTCAGCAGCTGGAATGCTCCTGGTACTCCTCTTTGGTGCAAGCTTGGCCTTGGGGGCAGATTTGGGTGCTTCCTTGGGCTTAGATGTTGCAGCCCCTGATCTAATAGCATCACCCATAAGCTTTGGTGCCTTGGGTGCTGGTGCAGCAACCTCTTCTTCCTCTTTAGAATCTCTTCTCATTGAGGGCTTTCCAAGAACCTGGGCAGTTGTGGTTCTTGCTCTCTTCTTCTTCTTATCCCGAGCAGCTTCATCCTCCGATTCAATGGTAAACTTCATAGTTTCTCCAGTGGGAACTTTCTTGGATTTGGAAGTTATGACTTTCTTTGCAGGTGCCTCTTTGGATTCAGTCTGTTCTGGCACTTGAGTGGACCTTCTGACCTTGGGCATAGGTGTCCTCTTGGCAGGAACCTTCTTATTCAGTCCAGGCTTTGTGCTATGTGTTGAGCCATACTCCTTTTTGAGCACTACTTTCTTGGAAGTAGCCTCATCCTCTTCAGCTCTGTAGTCCTCATCTTCAGAGTCTAAAGTTCTCTTCCTCCTTTGCCTGGTAGCAGCCTTAGGCAGATTACTTGGAGTGCTTCTGCTGCCTTCATCTGAAGTGCTGGAGGGACTAGTGCCCTTACTCATGACAATCTGCTCTTCTGACCTGTTCTGGCTGTCACTCTGGTCTGACATGCTGCAAACACTGACTGCTGACCCTGTGAAGAGTTATAGATGAGATAGAGTGGATGAGCATCACAAAATGCAGAGATTTTTGCAAAAGAATGATTCAAAAATTCACTTTTAGTTTTCCACAGAAAGCATTTCGGATCAACCGATTTTCAAGCTCGGTGATACCGAAGCAGTTTTGGAACCTAAACTTATGAACTCGGTTGGACCGAGTCACAGTTCAGTGGCACCGAGACTACTAGGGTTTCACAAAGTCCTAAAATCGGTCTCACCAATTAGTAATTCTCGGTCAGACCGAGAGTCACTAGTGCAATGGCATTAGCCAAATCGGTGGGACCGAGTTTTTCAACTCGGTGGGTCCGAGATGGTTTCGGCGGAAACCTAACCCTAAAATTTCGAATCTCATCTAAACTACAGACTGCATTGACTGGATAGGAGTGTTTCAATCGTGTCAAGAATCAATAAGAACACAATGTGCTAGGAATCGGACGAGGATAGCACAGTGATCGAGTCCATACCCTAGCTTGGCGATGAACTCGCTATGATTGCAACGGCGGGGGCGAAATCCGTTGACGGCGGCGGAGACCAGCGACAGGAGGCGGCTGGCGACGAGAAGACGATCCGGAGGCCTTGGAGGCAGAGCGAGCTATTGCGCGGGTGAAGGGGTTCGGAGAAATTTCCAAAATTTTGCCCATCACTATATATAGCCCGACCCTGTCGGTGTGACCGAGTGGAACAACTCGGTGGCACCGAGATGCATAACTGTGTACAGTTACAGCAACTCGGTGTGACCGAAAAGTTCAAATCGGTTGCACCGAGATTGAAAACTTGGATCGACTTAATGATCTCGGTAGGACCGAGAATCACAAAGAAGTTTTGGAAGTTTAAGTCTATGACGAATCGGGGACTCCGAGTGCTCCTCACACAGAGTGGTTCGAATCTGACTTGATCAAATTTTGTGATGTAGCATGAATAGAGTTTGAGACGAGAAAAGCATAGATAGCTAGAGAAGGTTCTTAGGCATTCTTGTCCATCCACTTGGCAAAAAGAAAAGAAGCCAAACAATCAAAACAACAAGTGGATGTCCTTGAATGAGTAAAATATGCATCAACATGCTCACACAATAAGATGGCAAATGAAATATGTGGCAAAACATGCACAACCAATTCTAGCATCTATCAAACAATTGGCGATGACTAGGTCATCTATATATGAGTATATTGACTTAGGAGTCAAATGAAAGCATTTGATCATAGGTCATACTCATCGTTTAAGCTCAAGTGGGGTTACCACTTTTACATAATGCATTGATGTGTTCACACCATTAGAGTTGCTTTGAATCAATTCTTAGAGTTAAGCTCCCCCTAGATGTGAGATCCCCCCTTAGAGGGATGAACTAACCTTGGGTTTTGTCGATGATGACTTCATGTAGGTGTTGAAGATGTGGATGCTCAATGTTGATGTAGATCATTTGGAGCAATCCCTTGGAGTGAGTTGCACTTTCAACTTACCTACATGGGTTAGTCCCACAAGGAACAAACAAGAATATCCATAGACATAGAGTGATGCACACACAAGATGATGTCCATGAAATCATTAAGTTACCTTGTCCCTTGCCTTACCAACATGAGGGTTTGTGACTCCTTGAACTAGTGCAAGATGTGGAAGTTGATTGCACTTGTTCTTGCCATAATGATATGAGTGAAGAATGTTGGCGGAGTCACCCTCAAGAACTCTCTAGTTCTTCTTCTTCGGGATCCACATCATCTTGATGGGAATCCTTGGAGTTGTAGTTGTACTTGATGAAGTAGAACTTGACGCAGTCTTGGGAACCCACTTGAACGAGGCCTTAGGTGCTTCTTCAAATGCATCAATCTCTTCTTGAAGCTTGTCCTTTCCTTTGTTCTTTGTGGTCTTGTGGTGGAAGATCATCTTGTGCTTGTGTTCCCTTGAAGGAAGTAGGATCATACTTCTCTTGTTGAGGAACAAACTTTGTGTTGGGGTATTGATCTTCTTCCCACTCAACTCCATTGGCATTGAACTTTCGTTCAAAACCAACACCTTGATTCTTCCGGTGCCTTCCTTGCTTGCGTACAATTTCCTCGAATTGCTTACTCCCGGCAAGGCTCTTGTAAACACCTTTCTCAATAATTCCCTTCAATAAGTTGTTTTCTTGCTCAAGTGTAACTTGGCTAAGAGAATCATTAGTGGAATCAAGAGAACTACTAGAAGCAACAATATTGGATTTGACATTATTATTGTTACTACTAGAGGAAGTATCTTTCTTCTATTTGTTACTAGACTTGACTTGAGGCATGTAAGTAGATAAGAGTAAATGCTTAGCAATGTAAGAAGAACTTTTCTTACGGAGATCATCATTGATTGCCTTTAAGAACTCATGCTCTTGCTCAAGATTGAGCTTTTCAAAGCGTAACTTCTCATGAGCCCTTAAAAGTTCTCGATGATCTTCGAAGATAGTTTCATGAGCCAACTTAAGAGTGTTTAGTTCTTTAGTTAGAAGCTCAATCTTCTCCTTATCACTGTCATTCGATTTATCTTGATTAGCATGATTAATTGACGTTTCATCATAGTATTCATCACTAGAGTTGTCAACAAGTAAATCATCATCCACAAGCAAGTCATCTTCATCACTATTGAAATCAACATATTCAGGATGTGTTACCTTTGGACCTTTGGCCATGAAGCATCTTCCAATTCCTTCATTTGGTGAATCAAATATGTCGTAGGAGTTGGTTGACACAAGTGCTAGACCGGCAACACCTTCATCTTGAGTGTATTCGGAGTCGGAGTGATAGCTTCTCTCGGAGTGATTGTCGGAGTCGGAGCCGGATACCCATTCACCAACATGAGCTTGAAGTCTTCGTTTTGTGTAGCTCCTTGATGACTTGTCCTTCCTTTTCGAATCCTTGCTTCTCCGTGAGGGTCTTCGTTCATAACGATCATCTCTACTCCTCCTCTCTCTTGGTGGTTATTCTTCTCTTTTGCTTCTTCTTCTTGGAGAATCTTCTCTTCTTTTGTAGGGTGCCGTACACTCATTGGAATAGTGTCCAGGTCTCCCACAATTGTAGCAATTGCACTCTCGACTTGAAGATCTTTTGTCATTGTAAGACCTTGACTTGGAGCTTCTTTCTTTGCTTCTACTCTTGTAGAATTTGTTGAAGTTCTTCACCATTAAGCTCAATTCTTCATTGAAGGTTTGTTTCTCACTTGATGATGTGGGGGCTTCACTTGAGGCTTTGTAAGCACCACTTGACTTGTTGTGAAGTTCCTCCTTATCCTTGAGTGACATCTCATGAGCAAAAATTCTTCCAATGACTTCCGTTGGCTTGAGATCTTTGTAGTTTGGCATCATTTGGATCAATGTGCACACGGTATCATACTTTCCATCCAATGCTCTTAGGATTTTCTTGATGATGAATTTGTCGGTCATCTCTTCACTCCCTAAGCCGGAAATCTCACTTGTGATAAGAGCAAGCCTAGAGTACATTTCAGCGACACCTTCACCATCCTTCATTTTGAACTTGTCAAGTTGACTTTGGAGCACATCCAACTTGGATTCCTTGACGGATTCGGTACCTTCATGCATATCAATCAAAGTATCCCAAATTTCCTTTGCATTCTCAAGACGGATGATTTTGTTGAATTCTTCAGGGCATAATCCGTTGAAGATGATATCACAAGCTTGAACGTTGTATTGCAGCATCTTCAATTCTTTTGCATTAGCTTCACGGTTCGGCTCTCTCCCATCAAAGAATTCACCTGCAAGCCAATACAAATAATTGCCCAAACGGCGGTGTTATGTCCGAGAATATGCATTTTCATCTTATGCTTCCAACTAGCAAAATTAGTACCATCAAAGTAAGGACCTCTATGGTGATAATTTCCCTCGCTAGACGCCATACTCTCCTAGGTTGTGAAACTAAGGCTATGACCACCAAAAGCTATGGAAATCAAAGCAAATGGAGAACAAAGCTCTGATACCACTTGTAGGACCTTGAAGTATGTCTAAAGGGGGGGTGATTAGACTACTTGACCAATTAAAAAACTTAACCTTTACCCAATTTTAGAGTTTGGCAGATTTTGGCTATCTTAGGACAAGTCAAGCAATCATCACACAATTCAAGAAAGCATGCAAAGAGTATATAGGCAGCGGAAATTAAAGCATGCAACTTGCAAGAAAGTAAAGGGAAGGGTTTGGAGGATTCAAACGCAATTGGAGACACGGATGTTTTTGGCGTGGTTCCGATAGGTGGTGCTATCGTACATCCACGTTGATGGAGACTTCAACCCACGAAGGGTAACGGTTGCACGAGTCCACGGAGGGCTCCACCCACGAAGGGTCCACGAAGAAGCAACCTTGTCTATCCCACCATGGCCGTCGCCCACGAAGGACTTTCCTCACTAGCGGTAGATCTTCACGAAGTAGGCGATCTTCTTGCCCTTACAAACTCCTTGGTTCAACTCCACAATCTTGTCGGAGGCTCCCAAGTGACACCTAGCCAATCTAGGAGACACCACTCTCCAAAAAGTAACAAATGGTGCATTGATGATGAACTCCTTGCTCTTGTGCTTCAAATGATAGTCTCCCAAACACTCAACTCTCTCTCATAGGATTTGGATCTGGTAGAAAGAAGATTTGAGTGGAAAGCAACTTGGGGAAGGCTAGAGATCAAGATTCATATGGTAGGAATGGAATATCTTGGCCTCAACACATGAGTAGGTGGTTCTCTCTCAGAAATGGTAAGTTGGAAGTGTAGGTTCAGTCTGATGGCTCTCTCCACGAATGAAGAGGAGGTGGAGGGGTATATATAGCCTCCACACAAAATCTAACCGTTACACACAATTTACCAAACTCGGTGGGACCGATTCAACAGACTCGGTCAGACCGATTTAGTAAACCTAGTGACCGTTAGTGATTTTCGGTGGGACTGAGAAGCAACTCGGTGAGACCGATTCGGTTAGGGTTAGGGCATAACGTAATCTCGGTAAGACCGATTACACAAACTCGGTGAGACCGATTTTGGTAATAAGCTTTCCAGAGAGTTGGTCGGGTAAACTCGGTGGGACCGATTTGCTCTTTTCGGTAAGACCGAAATGTTACAAAAGGGAAATAGTGAGTTTACATTGCAATCTCGGTGGGACCAATCGCTCACTTCGGTTAGACCGAAACGTTACAAAGGGAAACAGAGAGATTACAATCCCATCTCGGTGAGACCGAGATCCCTATTGGTAGAACCGATTTGCCTAGGGTTTGTGGCAGCGGCTATGACTTTTGAAATCGGTGGCACCGGATAGGAAGAATCGGTGTGACCGATTTTGGCTTTAGGTTTAGGTCATTTGTGGATGTGAGAAGGTAGCTGAGGGTTTTGGAGCATATCAATAAGCACATGAAGCAAGAGGCTCATTAAGCAACACCTCATCCCTCCTTGATAGTACTGGCTTTTCCTATAGACTCAATGTGATCTTGGATCACTAAAATATAAAATGAGGAGTCTTGAGCTTTTGAGCTTGAGCCAATCCTTTGTCCTTAGTATTTTGAGGGATCCACTTTCATCATCCATGCCATGCCATTTATTGAGCTTTCCTGAAATAATAGTCTTGGAATAGCATTAGCTCAATGAGCTATATGTTGTTATGAATTACCAAAACCACCTAGGGATAGTTGCACTTTCAACCAGCTTAACCAAAAGCCTAAGCTTGGGGGAGTACGTATTTCTCACCGACTTTACATTCATGTTCACACACTATTCTTGTCGTTGGTGCTCATACTCTTTCATTGTATTATCCATGCTAGTTTAAATTTCTTTTTCTAGTTTTCTTCTTATGTGTTTGATAAACCTTGAGAAAAACCAAAAAAATTAGTTAGTTTAATTTCCATGCTTGTAGTAGAAATTAAAATGAAAACCCAAAAAGATTTCTCGTTCTTCTTCTTACTTGTTGGGAGCTTTCCCATTTAAATAGTTTTATTTTATTTTCTTTCCTTTGGGGGTTGAGAGTAGAAGACCATATTGAAAATGTTTAGTGGCTCTCATATGCATGATTGATTATTTAACTTAGAGCCCATATTACTTGTCTTCTCTCTTGAGTTGAATGCTTGTAGATTCTAGCTTAGTCCAATGCATGTGCACTATTATTATTATACACATTGTTCGGTTTTGCAAGTGAAAGGCAATAATGACGATATATGATGGACTTATTGAGATGAGAAAAGCTGGTATGAACTCGACCTCTCTTGTTTTTGTAAATATGATGAGTTCATCGTTCCTGATTCAACTTATTATGAAGTAATTACTTGCAATGACATTTAGAGATTATAGTTGCTTGTGCCATGCTTGATTAGCTATGAGTTATAATGCTTTACCTTGCGTGCCAACATGGTATTAGAATGATTATGATGTGGTATGATGGGATGGTATCCTCCTTTGAATGAATTGAGTGACTCGACTTGGCACATGTTCACGCATGTAGTTGAAACAAATCAACATAGCCTTCATGATATTTATGTTCATGGTAGATTATATCCTACTCATGCTTGTACTCGATGTGAATTAATTTTAATGCATGTTTATGACTGTTGTCGCTCTCTCAGTTGGTCACTTCCCAGTCTTTTGCTAGCCTTCACCTGTACTAATTGGGAATACTGCTTGTGCATCCAAACTCCTTAAACCCCAAAGTTGTTCCATATGAGTCCACCATACCTTCCTATATGCGGTATCTACCTGCCGTTCCAAGTAAATTTGTATGTCCCAAACTCCAAACCTTGAAGTGAAATTCTGTTTTGTATGCTCGAGCAGCTCATGTTTCAACTAGGGTTGCCTATATCTTCCATGCTAGGTTGGTTATTCTCAATAGGAGTGGACTCTGCTCCTCATTCACGAGAAAGGGCCGGTAACCGGGATGCCAAGTCCCATGACCCAAAATGATCAATGCAAATCAATTTAATTAAACAAAACTCCCCCAGGGATGTTGTTAGTTGGAGGCACTCGTTGTTTCGAGGAAGCCATGGATTGATGCTTGTTGGTGGTTGGGGGAGTATAACTTTTACCATTCTGTTTGGGAACTGCCTATAATGCATGTAGTATGGAAGATACAACCATCTCATAGTTGTTGCGTTGATAGTGAAAGTATGCCGCTCTTAATGTTATTCAATCTCTATTTTAAAATCAAGCTTTGGCACCTCTACAAATCCCTGCTTCCCTCTGCAAGGAGCCTATCTATTTACTTTTATGTTGAGTCATCACCCTCTTATTAAAAAGCACCCGCTGGAGAGCAGACTGTCATTTGCATTCATTACTATTGGTTTATATTGGATACGACTTGACTGGATCTCTTTTACCATGAATTACAATGTTTAGTCAGTCCTTGATCTTTAAAGGTGCTCTGCATTTATGTTTTGCGGTCTCAGAAAGGGCTAGCGAGATACCATTTTGTTATATCATGTTATGATTATTTTGAGAAAGTGTTGTCATCCGAGTTTTATTATTATGGCTTGCTAGCTGATTATGTTACTGATATGAGTAATTGTTGAGACCTAAGTGTTATTGTGAGTATGGTTAGTTCATAATATTTGCTGAAACCTGAATGCTGGCTTTGCATGTTTACAACAACAAGAGCAAACAGAGTTTGTAAAAGTTTTTCTTTATCACTTTCAGTTTATCAACTGAATTGCTTGAGGACAAGCAAAGGTTTAAGCTTGGGGGAGTTGATACATCTCCAACGTATCTACTTTTCCAAACACTTTTGCCCTTGTTTTGGACTCTAACTTGCATGATTTGAATGAAACTAACCCTGACTGACGTTGTTTTCAGCAGAACTGCCATGATGTTGTTTTATGTGTAGAAAACAAAAGTTCTCGAAATGTCCTGAAAATCCACGGAGGCACTTTTTGGAAAATATAAAAAATACTGGCGAAAGAATCAAGACCAGGGGGCCCACACCCTGTCCACGAGGGTGGGGGGCGCGCCCACCCCCCTGGGCGCGCCCCCTGTCTCATGGGCCCCCTTAGGCTCCGCCGACCTCAACTCCAACTCCATATATTCCGTCTCCCGGAGAAAAAAATCAGAGAGAAAGTTTTATCATGTTTTAGGATACGGAGCCGCCGCCAAGCCCTAATCTCTCTCGGGAGGGCTGATCTGGAGTCCATTCTGGGCTCCGGAGAGGGGGATTCATCGCCATCGTCATCATCAACCATCCTCCATCACCAATTTCATGATGCTCACTGCCGTGCGTGAGTAATTCCATCGCAGGCTTGCTAGACGGTGATGGGTTGGATGAGATTTACCATGTAATCAAGTTAGTTTTGTTAGGGTTTGATCCCTAGTATCCACTATGTTCTGAGATTGATGTTGCTATGACTTTGCTATGCTTAATGCTTGTCACTAGGGCTCGAGTGCCATTATTTCATATCTGAACCTATTATGTTTTCATGAATATATGTGTGTTCTTCATCGTATCTTGCAAGTCTATAGTCACCTATTATGTGTTATGATCCGACAACCCCGAAGTGACAATAATCGGGATACTTCTCGGTGATGACCGTAGTTTGAGGAGTTCATGTATTCACTATGTGCTAATGCTTTGTTCCGGTTCTGTATTAAAAGGAGGCCTTAATATCCCTTAGTTTCCTCTAGGACCCCGCTGCCATGGAGGGTAGGACAAAAGATGTCATGCAAGTTCTTTTCCATAAGCACGTATGACTATATTCGGAATACATGCCTACATTACATTGATGAATTGGAGCTAGTTCTATGTCACCCTATGTTATAGCTATTACATGAGGAATCGTATCCGACATAATTATCCATCACTGATCCAATGCCTATGAGCTTTTCACATCTTGTGTTTCGCTTATTTACTTTTTCGTTGCTATTGTTACAATCACTACAAAACCCAAAAATATTACTTTTGCTACCGTTACCTTTATTATCATACTACTTTGCTACTAAATACCTTGCTGCAGATACTAAGTTATCCAGGTGTGGTTGAAATGACAACTCAACTACTAATACTCAATAATATTCTTTGGCTCCCCTTGTGTCGAATCAATAAATTTGGGTTGAATGCTTTACCCTCGAAAGCTGTTGCGATCCCCTACACTTGTGGGTTTCGGTGAGCATCATGAAATTTGTGATGGAGGATGGTTGATGATGACGATGGCGACAGATTCCCCTCTCCGGAGCGCCGAACGAACTCTAGATTAGCCCTCCTGTGAAAGAACAGGGCTAGGCGTCTCCGTATCTTAAAACACGATCAATCCTTCTCCCTGATTTTTTTTCTCCCCGAACGTGAATATATGGAGTTGGAGTTCAGGTTAGTGGAGCTCCAGGGGGCCCATGAGGCAGGGGGCATGCCCTGGGGGGAACCCTCGTGTCCAGGGTGTGTGCCCCCTTCTGTTTATTCTTTCGCCAGTATTTTTTATTAATTCGAAAAGGTGCCTCCGTGAAGTTTCAAGTCATTCCGAGAAATTTTATTTCTGCACAAAAATAACACCATGGCAATTCTGCTGAAAACAACATCAGTCCGGTTTAGTTCCACTCAAATCATACAAATTAGAGTCCAAAACAAGGGCAAAAGAGTTTGGAAAAGTAGATACATTGAGACATATCAACTCCCCCAAGCTTAACCCATTGCTTGTCCTCAATCAATTCAATTGACAAACTGAAAGTGATAAAGAAAAACTTTGACAAACTCTGTTTGATCTTGTTGTTGCAAATATGTAAAGCCAACAATCAAGTTTTCAGCAAAGATCATGAACTAACCATATTCACAATAACATTCAGGTCTCACGTTTACTCATATCAATGGCATAATCAACTAGCGATTAATAATAATAAATCTCGGATGACAACACTTTCTTAAAACAATCATGATATGATATAACAAGATGGTATCTCGCTAGCCCTTTCTGAGACCGCAAAATATAAATGCAGAGCACCCCTGAAGATCAAGGACTGACTAGACATTGTAAGTCATGGCAAAAGAGATCCAGTCACAGTCACACTCAATATAAATTAATAACAATACATACAAATGAAAGTGGTGCTCTCCAACTGGTGCCTTTTTTATAAGAGGATGATGACTCAACATAAAAGTAAATAGATAGGCCCTTTTGTAGAGGGAAGCAGGGATTTGCAGAGGTGCCAGAGCTCGAGTTTTGAAACAGAGATAAATAATATTTTGAGCGGCATACTTTCATTGTCAACATAACAACCAAGAGATCTTGATATCTTCCATCCTACATACATTATAGGCGGTTACCAAATAGAATGGTAAATTTTATACTCCCCCACCACCAACAAGCACATTCCACGGCTGATCCGAAACAACGAGTACTGTCCAACTAACAACAATCATGGGGGAGTTTGTTTGTAATAATTTTGATTTGATTTGAGCATGGGACTGGGCATCCCGGTTATCGACCATTTGATTTGAGCAAGCAGGCAAGTCTGGATACCCCCATATCCAGAAAAACGACAATACTGCTTTCGGCTATGGTTGTTAAGTGCCCCTGCTGGTTTCAGTAAAGGTTGTGAAGTACTCCTACTGCATTTATAGTGTGTCGTGTTTCTTCAGTCTCGTCTTCCTCCAGCCACCAAAACCAAACCAGCGTCAGCGGGGCCTGATGTCTACTATGCAACTTTATTCTTGTAGACTCGTGTTGGGCCTCCAAGCGCAGGGTTTTGTAGGCTAGTAGCAATTTTCTCTCAAGTGGATGACCTAAGGTTTATCAATCCGTGGGAGGCGTAGGATGAACATAGTCTATCTCAAGTAACCCTGCAATCAACTACAAGAAATCTCTTGTGTCCCCAACACACCCAATATAATGGCAAATTGTATAGGTGCACTAGTTCGACGAAGAGATGGTGATAAAAGTGTAGTATGGATATTAGATATGAGTTTTTGTAGTGCGAACAATAAAAAAAGCACGGTAGTAAATAGTAAAACAGAGCACAAACGGTATTGCAATGATGGAAAATGAGGCCTAGGGTGCATACCTTCACTAGTGCAATCTCTCAACAATGCTAACATAGTTGGATCATATGATTATCCCTCAAAGTGCAATAAATAATCACTCCCGAGTTCCTATTAGCGGAGAACAAAGCAATTGTTTGTAGCGTACAAAACCACCTCAAAGCTATTCTTTCTGATCAATCTATCCTAGAGTTCGTACTAAAATAACACAAAGCTATTCTTTCCGATCAATCTAACCATTAGTTCGTACTAAAATAACACCATATGACACAGATCAACCAACTCTGATGTCACCTAGATACTCAATGTCACCACAAGTATCTGTGACTTAATTCTATGATATGCATCAAACAACTTCATGATAATAATATTCAATCCACACAAAGACCTACGAGGAGACCCCAAAGTTTCTATCGGAGAAAAGATAATAAAAATGTGCATCAACCCCTATGATGTAATGACCATGATCCCATTGGACCTAAGTCTCTGTGCTTTAGTGTCATCCTTGGATCGGTATGCTGACACACAGTACTCAAGGATTTATAACAGAGTTCAGTCACACACTTATTACATCGAGATCCTCATAAAGAGTATCTGTTACACAAATAAAATGGCTGAGGCCATCTAAACTAAATAACTGCGGAAGCTTCAAAGGTAAATGAGTCCATCAACTCCAACGACATAGCAGAGTGCATGACAATGACCTATCGCACCTTATTCGTCATCTGAGAAGTCTGTAACATGAGACGTTTCAGCCGTGTAGGTCAGCACATGGAATATGCTGGCAAAGTTACACTATAAAGCAATGAATGCAAGAACTATATCTACATGCATATTTGGCTGGTGGAGGCTCTGAGTTTAATATTTTGCATAAAGCTAATTTTTCCCTACAACAAAGGAATAAATTTTATTTACTACAAAGTTAAACCAATATTTGAGAAGGTTCCTCCAACTCAAATCCCAACATTAATCAAGTATCATAATTAAACCCAATTCGTTAATTTAAGAGTGATGAGAACAACAATAATATCCACTTCTAGATACTCAAGATGTCCATAACCGGGGACACGGCTAACCATGATTAGTTTATACACTCTGCAGAGGTTGCACACTTTTCCCCAGAAGACTCGACCGCATTCTTGATCGGAAGATCGAGACATAGTCTTTCTGAAGCATTAAATCTCTACTCTGGGTAGACCGGTACACCTACTTTCCCCTACATCTGCTAGTCCACCTATTCAAGAGCTCACACAACTTA
The DNA here is from genome assembly GCF_002162155.2 of Triticum dicoccoides. NCBI lineage: Eukaryota > Viridiplantae > Streptophyta > Magnoliopsida > Poales > Poaceae > Triticum > Triticum dicoccoides. The sequence goes on along the minus strand of NC_041383.1, from coordinate 267,439,400 downwards.
CTCAACTACGCCAGAGCCCATAATGGCTTGTGGTTGCACACGGAAGTTTCTAGGCATGAAATATCATATGATCCCTTTGAGCCTGGGTGGCGAACCAAGGAAAAATCACACGGGTACTCCGGGATTTCCCAAATGGGCAACCACTTGTTTCTCCAGGTGCCCAACCAATCCACCCAAATGTGTATTAGAGTTGCCACCTTAATGTTATCCAAAATTATTAACTCTCACAACTTCCATGTATCATGATCCAATCCATGTCTACAAGCATGGCTAAGCAATAAATGTGCATAAACGTATATTCCCGGGGTGATCAAAGGTAATAGGTTCCTACCTCAAGTACTAGAATCAAACGACATGTTCCCAATCCTACTCATGCAAATAATTGAGGGCAAAACTAATGCATAGTAAAAACTGGGTATAGAGGAGTATGATCAAAGTGTAACTTGCCTTGCTGACGATCAGAAAACTCTAGAGATTTGTAGTAACAAGCTTCGCACTCCCTAACATCTATCGTAGACAAACAATAGCATACATAAGCAATCAATCAAATGAAACAAAAAGAAACTGAGAAAAGATCCAAATAAAACTTGAAACAAGCAAACAACTAAACTAAACAGAAAACAAAACCTAACAGCATTTTTTCATGTAGATTAGATCTTAACAGTAGGTATAAGTGATTAGTTATGATTCGCAAAAAGAATCAAATCAAACGGAGCTACGAAACTCAACATACAAATGAAACAAGATCAAAACTAAACTGAACTAAACTCAAATTTTAAATTGTCAAAATCATGTTAAAGTTGGTTTATTGGAAAGAGGGGATCATTACGAAGAATTAGGCGTTGGTTTCACCTAATTTGGATAAACGAGCTAAAAGTTACGCTAGTTTAAACATCAGGGGCTAAATCGTGATAAAAGTATTCGCGGATAGGCCCCTGGCCGAAAATGAACAGAAAAAAAATCTATTAACAGAAACTAACGAACGAATTCATTCATTAACAGATTCTAACGGGTGAACGTTCGCGATTTACTTGGTCTAATAAAAATAAAATTGATCTGTACTATTAAACCGAGAAAACCGAAACTAAAGTGACGAACCGGAAAAACCGTAAAATAAACCGATCTAGGGTTTATCGGTTTTTCTGATGAGAACCCGCAGCGGGGTCGGCGGCTTTCCGGCGAGGTCGACGGAGGGGCGAGGCAGCGGCGGGGCGACGGCAGCAGCAGCAGCAAGCGGCGGCGGTGGGTGCAGCAACAGCAGCGGGCGGCGGCGGCGAGGCGCAAGCAGGTGGCGGCGCGGTTGTGGTGGCGGAGGGCGGCGGTGGCTTGCGGGTTGGGGTGGAGAGCGGGTGGAAGGTTATAAGGAGGGGGTGCCCGACTTGGGGAAGGAGGCGGCCGGGGCGCGGCTCCGATTCGGTCTCCACCGGAGTCTGGCGGGGTTACGGTGGCGAGGCGGTTCGGCGCGAGTGGGCTTCGACCTGGCTCAGCTGGGCTGGCCCAGTCGGCGCGCGACTCTCTTATTTTTTTATTTTTTAAAACAGTGCTACGACAAAAATCCTAATAAAATAAAATAAAAATGCTAAAAATTCCAGATTATTTTTTCACCATCCCTACCTAATATTTGGGACAAAGTGAACATTTTTCTGGACTAAATGCAAATTTTAAAAATGCATGTTTCTCTAATTTCAACCGAATAAAATTGCAAATAAAATAATTAGACTTCCAAATTTCTTTTCCAATATTTCCCCTCTGTTTTGAAGAAGTCATTTTATCTTCTCTCATTATTTTTATTGTTTTGAAATAATTGGAAAGAATTTGTTGAAATCAAATAGATCCACTTTTCAAGTTTGAATAAATTCAAAAATGAAAATTTATGAAACCTCCAACTCTCTCCTTGGGTCCTTGAGTTGCTTAAGATTTCTTGGATCTCAACCAAATAAGAACCAAAATGCAAACAAAATATGAAATGCATATGAATGATATATGTATAACATCCAAATTGAAAATTGTGATGTTACAAACCTACCCCCTTAAGATGAATCTCGCCCTCGATATTTGGGTTGGTCAGCAAAAAGGTGTGGGTGGTCCTTGCGGAGATCTTCTTCTCGCTCCCAGGTGGCTTCCTTCTCGGTATGGTGGCTCCACTGAACTTTGCAACACTTGATGACTTTGTTGTGAGTAACTCGACTGGAAAAGTCGAGAATCTTAACTAGCTTCTCCTCATAGGTCAGATCGCTATCCAACTGAATTGCTTCCAGTGGCATTGTATCTCTCAGAGGAATGTCGGTTGATATGTCTCCAACTATCTATAATTTTCGATTGTTCCATGCTATTATATTACCTGTTTTGGATGTTTATGGGCTTTACTATACACTTTTATATCATTTTTGGGACTAACCTATTAACCGGAGTCTCAGCCCAAATTGCTGTTTTTTGCCTATTTCAGTGTTTCGCAGAAAAGGAATATCAAACGGAGTCCAAACGGAATGAAACATTCGATAGAGTTATTTTTGGAACAAACACAATCCAGGAGACTTGGAATGGATGTCAAGAAGCAAGCAAGGCGGCCACGAGGCAGGGAGGCGCGCCCTAGGGGGTGCGCGCGCCCCCCATCCTCGTGGGCCCCTCGTGGCTCCCCAGACTGACTTCCTTCGCCTATATATATCTACGTACCTTGAAAACATCCAGGAGCACCACGAAACCCTATTTCCACCGCCGCAACGTTCTGTACCTGTGAGATCCCATCTTGGAGCCTTTTCCGGTGCTCAGCCAGAGGGGGAATCAATCATGGAGGGCTTCTACATCAACACCATAGCCTCTCCGATGACTTGTGAGTAGTTTACCACAGACCTTCGGGTCCATAGTTATTAGCTAGATGGCTTCTTCTCTCTCTTTGAATCTCAATACAAAGTTCTCCTCAATCTTCTTAGAGAACGTTGTCAAAGTATTATTTATATTGCTTATTTTGACAACCCCTTTATCGCGTTGGTTGCGAAGTTCTTGTTTGTTTGTGTAGGTACGAGGGACTTGCGCGTAGCCTCCTACTGGATTGATACCTTGGTTCTCAAAAACTGAGGGAAATACTTATGCTACTTTGCTGCATCACCCTTTCCTCTTCAAGGGAAATCCAACGTAGTGCTCAAGAGGTAGCAAGAAGGATTTCTGGCTACGTTGTAGCGGAGGTCTTCGCTCAAGTCAAGACATACCAAGTACCCATCACAAACTCTTCTTCCTCACATTACATTATTCGCCATTTGCCTCTCGTTTTCCTCTCCCCCACTTCACCCTTGCCATTTTATTTGACCTCTCTTTCCCATTTGCCTCTTTTTCGCTTGCCTCTTGTGTGCTTGTGTGTTGGATTGCTTGTCACGATGGCTCAAGATAATATTAAATTGTGTGACTTTTCCAATACCAATAATAATGATTTCCTTAGCACTCCGATTGCTCCTCTTACCGATGCCGAATCTTGTGAAATTAATGCTGCTTTGTTGAATCTTGTTATGAAAGATAAATTCTCTGGCCTTCCTAGTGAAGATGCCGCTACTCATCAAAACAACTTTGTTGATTTGTGTGATATGCAAAAGAAGAAAGACATGGATAATGATATTGTTAAATTGAAGTTATTTCTGTTTTCACTTAGAGATCGTGCTAAAACTTGGTTTTCATCTTTGCCTAAAAATAGTATTGATTCATGGAATAAGTGTAAAGATGCTTTTATCTCTAAGTATTTTCCTCCCGCTAAGATCATATCTCTTAGAAACGATATTATGTATTTTAAGAAACTTGATCATGAGCATGTTGCACAATCTTGGGAGAGGATGAAATTAATGATTCGCAATTGCCCTACACATGGATTAAATTTATGAATGATCATACAAAAATTTTATGCCGGATTGAATTTTTCTTCTAGAAATCTTTTAGATTCGGCCGCAAGAGGCACTTTTATGGAAATAAACTTAGGATAAGCTACTAAACTCCTAGGTAATATTATGGTTAATTATTCTCAATGGCACACCGAAAGATCTACTAGTAAAAAAGTTCATGCGATAGAAGAGATTAATGTTTTGAGTGGAAAGATGGATGAACTTATGAAATTGTTTGCTAATAAGAGTGCTCCTATTGATCCTAATGATATGCCTTTGTCTACTTTTATTGAGAATAATAATGAATCTATGGATGTGAATTTTGTTGGTAGGAATAATTTTGGTGACAACGCGTATAGAGGAAACTTTAATCCTGGGCTGTTTCCTAGTAATTCCTCTAATAATTATGGTAATTCCTACAACAACTCTTATGGAAATTTTAATAAGATGCCCTCTGATTTTGAGATTAGTGTTAAAGAATTTATGATCTCTCAAAAGAATTTCAATGCTTTGCTTGAAGAAAAATTGCCTAAGATTGATGAATTGGCTAGGAACGTGGATAGAATTTCTCTTGATGTTGATTCTTTGAAACTTACATCTATTCCACGTAATAATGATATCAATGAGTCTCTCAAATCCATGAGAATTTCTGTTGATGAGTGCAAAGAAAGAACCTCTAGAATGCGTGCTAAGAATGATTGCTTTGTAAGAGCGTGTTCTTCAAGTTTTCATGATAATAATGATGAAGATCTAAAAGTGATTGATGTGTATACTATTAAATCTTTGTTTTGAAATATGAATCTTGATAATGATGGGACTGGAGATGGGTCAACTATAGTTAAAAGGCGTCCCAATGATTCGGAGTTTTTAGATCTTGATGCAGAAATTGGTAAAAGTGGGATTGGAGAGGTCAAAACTTTACATAGCAATGAACCCACTATTTTGGATCTCAAGGAATTTAATTATGATAATTGTTCTTTAATAGATTGTATTTCCTTGTTGCAATCCGTGTTAAATTCTCCTCATGCTTATAGCCAAAATAAAGCTTTTACTAAACATATCCTTGATGCTTTAATGCAATCTTATGAAGAAAAACTTGAATTAGAAGTTTCTATCCCTAGAAAACTTTATGATGAGTGGGAACCTACTATTAAAATTAAAATTAAAGATCATGAATTCTATGCTTTGTGTGATTTGGGTGCTAGTGTTTCCATGATTCTAAAAACTTTGTGTGATGTGTTAGGTTTCCGTGAATTTGATGATTGCTCTTTGAACTTGCACCTTGCGGATTCCACCATTAAGAAACCTACGGGAAGTCTTAATGATGTTCTTATTGTTGCAAATAGGAATTATGTGCCTGTAGATTTTATTGTTCTTGATATAGATTGCAATCTTTCATGTCCTATTATTCTTGGTAGACATTTCCTTAGAATGATTGGTGCAATTATTTATATGAAGGAAGGAAATATTAGATTCCAATTTCCATTAAGGAAAGACATGGAACACTTTCCTAGGAAGAAAATTAAATTACCTTATGAATCTATTATGAGATCCACTTATGAATTGAATATGAAAGATGGCAATACTTAGATCTATTCTTGCTTTTATGCCTAGCTAGGGGCGTCAAACGATAGCGCTTGTTGGGAGGCAACCCAATTTTATTTTTGTTCCTTGATTTTTGCTCCTGTTTAGTATTAAATAATTCATATAGCTTCTGTTTAGATGTGGTCTTATGTTTTAATTATTGTTTGTGCCAAGTAGAACCTATTGGATCATCTTGGGTGATAGTTAATTTGATCTTGCTAAAAAACAGAAACTTTTGCACGCACAAGAATAATTTTAATAAATCACAGGAACGTGATTTTTAGTTGATTGTTTTTGAAGAATATTAATAGCTAAAGTTCCTAGGACTTCCTATTTTTGTAGGATTGTTAGAGTTCCATAAGTATTCTAAAGTTACAGATTGCTACAGACTGTTCTGTGTTTGACAGATTCTGTTTTTCGTGTGTTGTTTGCTTATTTTGATGAATCTATGGAATAAATTAGGTTTAACACCAATATAAATAAATAATGAGTTAATTACAGTACCTTAAAGTGGTGGTTTGCTTTCTTGCACTAACAGAGCTCATGAGATTTTCTTTTGAGTTTTGTGTTGTGAAGTTTTCAAGTTTTGGGTAAAGATTCGATGGACTATGGAATAAGGAGTGGCAAGAGCCTAATCTTGGGGATGCCCAAGGCACCCCAAGGTAAATTCAAGGACAACCAAAAGCCTAAGCTTGTGGATGCCCGGGAAGGCATCCCCTTTTTCATCTTCGTCTATCGGTAACTTTACTTGGAGCTATATTTTTATTCACCACATGATATGTGTTTTGCTTGGAGCGTCTTGTATGATTTGAGTCTTTGCTTTTTAGTTTACCACAATCATCCTTTCTGTACACTCCTTTTGGGAGAGACACACATGATTCAGAATTTATTAGAATACTCTATGTGGTTCACTTATATCTTTTGAGCTAGACAATTTTGCTCTAGTGCTTCACTTATATCTTTCTAGAGCACGGCGGTGGTTTTATTTTATAGAAATTATTGATCTCTCATGCTTCACTTATATTATTTTGAGAGTCTTTTAGAACAGCATGGTATTTGCTTTGGTTATGAAATTAGTCCTAATATGAGGGGCATCCAAGTTGGGTATAATAAAAACTATCATATAGAGTGCATTGAAGGCTATGATCAATTTGAAGCTTGATGATTGTTTTGAGATATGAGGATGGTAATATTAGAGTCATGCTAGTTGGGTAGCTGTGAATTTGAGGAATACTTGTGTTAAAAGTTTGTGATTCCCGTAGCATGCACGTATGGTGAACCGTTATGTGATGAAGTTGGAGCATGATTTATTTATTGATTGTCTTCCTTACGTGTGGAGGTCAGGATCGCGCGATGGTTAACTCCTAATAACCCTTCCCCTAGGAGCATGCGTGTAGTACTTTGTTTTGATACCTTGTAGATTTTCGCAATAAGTATATGAGTTCTTCATGACTAATGTTGAGTCCATGGATTATACGCACTCTCACCCTTCCACCATTGCTAGCCTCTCTTGTGCCGCGCAACTTTCGCCGGTACCATACACCCACCATATACCTTCTTCAAAACAGCCACCATACCTACCGATTATGGCATTTCCATAGCCATTCCGAGATATATTGCCATGTAACTTTCCACCGTTCCGTTATTTATCACACGCATCATCATTGTCATATTGCTTTTGCATGATTATATAGTTGACATCGTATTTGTGGCAAAGCCACCATTCAAAATTCTTTCATACATGTCACTCTTGATTCATTGCATATCCCGGTACACCGCCGGAGGCATCCACATAGAGTCATATTTTGTTCTAAGTATTGAGTTGTAATTCTTGAGTTGTAAGTAAATAAAAGTGTGATGATCTTCATTATTAGAGCATTGTCCCAAGTGAGGAAAGGATGGAGACTATGATTACCCCACAAGTCGGGATGAGACTCCAGACTTTATGAAAAATAAAAGAGGCCAAAGAAGCCCAAATAAAAAAGAGGCCAAAGAAGCCCACCAAAATAAAAAAAATGAGAGAAAAAGAGAGAAGGGACAATGTTACTATCCTTTTCCACACTTGTGCTTCAAAGTAGCACTATGATCTTCATGATAGAGAGTCTCCTATGTTGTCACTTCCATATACTAGTGGGAATTTTTTATTATAGAAGTTGGCTTGTATATTCCAATGATGGGCTTCCTCAAATTGCCCTAGGTCTTCATGAGCGAGCAAGTTGGATGCACACCCACTTAGTTTCTTTTTGAGCTTTCATACACTTATAGCTCTAGTGCATCCGTTGCATGGCAATCCCTACTCACTCACATTAATATCTATTAATGGGCAACTCCATAGCCCGTTGATACGCCTAGTTGATGTGACTCCTTTTTGTCTTCTCCACAACCACCATCCTATTCCACATATAGTGCTATGTCCATGGCTCACGCTCATGTATTGCATGAAGATTGAAAAAGTTTGAGCATGCTAAATTATGAAACAATTGCTTGGCTAAAACCGGGGTTGTGCATGATTTAAATATTTTATGTGATGAAGATAGAGGATAGCCAGACTATATGATTTTGTAGGGATAACTTTCTTTGGCCATGTTATTTTGAGAAGACATGCTTCCTTTGTTAGTATGCTTGAAGTATTGTTGTTTTTATGTTAATATGAACTTTTATCTTGAATCATTTGGATCTAAACATTCATGCCACAATAAAGAAAAAATTACTTTGAGAAATATGCTAGGTAGCATTCCACATCAAAAATTCTGTTTTTATCATTTACCTACTCGAGGACGAGCAGGAATTAAGCTTGGGGATGCTTGATACGTCTCCAACGTATCTATAATTTTTTATTGTTCCATGCTATTATATTACTTGTTTTGGATGTTCATGGGCTTTACTATACACTTTTATATCATTTTTGGGACTAACCTATTAACTGGAGGCCCAACCCAAATTGCTGTTTTTTGCCTATTTCAGTGTTTCGCAGAAAAGGAATATCAAACGGAGTCCAAATAGAATGAAACATTTGGGAGAGTTATTTTTGGAACAGACGGAATCCAGGAGACTTGGAATGGACGTCAAGAAGCAAAGGAGGTGGCCACGAGGCAGGGAGGCGCGCCCTAGGGGGGTGGGCGTGCCCCCCATCCTCGTTGGCCCCTCGTGGCTCCCCTGACTGACTTCCTTCGCCTATATATATCTACGTACCCTGAAAACATCCAGGAGCACCACAAAACCCTATTTCCACCACCGCAACCTTCTGTACCCGTGAGATCCCATCTTGGAGCCTTTTCCGGCACTCCGCCGAAGGGGGAATCGATCATGGAGGGCTTCTACATCAACACCATAGCCTCTTCGGTGAGTTGTGAGTAGTTTATCACAGACCTTCGGGTCCATAGTTATTAGCTAGATGGCTTCTTCTCTCTATTTGAATCTCAATACAAAGTTCCCCTCGATCTTCTTGGATATCTATTCGATGTAACTCATTTTGTGGTGTGTTTGTCGAGATCCGATGAATTGTGGGGTTATGATCAAGTTTATCTATGAGAAATATTTGAATCTCCTCTGAATTCTTTTATGTATGATTGGTTATCTTTGCAAGTCTCTTCGAATTATCAGTTTGGTTTGGCCTACTAGATTGATCTTTCTTGCAATAGGAGACGTGCTTAGCTTTGGGTTCAATCTTGCGGTGTCCTTTCCCAGTGACAGCAGGGGCAGCAAGGCACATATTGGATTTTTGCCATCGAGGATAAAAAGATGGGGTTTATATCATATTGCTTGAGTTTATCCCTCTACATCATGTCATCTTGCCTAATGCATTACTCTGTTCCTATGAACCTAATACTCTAGATGCATGCTGGATAGCGGTCGATGTGTGGAGTAATAGTAGTAGATGCAGAATCGTTTCGATCTACTTGTCGCGGACGTGATGCCTATATACATGATCATGCCTAGATATTCTCATAACTATGCACTTTTCTATCAATTGCTCGACAGTAATTTGTTCACCCACTGTAATACTTATGTTATCTTGAGAGAAGCCACTACTGAAACCTATGGCCCCGGGTCTATTTTCCATCATATAAGTTTCCGATCTACTTTATTTTGCAATCTTTACTTTCCAATCTATATCATAAAAATACCAGAAATATTTATCTTATTATCTCTATTAGATCTCACTTTCGCAAGTGGCCGTGAAGGGATTGACAACCCTTTATCGCGTTCGTTGCGAGGTTCTTGTTTGTTTGTGTAGGTACGAGGGACTTGCGCGTAGCCTCCTACTGGATTGATACCTTGGTTCTCAAAAACTAAGGGAAATACTTATGCTACTTTGCTGCATCACCCTTTCCTCTTCAAGGGAAAACCAACGCAGTGCTCAAGAGGTAGCATCGGCCATCTCTGCGTGGAAATTCTTCAATTGGGAAACATGAAACACATCATGAACTCCTGACAATCCTTCGGGTAATTCCAACTTGTAGGCAACTTCTCCCATTCATTCCAAAACTCTACAGGGTCCCACAAATCATGGTGCTAACTTCCCTTTGACTCCATAATGCTTAACTCCTTGAAGTGGGGATACATGAAGATATGCTTTGTCTCCGACTTCATAGGCTACCTCCTTGTGTTTAGTATCTGCATAACTCTTCTGCCTGGACTGGGCTATCTTGAGTCTGTCTCGAATTAACTTAACCTTCTCCTCATAATCTCTGATTAAGTCTGGTTCGAACATCTGTCTATCTTCAACTTCATCCCACGATAATGGTGTCCTGCAGTTCCTTCTGTACAAAGCTTCGAAAGGGGCCATTTTCAAACTAGCTTGATAATTGTTCTTATAGGAGAACTTTGCATAGGGAAAATTATCATCCCAACTAGATCCATTATCTAGTGCACAAGCTCTCAACATGTCCTCCAGAATCTGATTGACTCTCTTGGTCTGTCCATCTATCTGTGGATGAAAGGTTGTACTGAACTCTAGCCTGGTACCCAAAGTTTCGTGCAACTGATTCCAAAAATTTGAAGTAAATTGTGTTCCTCTATCTGATACGATGGTCCTCGGAACTCCATGCAGACATATGATCCTGGTCATGTATATTTTTGCCAACTTAGCACTCGTATAAGTTGTTTTCACAGGGATGAAATGGGCTGCTTTCGTCAAGCGATCAACTACAACCCAGATAGAGTCATAGCCTGAACGGGTCATGGGTTATCTAGTGGTAAAATCCATGCCAAGTTTATCCCACTTCCATTCTGGTATCGGCAAAGGCTGAAGCAACCCTGCTGGTTTCTGATGCTCTGCCTTAACTCTCTGACATACATCGCATACTGCTACATACTCTGTAATATCCTTCTTCATTCCTATCCACCAGAAACTCTCCTTCAAATCTAGATACATCTTGGTGTTGCCAGGGTGAATCGAATAAGGTGAATCATGAGCCTCCTGAAGAATCAACTTCCTGATCTCAGGGTCTTTAGGCACATAGATACGATCCTCAAACCATAAAGTGTCGTGCTCATCCTCATGAAAACCTGTGGCCTTTCCTTTACTCATCCTTTCCTTTATCTCTGCAATCTCCTTGTGAGTCTTCTGAGCTTCTCGGATTTTTCCCAACAAAGTGGATTGAATTTCCAATGCTGCAACATAACCTCTCGGAACTATCTCCATGTCAGGACCCCGACTCAATGCCACATCGATCTAGCATGTAACACCTCATATCACTTTGCGGCCTCACGCACGGTATTCCCACGGGTGTCGCCCTACCTTTACCCGGGACCGTTTGCGCCTTTTGGCACACGTATATGACAGTGTCGCTAGCATCTATATGATAAGGAGCCCGGGCTGACATGCCTAGTCGTAAACCCAAAGTGGCACAAACTTACAGGGACAGGCATCCATGGCCCAGCATCGAATGTGTCGGTCATCAGTGAGTGAATCCAGGCTGTAGCACTGGGCTAGCAGGACTCCAGTGAACCGGGCTGTAGCGGGCTAACAGGACTCCGGTATTCATCGCGTGACATTTCCCCGAAGGGACAGACACAGGAACGAAGAAGGACACATGCCGGCCAGCCTAAGTGTTCCGGAGCAGTAGCAAGCTACCATTGGAAACACTAGGAGACATTTCCCAGTAAGAGAGGCTACTAAGGATAAACAACTAGATAGTCAGATCCCACACATACCAAGCATTTCAATAACATACACACAATATGCTCGATATGTGCAAACACAACATGGCATCACAACATGACTCTATGACTCAAGTATTTATTCATTAGGCTCCGAGGAGCCAGATATTACAAACATAGGTCTCATGACCCAACATTCAGAGTATACAAGTCAAAGCACAAGCGGAAGCTATCATGTCTGAGTACAGACAACTATAAATGAAAAAGGCTGAGAAGCCTGACTATCTACCAGATACTGCCGAGGGCACAAGATCGTAGCTGAGGTAACAAGCTAAACGTCGAAGTCCAAGCGGAACTACTAGTGAGACTGAAGTCTCTCTGCAAAAACATAAAATAGGCAAACGTGAGTACAAATGTACCCAACAAGACTTACATCAGAACTAACTACTTATGCATCATTATCAACAAAGGGGCGGTGGGGTTTAACTGCAGCAAGCCAGCTTTGACTCGGTGGCTATCCTAAACTACGACTGCAAGCGACTCTTTTGAGGTGGCGCACACGAGTCCACATATTCACCATATCAATACACCACTATGGATCCGCTCCCGTCTCCCTACGAGAACGCCATCCATAGCACTCACGCTTATCTTGCGTATTTTAGAGTATCCACTTTCACTTGTCTATGAACTGATATAAGCAACCCAGAAGTCCTTTTCCGCGGACACGGCTATTCGAATAGATGATGTTAACCCTGCAGGGGTGTACTTCTTCACACACGCTCTCACCACTTACCGCCGTTCACACGACATGTACTCGGCAACCTTCAAGCGGAAGCCCAACGTGGGTGTCGGCCACGGCCTACCTAAACACTCAAGTCTCTAGTCCAGGTTTATCGCCTATTCGGGTTCCATCCATGAGGAGATCCGGCCGGAGTTTCGCTCACAGCCCCAAACGATGTGAACAGGGTTCCCGAGACACCAAACGGGCGCCCGGTACACCGTGCCACGTGCCTACCGCATCACAGCCCACCCCTACGGTCAGTGCTGCGCACGGCCTCCAGCATACTACAAACACCAGAAACTACTTGCAACTCCTGGACAGAGGACAAGGGTGATCAAGAAGCCGAGAGGGTCCATTAGTTTCGGGCCCAATGCGTGGTAGTAGCTGAATCATGGATCACAAACACAGAACTCAGTTCCTGAGGACGGCTTCAATGAGACAACCCACCATGTACTCCTACATGGCCTCTCACCGCTACCTTTACCAAATCGTGTTCACACACTTAGCTCACACATAGTAGGACATGTTCACACACCTCTGATTCATCCCCGATGAATCAGACCTGGCACAACTCTAAGCAGTAGCAGGCATGACAAACAAGCATGAATGAGTAGGCACAACAGGGCTCAAACAACTCCTACTCATGCTAGTGGGTTCCATCTATTTACTGTGGCAATGACAGGTCATGCAAAGGATAAAGGGGTTCAGCTACCGCATCAAGTAACAGATGAATCGGTGTTGTCCTAATGCAGTAAAAAAAAGCAGGAGCGAGAGAGTGGGATTTTATCGGAATGAACAAGGGGGTTTTGCTTGCCTGGCACTTCTGAAGATAACATTGAGTCTTCATCAGTGTCAACGATCACAACGTCGGAACATCGTCTACCGGGAGGGCACAGATACCGGCAACAAAGAAGAACACAATCAATGCAATGCACAAAATGATGCATGCTATGACATGGCAATATGAATGTGTTTTGAGCTAATGCAACTAGCAACAGATTAAATGAAGTTGGTTTGAATACAAGATTCAAATTCAAACTCCATATGTGATTATTCAAATGCCATTTAATTGATTTGTGCTATACAGCAGCTATAAGTTTTTCTAACATGCATAAAAATGGTACAGATGGATTCCTTGAATTTTTCTGATAATTTTTCATATATAAATTATTTAATTTGGAGTTACGGTTGAATTACTATGAATTTTTGAAGTTTTGAACATTTTCTGGAATTTCCTGAATATTTAGAATTAAAATAATTCCAGAAAATGATTTAACTGCGTCAGCCTGACGCCAGCATGACGTCAGCGAGTCAACGGCCAGGTCCAGGTCAAACCTGACGTGCGGGGTCCACACGTCAGTCACACAGGAACTAATCCCGGTCAAACCCAGCGCTGACTGGGGTTTGACCAGGGGTGGGGCCTACTGTCAGTGGCCGTAGGTGGTTTAGTTAGTTGGATTAGCTCCTAATGACGGAGCCACGTCAGCTCCCGCCGGAGTTTCGCCGGCGACGACCATGGCCGACGACGGAGATGCAACGTGTGCTCGCTACGGAGCACCATTCGACGCGTGGTTTGCTCCTACGGGTAGCTGAAGATGCGCCGCATCCAACTGGGCGAGCGGCAGCGGCTGTGGTGGCCGGAGCTCGCCGGAAACGAGCTCGCGGCGGCGCCGGAGTTCGGGCGCCGATCGATTCGACGCTATGGTGCGCTACGGGAGAAACTGGTGGGTGTTGCGGGCTCCTGAGGTTGCGGTGAGCACGACGGTGGGCTCGGGAGCGAGCTGCGGTGGCTGTGGCCACGGCCACGCCATGGCCGGCAGCGAGAAGCTCTCGGCCACGGTGGTAACGGCGGCTACGGAGGGAAATAGAGCACGGGGAGAGAGGGGTTCGGCAGAGGAGCTCACGGCGAGGTCGACGAGCAGCTCGGTGGGCTCGGGGAGGTGGTGGAGATGGCGAATCGACGAGCGGCATCCGGCGGCCGTGTGTGAAGAAGACGGCTCGATGACGGCGATGCAGGGCGTCCGAGGTCGCTTGACTCGTCGGAGAGGATGAGGGCGAGGTAGCCGTGTTACTTGGCACGCCGAGGGTCGAGGGGGAGGCTCTGGGTGCGGCAACGGCGAGCGGCGGCGATGTGCTCCGCTCGGGCTACGCGAGAGAGAGAGCAGAGGAGGGGGAAGGGGTCGAGAGAGAGTGCGAGGG
>NC_041383.1:267409851-267424593 GCF_002162155.2 Triticum dicoccoides | reverse complement strand
TATTTTGTTCTGTGTTGTTTTAGTTTAGTAATATACTAAACCATTTTATAAAATCCTGAAAATAGTTATGTGGCTAGAACTAAAATATACCAAACCACATAAAATGTTCCAGTAATTATTGGACATATATTATTTATATATCAAATATATATCCAATGCAAATAGCTATTTATTTAATTCAAAGGCCCAAAATAATTAACTCTGAGATACCAAAAATATTGTTTTGAGTTTTACCTCTTTGCAATATTTTCAGAGACTAAGAGGAACATTTTCTTGGACTTCTTTGAGGAGATTTTAATGTTGATCATTTTTAGAAGGTTTCTGAGGCTTTGAAAATTCCTCAATTCAAATTTCATTTGAATTAAAACATGATGCTCACATGAGGTCTAGCCTAGTGCATAACAGGACCAGGATGTGACAACTCACCCCCACTAAACAAAAATCTCGTCCCGAGATTCAAGCGTAGGGTAAGGTGAAGGGGAAACGCAACTAGTATAATCTTCACGATCCAGGGTGCACTTCATAAGAGCGTTGATTCGATCACCATCATTGTCTCGAAGTCTTTCTCTGAGAACTCCAACTAACATGACAAGAAGAGGGAAGGAAAACTCTAGAAGAATTAATCTTCTCAAAGAACGAACAACTCACGGAATGAGACATAGGACCATCTCTCGGGTTGAGACACGAGATACACATCAGGAGGGGTGGAAAGAAACGGATGACGAAGGTTCACTAGGTGGACAACAATTCCACACCTAAGAAGGTGGTGAACGGTTGTCAACGTAGCGAGGAGTTGAGTTGCCATGATACCTCAACGAGACATCCTGGAGGGGGGGGGATGATTCGTAGATATATCCCCTTAAGTGGCAAAAGAATTACCTTTGATTCAGAGATCATTGAAACTCTTTAAACCAGCCTAGGACAATTCTCGAGCGATCGTTTGGAGGGGGTCGGTAGAATGGCATACTCGGACTTGGATGATGTGGATTACCTTGTTGAAGACAACGTAATGGATGAATTTGCTTATCACCGGAAATGGAAGAGACCCATGGTAGAATGGCACATTGGCGGTGCAAGCTGGGAACAAAATGCAAATGCTAGGAATGATTCTGGTAACTGGGGAAGAACCCAACAATAGAGAGTGAATTCACTGTTTGAGAAGGTCATAGCATTGCCGAGGGAACTGAGAGCATCCCAAATTAGAGACGATGATAACACGTAGCGCTTGTGCGTGCTCTCAAGAACTTGAGCATTTCCACAATCATCAAGGTTTTATCAACAACCGCGTCAAGGGTGCTGACAACACAACATACTACCATGATGAATAGCGATGGATGATGCAGATGCGAAGGAGGATAACACTTTCTCAGATTTCACCTTAGCGAGGCCAAGCAAATAAAATCTGGATGATCGACCGAGAGACATTTAGCACTCCGCTTCTCATGTTCTCCTTGATGTGCTAGCGTAATCCACCCATAGATATGGTTTGATATCTAGAACCTCAAGTAAAAAGGTCGGACTTCGGAACACAGAAATCCATAGGGGCAACTAGGGAGTAATCCTACGAAATCCCTATGGGGAGGTGGCCAACTTCCTCAAACAAGATACTATAATAATAGGTCTACCGGATGGGTGTGTTGGCCACGACATCCACCTTGCCGGTTATTGAGAGACCAATATTATAATTCTTGGGAAATGTTCCAACCATCACATCGGCCTGAGATTCAGATCTGGTTGGTGTCAGGATATCCCAGACTCATCAAGTCTAGAAAGAAAAATGAAAGTTTGCAACACAAATCGACGAGATAATGTTGCGGGATTCTCGGGGAGTGAGCTACGATAGTAAGCTCCAAAACATGAGCTGGTTCTGCTACAAACATGCGAACACGTTGTCCCAGACAAGCATGGCCACGTAGCAGTCTTATAATTAAACACTACCGAGTTCAGGTGGAGAACCATCATCGAGGATATCGAAGTCTTTACGCAAGTCCATGGATTAGATCCCAAGCATAGACTTCTTTTCCTTGAACAAGTCAATCAGTGGCTTAGTGTGCTAGGGACACATATAGAATGAAGGTTGCAAGTCTCCAGACTACAGAATACTTTGCACGTTTGCATGACTGATTTGGGATGATTCCAAAGGAAACAAAACAATCTTTCTCAAATTCACGGTGGCAACTTTCACCAAATGCACGTGTATAAGAGGAAGTCACTCCTTTCATCATACAAATACTTCATGAGCTAGCATGAAGAAAATGCTTTCAAAAGTTTCCAACACTAGCTTAATGTTCAACAACATCATGGAGGAGATAAGGATGTTGCCAATGGGCTCAACAACAATTCATCTAGGTTTCCTTTTAAAAGTAATTCCATAGTTAAGTGAACACGGTGATAGCATTGGTCAGACCAAAGATGTAATGGTGCATGCTCGAGGGATCAACCACGAATAAGACAACATTACGAGCATCGTTGGTACTGATTTGATTTGACGATAGCCCACACTCAAATCAAAGGATTGATAAGACAATAGGTCCAGCAACTGATCACAGGGACCAATCGATGAAGATGTCATCTTTCTTCAACACACACTACACAAGAATATCCCTTTGGAACAGACTAAGTTAGGCAAGCTTTTATCTTCCAATTCTCCAAGTTGTTGTCTAGCTTAACCAACTAGCTCAGGGATATCTAACACCGACTCTTGGAGAGAAGGTGGTTCACAAGAAACCAACTTGATCACGAGCTCAACATAACAGTCAGGGAACAACCCGGTAACACTTCCAAGAAGATATTTGGAAAGTCACGAACCACCGGTATGTTACTAAGCTCGAGAACAATTTTGCTTTTGAGGGCGAGACGACATGATCAAATGGGTGAGGACTTGAAATAATTCCTAACTCATTGGTCGAGGAGTGCACCAGAAATAGGGACTAGGTAGCACAATCAACCTTAGGGTGACGATTCAATAATCAACACGCTAAGAATGAGGTTATCGTCCATTTAACTACCAAGCAATGGAGTTGCTAGCAGTATTGATTTCACACGCCATGATTCATTTGTCGGCATTTCGGTTACAATAACACGGAAACCGAGAAATTATCAATGATGATCAGAAGTATTACTGCGTCAAGAATTCATAAGATGGTGTGCAATTCCCATGATATTCCTGATATAAAGATGGTAATACTTCAAGGTAGAACAGACCAGAAGCTGGATTGGCATTTTGATCTGCGGAATACAATTGCTTTGACCCAATCCTAGATATGGATGAGATTCTGGAGTTTGTTTCTCCTATCATTCCGCGATAGAATGGCTTGACGGACCACAAGAGTAATAGGCATCGACGAACGAATGCACGCATACTCTTGACTATCAATTGATAGGCGAGGGTCGGAAACAACTAAGATGGGACAACTCAAAAGAACATATGATTTTCTGAGTTGTGGATGCATGGATTAGCATGTCGAACGAAGTTCAACATATTTCTTCCGGATAACCCATGCAGAAAGGTAGAACTGGCAGAGCCACAATATATAATGGAGAACTCATCAAGAATAATCCTGTTGTGATATTTCAGTTCAACGAGGAACTTCTGCCATAAGTAGTTGATGGTATTTGGAAGAAGAAGATACCATGGACTTCAAGTACAATTGCAAAGGTTACTAATATCCTAAAGGCACTAGCAATTACTATCAACATGAAGTAGGTAGAGTGAATCTCGGGTTCAAGAACCCAGGAACAGAATACCTATTACTAAGTAGCATCACGGGATGCTTTCGAGAATGATGGCCAGAATCATCACACTGGGAACACAAATCATGGCTAAATTACTAGATGATCCCCTAAGACACCTAGGGTCATAATAATATCTCCAACATATATGTCAAGGTAACGGAGTACCTCAACTCACTGATTAGTGTGGTTAATCTGGCCCATGGGAACATTGAAACGGGAAGAAAGGATTTGCAAATGCATCATACTACTTAGAAACCTGGGATGACTCAGACAGCACAACGGCTGTAAATGCTCAGAAAAGATTTCAGACATTCACAAAAATGGTGGCATAACCACTCAGAAGCACAATATCAAGGTTTCGAGATCAACAATTAACATACGGAAGTAGTAGGAACTGAACTGAGACTTAAATCCAACAATCTTATAAGTCCACTGATTAGCAACACGTGATCCTAATAGAAAGAAGAGATAGCCTAGTTCTTAATCCCCGTAGAAGAGAAGATGATGACTCAGATCAGAAGGCCATGAGGTATAAAGAGTAAAAAGAGCCTTACGTTCCATCCCACAATCAATTCCCCTACATATAACTAAAGAATTTCTAGACTCAACATCGACCAGTTTGGCTTGGTAATCCTACAGGCAGTCAAGCTCTGATACCAACGCTGTCAGGACCCCGACTCAATGCCACATCGATGTAGCATGTAACACCTCATATCACTTTGCGGCCTCACGCACGGTATTCCCACGGGTGTCGCCCTACCTTTACCCGGGACCGTTTGCGCCTTTTGGCACACGTATATGACAGTGTCGCTAGCATCTATATGATAAGGAGCCCGGGCTGACATGGCTAGTCGTAAACCCAAAGTGGCACAAACTTACAGGGACAAGCATCCATGACCCAGCATCTAACGTGTCGGTCATCAGCGAGTGAATCCAGGCTGTAGCACTGGGCTAGCAGGACTCCAGTGAACCGGGCTGTAGCGGGCTAACAGGACTCCGGTATTCATCGCGTGACATTTCCCCGAAGGGACAGACACAGGAACGAAGAAGGACACATGCCGGCCAGCCTAAGTGTTCCGGAGCAGTAGCAAGCTACCATTGGAAACACTAGGAGACATTTCCCGGTAAGAGAGGCTACTAAGGATAAACAACTAGATAGTCAGATCCCACACATACCAAGCATTTCAATAACATACACACAATATGCTCGATATGTGCAAACACAACATGGCATCACAACATGACTCTATGACTCAAGTATTTATTCATTAGGCTCCGAGGAGCCAGATATTACAAACATAGGTCTCATGACCCAACATTCAGAGTATACAAGTCAAAGCACAAGCGGAAGCTATCATGTCTGAGTACAGACAACTATAAATGAAAAAGGCTGAGAAGCCTGACTATCTACCAGATACTGCCGAGGGCACAAGATCGTAGCTGAGGTAACAAGCTAAACGTCGAAGTCCAAGCGGAACTACTAGTGAGACTGAAGTCTCTCTGCAAAAACATAAAATAGGCAAACGTGAGTACAAATGTACCCAGCAAGACTTACATCAGAACTAACTACTTATGCATCATTATCAACAAAGGGGTGGTGGGGTTTAACTGCAGCAAGCCAGCTTTGACTCGGTGGCTATCCTAAACTACGAATGCAAGCGACTCTTTTGAGGTGGCGCACACGAGTCCACATATTCACCATATCAATACACCACTATGGATCCGCTCCCGTCTCCCTACGAGAACGCCATCCATAGCACTCACGCTTATCTTGCGTATTTTAGAGTATCCACTTTCACTTGTCTATGAACTGATATAAGCAACCCAGAAGTCCTTTTCCGCGGACACGGCTATTCGAATAGATGATGTTAACCCTGCAGGGGTGTACTTCTTCACACACGCTCTCACCACTTACCGCCGTTTACACGACATGTACTTGGCAACCTTCAAGCGGAAGCCCAACGTGGGTGTCGGCCACGGCCTACCTAAACACTCAAGTCTCTAGTCCAGGTTTATCGCCTATTCGGGTTCCATCCATGAGGAGATCCGGCCGGAGTTTCGCTCACAGCCCCAAACGATGTGAACAGGGTTCCCGAGACACCAAACGGGCGCCCGGTACACCGTGCCACGTGCCTACCGCATCACAGCCCACCCCTACGGTCAGCGCTGCGCACGGCCTCCAGCATACTACAAACACCAGAAACTACTTGCAACTCCTGGACAGAGGACAAGGGTGATCAAGAAGCCGAGAGGGTCCATTGGTTTCGGGCCCAATGCGTGGTAGTAGCTGAATCATGGATCACAAACACAGAACTCAGTTCCTGAGGACGGCTTCAATGAGACAACCCACCATGTACTCCTACATGGCCTCTCACCGCTACCTTTACCAAATCCTGTTCACACACTTAGCTCACACACAGTAGGACATGTTCACACACCTCTGATTCATCCCCGATGAATCAGACCTGACACAACTCTAAGCAGTACCAGGCATGACAAACAAGCATGAATGAGTAGGCACAACAGGGCTCAAACAACTCCTACTCATGCTAGTGGGTTCCATCTATTTACTGTGGCAATGACAGGTCATGCAAAGGATAAAGGGGTTCAGCTACCGCAGCAAGTAACAGATGAATCGGTGTTGTCCTAATGCAGTAAAAAAAAGCAGGAGCGAGAGAGTGGGATTTTATCGGAATGAACAAGGGGGTTTTGCTTGCCTGGCACTTCTGAAGATAACAT
This sequence comes from Triticum dicoccoides, assembly GCF_002162155.2. Classification (NCBI taxonomy): domain Eukaryota; kingdom Viridiplantae; phylum Streptophyta; class Magnoliopsida; order Poales; family Poaceae; genus Triticum; species Triticum dicoccoides. The sequence continues at coordinate 267,418,119 of NC_041383.1, read as the reverse complement.
TGAGTCTTCATCCGTGTCAACGATCACAACATCGGAACATCGTCTACCAGGAGGGAACAGATACCGGCAACAAAGAAGAACACAATCAATGCAATGCACAAAATGATGCATGCTATGACATGGCAATATGAATGTGTTTTGAGCTAATGCAACTAGCAACAGATTAAATGAAGTTGGTTTGAATACAAGATTCAAATTCAAACTCCATATGTGATTATTCAAATGCCATTTAATTGATTTGTGCTATACAGCAGCTATAAGTTGTTCTAACATGCATAAAAATGGTACAGATGGATTCCTTGAATTTTTCTGATAATTTTTCATATATAAATTATTTAATTTGGAGTTACGGTTGAATTACTATGAATTTTTGAAGTTTTGAACATTTTCTGGAATTTCCTGAATATTTAGAATTAAAATAATTCCAGAAAATGATTTAACTGCGTCAGCCTGACGCCAGCATGACGTCAGCGAGTCAACGGCCAGGTCCAGGTCAAACCTGACGTGCGGGGTCCACACGTCAGTGACACAGGAACTAATCCCGGTCAAACCCAGCGCTGACTGGGGTTTGACCAGGGGTGGGGCCTACTGTCAGTGGCTGTAGGTGGTTTAGTTAGTTGGATTAGCTCCTAATGACGGAGCCACGTCAGCTCCCGCCGGAGTTTCGCCGGCGACGACCATGGCCGACGACGGAGATGCAACGTGTGCTCGCTACGGAGCATCATTCGACGCGTGGTTTGCTCCTACGGGTAGCTGAAGATGCGCCGCATCCAACTGGGCGAGCGGCAGCGGCTGTGGTGGCCGGAGCTCGCCGGAAACGAGCTCGCGGCGGCGCCGGAGTTCGGGCGCCGATCGATTCGACGCTATGGTGCGCTACGGGAGAAACTGGTGGGTGCTGCGGGCTCCTGAGGTTGCGGTGAGCACGACGGTGGGCTCGGGAGCGAGCTGCGGTGGCTGTGGCCACGGCCACGCCATGGCCGGCGGCGAGAAGCTCTCGCCCGTGGTGGTAACGGCGGCTACGGAGGGAAATAGAGCACGGGGAGAGAGGGGTTCGGCAGAGGAGCTCACGGCGAGGTCGACGAGCAGCTCGGTGGGCTCGGGGAGGTGGTGGAGACGGCAAATCGACGAGTGGCATCCGCCGGCCGTGTGTGAAGAAGATGGCTCGATGACGGCGATGCAGGGCGTCCGAGGTCGCTTGACTCGTCGGAGAGGATGAGGGCGAGGTAGCCGAGTTACTGGGCACGCCGAGGGTCGAGGGGGAGGCTCTGGGTGCGGCAACGGCGAGCGGCGGTGATGAGCTCCGCTCGGGCTGCGCGAGAGAGAGAGCAGAGGAGGGGGAAGGGGTCGAGAGAGAGTGCGAGGGGGTTCCAGGGGGTGGCGTGGAGCTGCGGGAGACGTCCAGGAGAGGAGGAGGCAGCCAGGCAGGGAGGAGGTGGCCGGGGCGCGTGGCCGCGCGCGCCACCGAGCAGCTTCGGGGCGAGGGGGAGGAAGACAACAGGGGGAGAAGCGGCGGTGGGCTGGGCCGGCTGGAGGAGCTGGGCCAGGTGGGCTGAGGTGAGCGCCAGGTAGTCCTCTGCTCTTTCTATTTTTGTTTTTATTTATCTATTTTGTTCTGTGTTGTTTTAGTTTAGTAATATACTAAACCATTTTATAAAATCCTGAAAATAGTTATGTGGCTAGAACTAAAATATACCAAACCACATAAAATGTTCCAGTAATTATTGGACATATATTATTTATATATCAAATATATATCCAATGCAAATAGCTATTTATTTAATTCAAAGGCCCAAAATAATTAACTCTGAGATACCAAAAATATTGTTTTGAGTTTTACCTCTTTGCAATATTTTCAGAGATTAGAGGAACATTTTCTTGGACTTCTTTGAGGAGATTTTAATGTTGATCATTTTTAGAAGGTTTCTGAGGCTTTGAAAATTCCTCAATTCAAATTTCATTTGAATTAAAACATGATGCTCACATGAGGTCTAGCCTAGTGCATAACAGGACCAGGATGTGACACTCCAAGTGTAGCTCTCGGAGATCATTGGCTAACTCCTGAGGTAATCCTCCGTTTATGAGCGTGTTAACATAACTCTTGCGGCTCAACGCATCTGCTACGACATTGGACTTTCCTGGATGATAATGCAATCTCATGTCATAATCCCTTATGAGCTCCAACCATCTCCTTTGTCTGAGGTTCAACTCCTTCTGCGTGAAGATGTACTTCAAACTCTTATGGTCCATGTAAACATCACAACGGTTACCTATGAGAAAGTGTCTCCATGTCTTGAGTGCATGCACTACAGCTACTAACTCCAAATCATGCGTAGCATAATTCAACTCATGAGGTTGAAGCTGTCGTGAGGCATATGAAACAACTCTTCCATCCTGCATAAGCACACCTCCAAGTCCTCAACGTGAAGCGTCGCAATACACTTGGAAATCCTTGCGTATGTCTGGGAGAATCAGCACTAGGGCTATAACCAAACGCTTCTTCAATTCCTGAAAACTAGCCTCACAATCCTCAGTCCATTTAAACTTGATGTCCTTCTTCAATAACTCTGTCATGGGCTTTGCTATCTTGGAAAAATTCTCAATGAATCTTCGGTAATAACCTGCGAGTCCAAGAAAACTTCTGATCTCTCCAACTGAGGTGGGTGCCAACCATTTAGTGACAGATGCAACCTTGGTAGGGTCTACTGTTATTCCTTCTCCGGATATAACATGTCCGAGAAATCCAACTTCCTTCAACCAAAACTCACATTTGCTGAACTTGGCATACAACTGATGTTCCCTGAGCTTCTCGAAGAACCAAGCGCAAATGTTCCTTATGCTTCTCTTCATTCTTCGAGTAGACCAATATGTCATCAATGAACACCATGACGAACTTATCCAAAAACTCCATGAACACCTTGTTCATCATACTCATGAAATAGGCAGGGGCGTTAGTTAAACCAAATTACATAACTGTATACTCGTATAGCCCATACCTTGTAGTAAAAGTTGTCTTAGGTATATCCTGCTCTCGGATCTTCAACTGGCGATAACTTGATCGAAGATCAATCTTGGAGAAAACCTTAGCTCCCTGCAGCTGGTCAAACAAATCATTGATCATCGGCAGAGGGTACTTGTTTTTGATCGTCACCTCATTCAGTGTACGATAATCAACAACAATCCTCAAAGATCCATCCTTCTTTTTAACTAGAAGCATTGGGGCTCCCCAAGGTGATGAACTTGGTCGAATATAACCTTTCTCCAGTAACTCCTTAATCTGCTTCTTAATTTCCTCCAGATCATTTGCGGGCATCCGATACGGTCTCTTGGATGTTAGTCCGGTGCCTGGCAATAACTCAATCAAAAACTCTCTTGATCTGGGGGCATGCTTGGTAACTCCTCCATAAATACATCAAGAAAATCCTTCACCACTGGTACTTCCTCCTAAACAACTCCCAATAGGGAATTCACATGTGTCCTCCTCGGCGCATGCCTAGACACATACTTGATCCTCTTTCCTTCCAGGGTGGTGAGAAGAAGTGATTTACTGGCGCAATCGATGTTTCCTTCAAACTTGGATAGCCAATCCATGCCTAGGATGACATCCAATCCTTGTGACTCCAGGACAACGAGGTCGGTGGGGAAAACATGTCTACCTATGGTTACTGGCAACTGATAACATCCCCTACTAGCCATATACTCCGCTCTTGGGGAACTTACTAACATAGGTGACTTAAGAGCTACAGTTGGCAACTTATACTTATCCACAAATCCCCTTGACACTACTAGGAAAAGGGCTATAGATGGAAATGACACTAATGGCGCACCAGACATGTGGTGCGCCATTAGTATATACTAATGGCGCACCACCTTCTGATGCGCCATTAGTGTTGAAACTACTAATGGCGCACCCTGCCCACGGTGCGCCATTAGTACCAATTTTTTTTTTGAACTAGTGCGCCTGTCCAAACATACTAATGGCGCATCCACTGGTGGTGCGCCATTACTAGTTGTAACTAGTAATGGCGCACCAGCCAGAAGGTGCGCCACTAATGTTATTTTTTTATTATTGTTTTTATTCCTTTTTTTGCAAAAGTACTAATGGCGCACCACCAGGGGGTGCGCCATTAGTAACCTGGATTACTAATGGCGCATTTGTTGCTGGTGCGCCATTAGTAAGTGGGCAGCAACAAGATATTTTGGACAGCCTCTCCTCCCACACTCACTTTCTCCCCACTTCATTCTCTCCACCGCCTCCTCCTTGTCTCGGGTGCCTCCTCTTTTTAACCTCATTTCCACCATAGATTCATTCAAATTAAGTGGTTAAGTTACCTTGTTTTGCTAGGTAAGTGAGGGGGGAAGCTATATTTATTTTGTTCTCCCTACAACAATGTGCACATGCACTTTTTATGGCCTAGCTAGATCTATGTATGTTCGTGGTGTTGCATATGTTTGTGGTGTTGCATATGTGTTTGTGTTTGGAGGTGTACCGGTATTTGAAATGCGATAGTTGCCAATATTTTGCCGGAATGTTGATTCATTTCCGTTTCGGTGAGAATTTTGGCATTAAGCATTCTTTTTGGTCCTATTTTTAGGGAAAGTCATGCCAAATTTTTTCTTGGTTCTAAAATATCGTTTTGCTCTACCCCGCAGGCGACCATGGTCCGCACGATGACCGAAGGCATCGTGAATAGGTTTTTGAGGTCCGGGAAGGCCGAGATGCTTCAAAAGAACGAGACGGAGATAAGATGTCCGTGTCGAAGATGCAAGCTGAATAGCCTTATTGCGGACCCGGATTCCGGGCAGGTGCGGGACCACCTGCTCTTGCGTGGTTTCATGGATGGCTATCGGTGGCAAGGTGATGAAGATGACTACGAAGTCGTCCATGGGGGCCGGGCAAGAAATGAGGAAGGGCAGCAAGACAACCACCGCGGCTCGGGGGGGAGAGAAGACGAAGAATCCCCAGGAGATGATCACGACGGTGATGCTGCACACAGTCATCATGTAGAAGATGCAGGACATGATGATGATGCCGGCGGAGCAGACGACGCTGGACCATCGATGGGCTGGGTGCAGGACCCTCGTATTCAAGAGCTGCTTCTCAAGCAGACGGATAACGCAAGAGCTGCCGCCCGAGAGAAAGCCAAGATGGATCAACTTGAGTTAGACGCGGTTACTCCATTGTATGAAGGATACAGGCCCGAGGATACCCGCCTGAAAGTAACGCTCATGGCTCTGGAGATGAAGGTAAAACACAAAATGACCGACGCATGCTTCGACGAGAACATGTCATTCTGGCACGAACGTCTTCCCAAGGGGAACAAGTGCCCGACCAGTTTGGAGGAGGCGAAGAAAATCGTGTGTCCTCTGGATTTACCGCACGTGAAATACCATGTGTGCATGAACAATTGCATCATTTATCGGGACGAGCACGCGGAGTCTACCATATGTCCGGTGTGCGGTGTCACTCGATACAAGAAGAGGAAGAAAGCTCCTCGAAAAGTGGTGTGGTACTTTCCGATCACTCCTCGTCTGCAGCGGTATTTCGCGGACCCTAATGTAGCAAAGCTCCTGCGTTGTCACGCGGATAGGGAGGAGAAGAAGCGAGAAGATGATGCAAATGATCCGGAGATAGATAAAAAAGACAAGATGCTGAGTCACCCTAAGGATGCGAGCCAGTGGCAAGCGTTGAACTTCGAATACCCAGAATTTGGGAACGATCCAAGGAACATCATGCTGGGCGCGAGCACCGATGGAGTCAATCCGTTTGGCAGCCAGAGAAGCACACATAGCACCTGGCCTGTGTTCGTGTGGATGTACAACCTTCCCCCCTGGTTGTGCATGAAGAGGAAGTACATTCACATGAGTATGCTAATTGAAGGGCCGAAACAACCAGGGAACGACATCAATCTGTATCTGGGGCTGCTGAAAGAGGAGATTGACACGCTGTGGAAAACGCCAGCCAATACGTGGGATGCCGCAGAGAAAGAATATTTCCCTATGAGAGCCGCACTGCTCACGACGGTGCACGACTATCTCGGTTACGGATATCTTGCGGGGCAGGTAGTCCACGGATTTTCTGGATGCGTAAGGTGCATGGATGACACAACGTATCGCCAGCTAGATAGAGATCCCGGGTCTTCGAAAACCGTGTTCATGGGACATCGAAGGTGGCTTCGCGACGATGACCCGTGGAGGAAACGCAAGGATCTGTTCGATGGTGAAACCGAACCCCGAAAACGCCCGTGTACGAGGAGCGGTGAGGAAATAGACAAGCTGTTGAAAAATTGGAAAGACTGCCCACTGCCGGGAAAGAAGCAAAAGGCGCCAGAGCCGCTGCTGAAGGTATGGAAAACGAGGTCTGTTTTCTGGGACTTGCCGTACTGGAAGATCCACCGTGTGCCTCACAACCTTGATGTCATGCATATCACGAAGAACGTGTGCGAGAGTCTGCTTGGTACCCTGCTCAACATGCCAGAGAGGACCAAACATGGGCCGAAAGCAAGGGCAGACTTGAAATCAATGGGCATCAGGCAGGAGCTTCACGCTATATATGATGATGATGATGATGATGATGATGATGATGATGATGAGGCGAAGCAGGACACAGAAAGTCGTCGCAAAGGCAAAAAGGCCAAGAAGACCGGAAATGACTACCCTCCCGCGTGCTTCACTCTAAGTCAGGAGGAGATCGAGCAGTTTTTCACCTGCCTCCTAGGAGTAAAACTTCCTTATGGTTACGCGGGGAAGATAAGCAGATACCTAGACCTAGCGAAGCAGAAGTTCAGCGGGATGAAGTCTCACGACTGTCACGTGCTGATGACGCAGATACTTCCAGTTGCAATCCGTGGGATCATGGACGCGCACGTCCGTGAAACGCTATTTGGCCTATGCAACTTCTTCGACGTCATCTCTCGGAAGTCGATTGGCGTGAGGCAACTCAGAAGGCTACAGGAAGAGATCGTGGTGATACTATGCGAGCTTGAGATGTACTTCCCGCCCGCATTCTTCGACGTTATGGTGCATCTGCTGGTCCATATAGTGGAGGATATCATCCAACTCGGGCCGACGTTCCTGCACAGCATGATGCCGTTCGAAAGGATGAATGGTGTCATCAAAGGATACGTTCGCAACATGTCACGTCCAGAGGGAAGCATAGCCAGGGGCTTTCTGACCAAAGAGTGCATCTCCTACTGCACGAATTATCTAGGCATCGAGAACCCCGTTGGTCTGCCCGTCAACAGGCACCTCGGCAGGCTCGCTGGATGGGGTCATCGTGAGGGTCGCCGCGAAATGCATGTCGACTTCGAGGGTCGACTCGCCGACTTTGAAAGAGCAAACCTAGTCGCGCTACAACACATAGACGTGGTCGATCCTTGGGTGGTAGAGCACAAAACCTTTATTAAGAAGACGTACAATGACCGAGGCCAACAGAGGACGGACGGAGATATACTCAAAGAGCACAACTCATGTTTCATGCGTTGGTTCAAGCAGAAGCTTCTGTCGTACCCTTTACATGAGGATTCTTCCGCGGAAGAACAACTCATATTCGCCTTGTCATAGGGCGCCGAGCACAACCTGATGACCTATGAGGCGTACGATATCAACGGCTACACATTCTACACCCAGGCCAAGGACATGAAGAGCGATGGTTATCAGAACTCCGGGGTAACGATGGAATCCTACACCGGTAACGACAAGGACAGATACTACGGAAGGATCGAGGAGATCTGGGAGCTGAGCTATGCTGGAGAGAAGGTCCCGATGTTCCGTGTCAGATGGGCCAAGAACGTCATAAAAGAAGACCGGTATTTCACCACCATGGTTATACCCGAAGCCAAATCCAGGACCGCGGGCGCAAACGTCACCGCGAAAAATGAGCCATGGGTACTGGCTTCCCAAGTGGACCAATGCTTCTTCATTACCGACCCGCCAAAGCCCAGTCGTGTTGTCGTGAGGAGAGGCAAAAGGAAGATCATCGGAATGGATGGAGTAGCCAATGAGCAAGACTTCGACAAGTACGGTGACCCGAGGATCGAACATGACGACGATGATGAAGTAGCAGCATACACCACAAGAAGAAGCAGGACCACCCTACCTAAAGGACGTCCGTTCCACAGAAGAACTCCATTTGCGAAAAAGAAGGGCAAGAAGATTGTGAACAGATAGCTAGCTAAGATCGATTGTATTTAAATCGTAGCCTTCATTTCTCGATTGTATTTCATGGGCACTTTTTGAACTATCATGAATATTTTTAAATTTCATGGACAC
>NC_041383.1:267375454-267408202 GCF_002162155.2 Triticum dicoccoides | reverse complement strand
CCGACGCCGCCCCGACGCCGCCTCGACCCCGCCCCGACGCCGCTGCCCCGCCACCTCGACGCTGCCCCGCCGCCTCGACGCGACCCTGCTGCCCGGACGCCGCCCCGTCCACACCACCGTCACCGGAGCACCACCACCACCCGGACCTCGTCTCCGACATCCTCCCCGCGCCCACTCCCCGGCATCCTTATCCTCTCCGACCGCCTCCTCCACCCCGGCCCGCTCCTCCAAGGTAAGCTACCGCCCCGACCCCTATCCCCTTCCCTCCTCCCATCCCATCTCCATATGAGCATGATAATTTGCATGAACCTTGGATGCCTAAAAATTTCAGATAGTTTTTTTAACATGAGCTCTTAAGTGCGGACAAGTATTTTATTTGCATATATTCTTTCTCAAAGTTTCTCAGACACCCAGATTTTGTTTTTGGCACGAACTCCTCCGATGTCCATATGATCATGCAAATTTGCACCAACCTGGGATGCCTAAAACTTTCAGATTTTTCTGAACATGAGTTCTTAAGAGCGGACAAGTACTTGCATGCCTGAAATGAACACGATGATCATCAAGTCAACTGGTTATTGGTCGATAGTATAGACAACTAGCTACACTGAGTGATGAAACTAAACAAGCCTGCCTGGCCACCCGTCCATCCTACATGAGGGCAATTATGCCTGAACCACGGAACTATTTAATTTTTTATATAACTCATAAAACAAAAAAAATGGCGCCATTGGGTTTTGGTGCTTCCCCATGGCCAGGACAAGATAACTTTATCATTGTGCTATGAGATTAAACAGGGAGAGGGATGCTAACGCTCCTTTTGCTTGGCAGTATAAAGTACTAGTAAGCATAGATAAGAGGTTGGTTTTTTGAGGAATCAACAGTTAACGGGTGAGGCTCAGGCTGCAGTGATGGCTGCAGTATAAAGTAATATTCTTGTTTCGGTGTACATATGTAGGACACAAACAATTAAGGTGTCTATTTTGATTTAGTGCCTTTGCCTCCACTGCCTTTATCTGGATTGAAGCTTGCTTGTGTTTACTTCTGATTACAAGATCTCCATACTCGGAGATTTCTTTATATATGTTGTAGTATAAATATATTGTTTTGTCATTCTGTAATTGTTAGTGGAATTTACACTGTAAATGTTAGTGGGTTTACAGTGTACTTCTAGTGGATTTTTGCTCTGTATTTGCTAGTGGCATTTTTACTGAAACTAAATTGAAAATGGGACTCTGTGCACCAAGTTAGAGAGATGATGAAACAGCGTGGTGTGCTCAAAGACGCAACATGCAGCTGGGTTGGGTCTGACAACTGTCCACCTGTCAACTGATGCAAATTAACGGTGATTTTTTCATGATATTTTGGGGGATTTCCTTCCTCTGTTGATTCGTTCTTGGGCTTTGCTGCTCCAACAGCAAAAGGAAAGCGTACAATGTCTGATCGATTCTGGACATGCATGGTCGCTTAGTTAGCAAAGTCGACTTATTTACAATACAGAGTAGCTCACAAATCTTAATACAACCTGTGTCAACTTAATTAGCCACTGAAATACAACAAAGAGGTTTATTTATGTAAGATAGGCTAACTTAATCAAACATACTCCTACTACGTAGCTCAACTTCAATAGCAGATTGTAGGACCTCCATGTATCAATTTCCCTGAGTATATATAAATTGATGGCAACAAAGATTTGGCTTAGACTGTTCTACTCATTGCTTGGCTGCAAAGGGTGACTTGTTGTATTTAGAGCATGCTATTGCTTGCATATAACCAGATTTTGCATATCATTGTTTCTTCTGTTTCCAGTTTTACTGATTGGAGTATGTTTCTGGTTGAGGGGAGAACTGCACTGTAGTAGTACTGATGGAGCTGAGAAAGAGAGTGGTTCATTCTGAAACTCAACTAGCAACAGGCAAATATTGTATTCCCTGAGTAAATCCTTTTCTGAGCTAAAATATATTTTCTTGTTGATTGAAGAATATCATATTCCCTGATTAAATCCCTGGGGAGTGATAATTTTTCCTATGTTCATAGTGTGAGATTGATCCAGATTGAATGTTATGCATATCTTAAACATAGGAGTGTTAGACATAAAGCATGTCCAGCAGAACCTTTAGTGCATCTTTGCTCTTGTTCATTTAGTTTCAGTAAACAAATATTGCGAAGCATGACATGGCCTTTGTGAGCTCCTTTGTATAAAATGAAATGCAAGGTTGCTGATACTGTAACCCAGATCACACAGATCAATTTTTTTTCAATTTATGCAACTGTAAGAGTACCAACCAGATTACACAAATCATTTTTTCTTCAGAAGTGTGTCATAATTTCCCTGTCCTAATTGTTGTTTTGATTCAGAAGTGATGATTTGCTACAACCAGTGCATGCATGCCTTTTTTCTTCTTCATTTTTAGTGAAGTGCTCTGTTCTGGGTCATGGACTTTGTGCCATGGACCAGTGCATGCATGTTGCTGCTGCTGCTGTACTACTTGTCAAGTGATGCTGCTGCTGCTATCTGCGAGTTGCTGCTGCTAGTTGTGATTTTGTCAAGTGATGCTGCTGCTACTTGTGATCTTCTAAAATGACCCCTTTCTCCTGAAACGTTGATTAATTTCCGTTTCGGTTGAGAAATGGGGCACTCCAAGGTCAAGAAAATTAGCAAAGGTCATGCCCAATTTTCTTGACCTAGAAGGTGCCCGATTCTCAACCGAAATAAAAATTAATTTGCTTTAGTGGTTGCATTAGTTTAGTATTTTTTTCACACACTCAGACACCCTTGCTTGCCATGTGTGTGAGAGAGATAGTGAGAGGAGACAAGAAGAAGGGGGTTAGGAAGATGTTGCCTGCTCATCAAAGCTAACCATCTCCCCCTTTTCACCCCTTTTTCCTTTGTCTTTTGTGGGTTGCAAGGAAGCTACTATCTTAGCTAGCTTAGCTTGTGCACAAAACCCAGTGTTACAATCTAGAAAATTAGCCTGCAAAGATGAGGTCCCATGCTGGCTGTACCACTGCATCATGCAACAGTGCCTTCAAGATCCAAGGCAATATCACAAACATCATAGGCAATTTGACCAAACTCACAACCTTGTATCTTTGCAGCAACCAACTTTCTAGACACACCCCTCAAGAACTAGGTTACCCTGAGAACGTGGACTTGGACCTTAGCAACAACACACTAACAGGTTCTATCCCAAAACACCTAGGCAATATCACAAACATCTCTCAATTGTTCCTTGACAATATACAACTTTTTGGCGACATTCCTCGAGAATTAGGTTATTTGGTCAACTTAGAGATCTTGTTCCTTGACAATAACCAACTTTTTGACCAAACTTTGTTTCTATTTAGAGAGAAACATGGCCCACAACGATGAGGCCGGGGGTTCGGGCGGCAAGGCATTCTGGGAGCTGTCCCAGGAGATGGAGGAACAACCTCACTTGTATGAGGCCGCCGCCTTCCCCACCGATCCTGAGACCACTGATGGTGCCGCCGAGGATGACCACACTGATGCCACCACTGATGGTGCCGCCGAGGATGCCACCACTGATGATGGCGGCGCCCACACAGATGGCAGCCAACCGAAGAGGCAACGGAAGGACCGGCGCCCGATCGTGCTCCGCACCCTCAAGGAGGAAGTTACTGAAGTGGACTCCAACGGGAATCCAACGGCGCCCGAACGAATAGTCAAGGGGTACTCGCTTCAGCTCGGGTGCATTGTCCGGAGCACCGTCTCGATCAACACCGAGAATCTGAGGCATCCTGACCGAGGTAATTTGCGCAACCTCCTCTTCACGAAGCTGCACGAACGATACAAGTTCCCCGCTGAATTTGAAAACACAAGCCTCAAAGGGAATAAAGTGAACAATGCTGCCCTCACGAAGATGAGCAAGGCCCTGTCTACTTGGAAAAGCAATGTGAAGAGAATGATCGAGAAAGGTGAGAGTTATCAGAAGATCAAGGAGAAAAATCCTTCGATCACCGAAGATGACTACAACGACTTCAAGATCAATTGCTCGAGCACCGCAAGCTCCCAATCAAGTGAGTGGGGGAAACAAATGCGGGAGCTGAACACCGCTAGAAGGCGGTCTGTGAGCAGAACTCGGTCCCATTACAGGAGAAGAAGAAGGCACACAAAAGAAAGACTAAGAAGGGTGCGAGCCAGCCGGCACCGAGTACGATCCGTGCTCAGGACGGGCCACCTTCACCGCAGGATATCTCGAGGAGGGTGCATGTGGCGGGTAGGGCGATGCTACCGACAAATATGCTCGATGCTGCAACCGGTTCTATGCGGAGTCTGCATGACAGTGTTCTTTCTTTGGAGAAGCGACATCTCAGGGAGAAGGATGTGGCATACCCAGTTTTCGCGGCCAAGGTGCCAGAGGGCAAGGGCTTTGTGGATAACTCCATCGGGCGTACGATCGTCCTGCGTTTTGATGACATCCACGCTATGTTGAACCTTCATCCGCTGCACTACACCTTCGTTCAGCTATTTTCGCTGAGTATGGAGATGCGGATCATTCGCGACAAGACCCTGGACATCGTGATAGTCGACCCCTTCTACATGCGTGCCAAGATCTTGGGCAGCGCTGGGGACCGGCAAGTCGCGAGTTCTTACCTCGAAGGCGTCATTCTGGCAAACCAAGATAAGGATAACTTCCTCGTGCCTTACTTTCCCGAGTAAGTCCTCCCCTCAACCGGCCCGTAACATATGAATTCTTACATTTCGATCGTTTTTCTTTTAACATTCCGTGTTTTCTGCAGTGACACACGTTGCACGCTCATCCTCCTAAGCCCCAAATATTCCATGGCCACGTATGTCGACCCGGACCGTCAGTCGAACATAGACTACACAAATGTCAAGAAGGTTCTTGATGATGTTCTCCCCGGCTACGCCAAATCTGGAGGCACCTTCACCAGGCCTATTCGTAAGTACGGCAAGCACGTGTTCTCCCACAATACGACGTTCTGCTGCGTCAAGCAGCCGCCTGGCGGTCAGAAGGGTGCCTACTATGCCATCCATCACATGCGGGCGATCGTACGGGACCATCATCAACTTCTGCTACCGAGTAAACTCAAAGATTGGGCTGCGAGCGTGTCGGCAATCCAGGACGCGGACCTCCGACAAGAATTCTTTCGCATCCAGTCGGAGTTTGCGGAAATCATCCATCAAGATGTCCTTCGTACCTCAGGGCAGTTCTACCTCAGAAATCAACCGTCCAACAGTGACATCGACACAATGCTACAAATGCAGGCTGACAACGACCGTTATTTCATGACTCCCATGATAGACGGCGGCTTCATCCACACTCCAGTCCCTTGAGTCGAGTCGAAAGCAGTGATGCTGTGTCTAGTTGTGAAACATCGATTGGCTCATGTTGTAATTAAACTTTAATGAACTTGTAGTATGTCTCTTTGGTTTCTCGAGTCGTTCAACTTAGATGTAATCGATGCTATTAATGTCTTGCTTTTCTCTTCCGATCGTTCTGTTGCATAATTATATATTGCTTATGTATTGTCTGTGAATTGGTACTAACGTTTCGTTTGGCTAGTGCATAGCGATGCCGACATATGTCGTGTACAAGGGTAAGGTTCCCGGAGTCTACGATGACTGGGAGGAGTGTCGGAGACAGGTTCACCGATTCAGCGGTAACAGTTACAAAGGGTACACCACTAGGGCCGAGGCCGAATCTAGATACGCCCGCTATCTAGCGGGAGAGGGGAGGGAGCGTTGGAGGAACCGGATGAAGACGAGTTTCATCGTGATGATGCTCATCGTGATGACCGCAGCTCTCTTCTATGTGATGGTAGTTTAGATGATTGATATCGACTTGTAATGTGAAGACAAACTCGCTTATCGCGGTTTCGAGACTTGTAATATAATGTTCTATCTTTGTTCGGTCTTTTCAATTCAGAGACTAATATGATGAATTGTATTCTTCTATTGTATTCGATGAATCTGTTGTTGATGTGTGCTGTCTATATTTTGTCAAATTATACATTTTGTAACCTGTGCAAAAAAAATTAAAAATAAAAATAAAAAAACCTAATATTCATACTAATGGCGCATCACATGACAGTGCGCCATTAGTATGACAAAGCATACTAATGGCGCATCACTGGTAAGTGCACCATTAATATGCCATGGTTACTAATGGCGCATCCAGTGGTGGTGCGCCATTAGTATGCCAAAGCACCTGGATATACATGGCCCCTGGGAGGCATACTAATGGCGCACCCTGGCCTATACTAATGGCGCACCTGCGGTGCGCCATTAGTATACCAGATACTAATGGCGCACCAGGTGGTGCGCCATTAGTAAAAATTACTAATGGCGTGCTATTAATGGCGCACCACAGATGCGCCATTAATGGCCATACTAGGTGCGCCATTAGTAGGGGTTTTTCTAGTAGTGTGATATGAATGAATGAGATGCACCAGTATCGAAAAGAACAAGTGTTGTAAATGCATTAATAAAAAACTTACCGACAACTGCGTCGAACTGCTCCTCAATCTCCTCCACACTAACGTGGTTCACCTGACCTCGGGTGAAGGGGTTGGGCTTCTTTCCAGAACTTTCGTTGCCATTCCCATTATTTGCTTCAGAACATTCAGTGGCGTAATGTCCGGTCTTCCCGCACTTTAAACAAGTAATGTGACTCAGATCCTTCTTGGCGGGTGTCACGGGGTTGGAACGGTTCTGGCTGTTGCTTCCTCCATTCCCATTGCCATTCTTAGGGCCACTGTGGTTGTGTGAACTTCCTCCATTGTGCGTATGGTTATGCCCACCATGGTTATGAGTATGTCCTCCCAGTACGGGGAATAGCGGGGCTTCTGCTGATCTCCAAAAGTGTACCTCCCTTGTCCATACTTCCTCTTGTGATTGTCAATCTATTGCTACTTGCCTTCTATCACGAGGGCCCTGTCTACCAGCTCCTGGTAGTTGTTGAAAGTTGCCACCATCAACTGCATGCTTAGCTCATCATTGAGTCCCTCAAGAAACTTCTCCTGCTTTGTGGCATCTGAGGCCACATCATCTGGGGCATAGCATGCTAACTTGCTAAACTCATCCACATACTGTCCCACTGTACGACTCCCTTGGCGCAAGTTGCGAAACTCACGCTTCTTCATACTCATAGCTCCAGCTGAAACATGTGCGGTGTGGAAGGCCTGCTGAAACTGGTCGCATGTAACTATAGCAATGGGATAAGTGGTGGTGAAGTTCTCCCACCAAGATGTTGTGGGTCCATCAAGCCGATGCGCGACAAAGCGCACTCTCTCCGCATCTGCGCATCCGACAGTGGCCAGCTCTCTTCCAATCTTGTGGACCAATCATCTGCAACAATCGTCTCGGTGCTGCTAGAGAACACCGGCAAATTCAAACTCAGAAAGCGGGCTAGGTTGTCAACAGGTGGTGGTGGAGGTGGGTTCTTGTTTTTATGTTGTTGTTGTTGTTGTTGCCTTGGTTCTGGTTCTGGACTAACATCCGCATCAAGGCATTCTACTGTTGGATCAACTGGGTAAGCTTCGGTGGGAACACAAATCCTGGGTCACATCTCGGAGGCATCTGATGGGTTTAGAGGGGGTGGGAAAATAGAATAGAATTAGGTCTAAGAGAGATTTCACTACCCATATGCACATGAGGCAAATACAATCAATTCACTTCATTCAATGTCAAACATGGTTCACACAAATGATCTAAGCTACGATTACAAGTTGATCGATGCTCACTACTTGGAAGAATACTACTAGTAACATGGTGGTCGTCTAGAAATTTTGATCGGTGGAAGACTCCATTATATCTACTACAGCTTCGTCTACATAGTCATCATCACTGTCATCATTTGCATCACTGTCCGTGTCGGTGTCGTCCAAGATGATGTAATCCTCAGAACGGATCTCCACTTCAGGCTCTCGCCTCTGGTTCATCGCGGGTATTCCTAACTTCTTCTTTGGGTCTTCATGATTCTCCAATAGTATAGCAATTTCTTCTTCATATCCATCACGTGCCGACTTGACTTCCTCTTCTAGCTCGATATTCTTCTTCATCAACTTCTTGGTCTTCTTCATGATAGAGCACATTTGGTTCTTGTATCGACGAATGTGCTAATCCATCTCCTGAATGTAAGCTGCAATTGATCCATCCTTCCTCATGCGAATCATCTCCCATTCCTCGTCTTGGCGTCCACATATCTGATAGACGGTGTCTCCAAGCTCCTTGTGATACACCTCACAAATGCTTCCAAAAGTGATGTGGGCTGCCATGCTCTTTCCCAAGTTCCAACTTGGTGCAACCAAGGTAAAATCAATGGGCTCCGTTGTTGGCGCAAACGCCCTTCCAGGTACACAAACTTTGATCCTCCAGCGCTCCTCTTCCGGTAAAGTTGCAAAGAAGGTTCCAGTGAAGCTTGGTAGTCCGATGTTCATGTACTTTGTGACTTCCTTCAAGTGTCGTCCGAAAGGGGTGTCGTCATCCGGCTGACTGAACTTGTTCCTGGGGTCTACCATCTATAGAGTAGAATAGAGGAGAATTAGAAATGAGCAAAGAAGAGAAATCATGTGGCTTATCCTAGTGGTCACGTCCTACAGTCAGCGTGTGGTCTAATACCATCTTGTAGGGACCATGATCCCAATGGACCGAAGTCTCTGTGCTTAAGTGTCATCCCTGGATTGGTATGCTGACACACACAGTACTCGAGGATTTATAACAGAGTTCAATCACACACTAATTACATCGAGATCCACATAAAGAGTATTTGTTACACAAATAAAATGGCCGAAGGCCATCTAAACTAAATAACTGCGAAAGCTTCGAAGGCAAATGAGTCCATCAACTCCAACGGCATAGCTGAGTGCATGACAACGACCTATCGCACCTTATTTGTCGTTTGAGAAGTCTGCAACATGAGACATTGCAGCTGTGTAGGTCAGCACACGGAATATGCTGGCAGAGTTACACTATAAAGCAATGAATGCAAGAACTATATCTACATGCATATTTGGCTGGTGGAGGCTCTGAGTTTAACATTTTGCATAAAGCTAATTTTTCCCTATAACAAAGGAATAAATTTTATTTACTACAAAGTTAAACCAATATTTGAGAAGGTTCCTCCAACTCAAATCCCAACATTAATCAAGTATCACAATTAAACCCAATTCGTTAATTTAAGAGTGATGAGATCAACAATAATATCCACATCTAGATACTCAAGATGTCCATAACTGGGGACATGGCTAACCATGATTAGTTTATACACTCTGCAAAGGTTGTGCACTTTTCCCCACAAGACTCGACCGCATTCTTGATCGGAAGATAGACACATAGTCTTCCTGAAGCATTAACTCTCTACTCTGGGTAGATCGATACACCTACTTTCCCCTACATCTGCTAGTCCACCTCTTCAAGAGCTCACGCAACTTACTCAACTACGCCAGAGCCCATAATGGCTTGTGGCTGCACACGGAAGTTTCTAGGCATGAAATATCATATGATCCCTTTGAGCCTAGGTGGTGAACCAAGGAAAAATCACATGGGTACTCCGGGATTTCCCAAATGGGAAAGCACTGGTTTCTCCAGGTGCCCCAACCAATCCACCCAGATGTGTATTAGAGTTGCCAGCTTAATGTTATCCAAAATTATTAACTCTCACAACTTCCATGTGTATCATGATCCAATTCCCATCTACAAGCATGGCTAAGCAATAAATGTGCATAACCTATATTTCCCGGGTGATCAAAGGTAATAGGTTCCTACCTTAGGTATTAGAATCAAACCACATGCTCCCAATCCTACTCATGCAAATAATTGAGGGAAAAACTAATGCATAGTAAAAACTGGGTATAGAAGAGTATGATCAAAGTGTAACTTGCCTTGCTGACGATCAGAAAACTCTAGAGATTCGTAGTAACAAGCTTCGCACTCTGTAACATCTATCGTAGACAAACAATAACATACATAAGCAATCAATCAAACGAAACAAAAAGAAACCGAGAAAAGATCCAAATAAAACTCGAAACAAGCAAACAACTAAACTAAACTGAAAACGAAACCTAACAGCATTTTTTAAAGTAGATTAAATCTTAATAGTAGGTATAAGTGATTAGTTATGATTCACAAAAAGAATCAACTCAAACGGAGGTACGAAACTCAAGATACAAACGAAACAAGATAGAAAACTAAACTGAACTAAACTCAAATTTTAAATTGTCAAAATCATGTTCAAGTTGGTTTACTGGAAAGACAGGATCATTACGAAGTATTAGGCGTTGGTTTCACCTAATTTGGATAAACGAGCTAAAAGTTACGCTAGTTTAAACATCAGGGGCTAAATCGCGATAAAAGTATTCGTGGATAGGCCCCTGGCCGAAAATAAACAAAAAAGGAAAAATCTATCGGACGAACGTCCGCTAATAGAAACTAACAAACGGATTCGTTTGTTAACAGATTCTAACGGGTGAACGTTCGCTATTTACTCGGTCTAATAAAAATAAAACCGATCTATACTATTAAACCAAGAAAACCGAAACTAAACTGACGAACTGGGAAAACCATAAAATAAACCGATATAGGGTTTACCGACGAGAACCGGCGGCGGGGTCAGCGGCTTTCCGACGAGGACGACGGCGGGGTGAGGCAGCGGCGCGACGATGGAAGTAGCGGCAGCGAGCGGCGGCTCGGCGATGGCAGCAGCATCGAGCGGCGGCGGCGGGTGCAGCAGCAGCAGCGGGCGGTTGTGGCGAGGCACAAGCAGGCGCCGCTGCGGTGGCGGAGGGCGGCGACGACTTGCGGGTTAGGGTGGAGAGGGGTCGGCGGCGGTGAGTTATAAGGAGGGGAGTGCCCGACTTGGGGAAGGAGGCGGCCGAGGCGCGTCTCGGATCTGGACTCCACCGGAGTCCGGCGGGGTTACGGCGGCTAGGCGGTTAGGCGCGAGTGGGCTTCGGCTTGGGTCAGCTGGGCCGGCCCAGTCGGCGCGCAACTCTCTTATTTTTTTTTCTTTTTTAGAACAGTTCCGTGACGAAAATCCTAATAAAATAAAATAAAAATCCTAGAAATTCCAAAAACAATTTCACCATCCCTACAAAATATTTGGGACAAAGTGAACATTTTTTTGGACTAAATGCAAATTTTACTAATGCATGTTTTCTCTAATTTTAACGGAATAAAATTGTGAATAAAATTCAAATAAAATAATTTTACTTCCAAATTTCTTTTCTAGTATTTCCCCTCTATTTTGAAGAAGTCATTTTATCTTATCTCATTATTTTTATTGTTTTGAAATAATTGGAAAGAATTTGTTGAAATCAAATTGATCCACTTTTCAAATTTGAATAAATTCAAAATAAAATTTATGAAACCTCCAACTCTCTCCTTGGGTCCTTTAGTTGCTTAAGATTTCTTGGTTATCAATCAAATAAGAACCAAAATGCAAACAAAATATGAAATGCATATGAATGATCTATGTATAACATCCAAATTGAAAATCGGGATGTTACATATGCACAAATTACCCCAGTGTCACCTCGGGAATCCGCAAGTTGAGTGCCATAACATACATCAAGTGAATCAATATGATACCCCATTGTCACCTCAAGTATTCATACCGCCATACATACATCATGTTTCTCTGATCTGAACATTCAATCCAACAAGACAAAACTTCAAAGGGTAAATATCCAATTCATCACAACAAGAGTAGAGAGGGGAGAAACATCATATGATCCATCTATGTTAACAAAGCCCATGATACATCAAGATCGTGACATGTCAAGATCACGGGAGAGAGAGATTAAACACATAGCTACTGGTACAAACCCTCAACCCCGAGGGTGGACTACTCCCTCCTCATGGTGGTGGTCGCCGGGATGACGAAGATGGCCACCGGTGATGATCTCCCCCTCCGGCAGGGTGCCGAAACGGGGTCTAGATTGGTTTTCGTGGATACAGAGGCTTGTGGCAGCGGAACTTCTGATCTAGGGTCTCCGCGAGGTTTTTTTGGAATGTTTGACGATTTATAGGGCGAAGAGGGGGTGCGGGAGGCCACCGAGGTGAGTACAACACATTGGGCGCGCTTGGGGGCCCAAGGGCGTCCTGGTGGGTTGTGCCCCCCCCCCTGGGGGCACCCCCAAGGTGCTGCTCTATCCCATTGGATGTCTTTTGGTCCATAAAAAATCCACAAAAAGTTTCACGGTGTTTGGACTCCGTTTGATATCGATTTTCTGTGATGTAAAAACAAGCAAAAAATAGCAAGTGCCACTTGGTCAATAGGTTAGTCTCAAAAATGATATAAAGTTGCTATAAAATTATTGTAAAACATCCAAGAATGATAATATAACAACATGAATACTTCGTAAATTATATATACATTGGAGACGTATCAGCATCCCCAAGCTTAATTCCTACTCGTCCTCGAGTAGGTAAATGATAAAAGAAATAATTTATGAAGTGTGAATGCTAGCAAAGTGCATAAGTTTGATCAATGATAATTTCAATCACTTTCCCTAGCATTATAAGAACAACTCTTTCTCATAAAACTTATCATGACAAAGTAGCAACCAATTCACATGTTAAGGTTCAAACAATGAATTCTCTTTAAACTCAACAACCTATATTCTTAGTCACCAAACAATTGCAATTCAACTTATTCAACAAAGTTTAAGTAAGAGCTCCACATACTCAACCATCATATAATCTTCTATGATTGCTAACACTCACCGCATACACATGAGTAAAATGTTTCAACCGGAGACATAAAAAGATAGAGGCTTATACTTTCGCCACCAACGTATTCACCTCAAGGGTGATGTCAACAATAATAACTCATGCTACCCATATCCAACTGGATATATGTGCCTAGATCTTTTCTCACCACATGATGCTTGTCAAAAGAGAAAAATAAAAAGGAATAGAGAGAAAAAATTTGACTCTTGCATGAAAGTAAATACATAAAAGTAAAAGGTAAGCCCTTCGCGGAGGGAAGCAGAGGTTGCCAGGCACTTTTTGTTTGTATGCTGAACCCTTAGTACAAAAGAACATCATGTTATATTTCCCCTTATGATAGCAACCTTTATTATGCAGTCTATCACTTTTATTCTTTGCCATCACAATTTTGTACAACGCTTAGTTTTCCCTGACACTAAATGATCTAACACTTCTAGAAGCAATTTTTATTGCCTTATTGCATGGATGACAACTTACTTGAAGGATCTTACTCAGTCCTTAGGTAGGTATGGTGGACTCATGAGAATAAGATTTTGGTTTAAGGGTTTTTGGATGCAAAAGTAGTATCTCTACTTGGTGCGGAATTTTTGGCTAGCAAGGATGGGGGGCAAGCACCACATGTTGAAGGATCTATGACAATATAACTTCTATTTGATTATGAACAAACATAAATCATTACGTTGTCTTCCTTGTCCAACGTCAACAATTTTGGCATATAATATTTTGATGGGGGCTCACAATCACAAAAAAATTCCAAGATAGTGTATTTGCATGTGAAAGTTCTCTTCCTTCTACTAATCATTCATGAATTGCTTGTATGACCAATATTGTGACTGTCAAGCTTCAAAAGATTTCACTTTTTAAAGCCAATGTGAAGCTACCACTAGGCATGATATGAACATACAATTTCAACTTCATGATATTCAATTCAATCAATAATTTACTCACAGGATATAAGTGAAGCACAAGAGTAAATGACAAGCTACTCCAAAAAGATATAAGTGAAGATCAAGCGAGTAATATTAGCTTGGGGTGCCTTGGGCATCCCCAAGCTTGAACTTCTGTCTCCTTAATTCCTCTTATATCACGGTTTCCCTAAATCTTAAAAACTTCATCCACACAAAACTCAACAAGAACTAATTAGATAAGTTAGTATAAACTAATGCAAAAACCTTATCATTCTCTACTGTAGCAAATCACTAAAATTATTATTTGACATTGCATACTAAATGCCTTTGCATATTTAACACTCCTATCCTCAAATAGAAACATTAAACAAGCGAACATATGCAAACAATGCAACCATAATAGCAATCTGCTAAAACAGTACATTATGTAAAGAATGCAAGCTTTATCATACTTAACTAACTGCAATAATTCTAAAAAATTACCACATTGTAGAAAATTCATTATAGCTCACTATGCAAAAAGTTTCAACATTTTATCACATTCTGGCTTTTCTCGGGAATTTTTGCAACGGCGATAAACTTTTTGTTTTGAAACAGCAACATGTAAACTTGCAAAATAAGCATGGTAAAGGCTATCCTTGACATTTTTATTGAAATGAAAGATGCAAAAGATTATTTTAAATAACAGAAAGAAAATACTAACAGAATAAAATGACGGCCAAGCAAAACACATATCATGTGACGAATGAAAATATAGCTCCAAGTGAGATTACCGATAATGTTGGAGACGAAAGAGGGGATGCCTTCCGGGGGCATCCCCAAGCTTAGTTGCTTGGATATTCCTTGAATATTACCTTGGGGTGCCTTGGGCATCCCCAATATTAGGGTCTTGTCACTCCTTATTCTCCTCATATCGACATCTCACCCAAAACTTTCAATCACACAAAACTTAATGGAACCTCGTGAGATAGGTTAGTATGATAAAGAGTAAACCATTTCACTCTGGTACTGTCAAAGAAAAGATACATAATTGTTTCCACATAATTCCTACTGTAGCATATCATTTCACAATTTATATTGAGCAATATAAGCTATAGAAACTAGGAAACAAGCAAACTATGCATTCAAAACAGAATCTGTCAAAAACAGAACAGTCTGTAGTAATCTATACTCCAACCATACTTCTGCTACTCACAAAATTCTGAAAAATTACGACAACATATAGAAGTTGTATATCTATCACCTATAAAAAGTTCAGATCAAAAGAACATTCCAGTGGAATTTCAAATTTCCTGGACTGGGCAGAAAAGTTTCTGTTTTTGCATAGAATCAAGTCAACTATCATCCACACTATCATAAAGCTTTACTTGGTACTTTATTGAAACAAAAGAGATGAAACATGATTACTACAGTAGCATAATCATTTGAACACACAAAAAACAGTAGGTGAAAGTGTTGGGTTGTCTCCCAACAAGCACTTTTCTTTAGTGCCTTTTAAGCTAGGCATGATGATTTCAATGATGCTCACATAAAAACTAAGGATTGAAACATAACAAGAGCATCATGAATCATAAGTTCCTCTCTCATAATAATTTCTAGTAGCATCATGAATAGATTCATCAATATAACCATCGCATGCGACAATCTTTTCATGATGCACAAGCATAGAAGATTTATTACTCTTTATGGCATACATGTCATCATAATAATCATCATAGATAGCAACATTATTGTCATAGTCAATTGAAACCTCTTCCAAAATAGTGGATGTATTACCAAATAAAGTCATGACCTCTCCAAATCTACTTTCATCAATATTGTAATAAGATTCAACACCCTCCAAAATAGTGGGATCACTACTACCGAGAGTTGACACTCTTTTAAACCCACTTTCATCATTGTAATCACCATAAATAGGAGGCATGCTAACATCATAATAAATTTTCTTATCGAAAGTAGAAGGAATCAAAGGATTATATTCATTATGCAAAGCATCCCCAAGCTTGGGACAAGCATTATTTTCAACAAATAAATCTTCAACCATTTCATACTCATCAAACATAGCATCCCCAAGCTTGTGGTTTTGCATATCATCATAATCATTCTTCTCAATAGCATGAATGGCACCAATAGTATAGTAAACATTATTATATATTCTTCCAAGCAAGTGCCAAAAAGATTTTCAAGATCATAAGAGACATCATTGTCTTCCCTATCATAATCATCACAACAAATAGTAGGCATCACAAAATCATACTCAATATCATCATCATCTATCAACATATTTGATTTAATTTCATGAAGCAAAATGGTGATAGGAGCAATATTACTTGGGAGAGTTTCCTTTTTACCTCTACTTTTTCTTCTTTCCTTTTTCTTCTTCACCACCTCACGTGTGGGTTTAATCAATTTTTTCGAGCTTCTTGTTGAAGAGATTGATTGGATAGCAAGCTCCTCCTCGTTACCCGATTCATCATAATAAACACTAGGAGGGTATTGGGAAATATTTTCCCTTTCATTTGTACTCTCTTAAAACTATATTTGTTTTCTTGTCTTTAGATAGTTGGCAATATAAGGATTCTCAATGCAATTTACCGCACAAAACATATAAATTTCGTCTAGATCAAAATCAAGAAATCTATTGATATTAAATTTTGGAATACCCTTAGTTATACATTTCATTTATTCATACCCCAAAAGAAGACTAAGATCTTTATGATGCTCAAGGGTAATCAAGTTATCACAATTTTTGGACATGATTTGACCTTGAAACAAATAGCATTGAAGATTTAAATGACCACATCCATTGCAAAGTTCACAAGGATGCAGAAAAAATTAAATCTTTCAGCACAATCATCTAGCCTCTCTTGCAACTTTTTTGTTTCTAAATATTTATGCTTCTTACAAAATCTATCTTCCCTTTTTGGTGTGCTTTTGCACTCCCAATTCACTCCGTAAAAATTGACATTCTAATAGGGGACATCATTATCATGACCAATGCAATCATCATTAACATCATGGATATTCAAAGAATTCATACTAGCAATATTGCAATCATGCCCATCATCCAACATTTTTGTGCCATCACAATTATCGGAATCCTTATTCTCAAGATAGACATTATAAAGATAAAGAACAACCTGAGGTAACCCAATCTCCATTTTTTTAGTTTTCTTTTATAAACCAAACTAGTGATAAAACAGGAAACTAAAAGATTCAATTGCAAGATCTAAAGATATACCTTGAAGCACTCACCACCCCGGCAACGGCGCCAGAAAAGAGCTTGATGTCTACTACGCAACTTTATTCTTGTAGACTCGTGTTGGGCCTCTAGGCGTAGAGTTTTGTAGGATAGTAGCCATTTTCCCTCAAGTGGATGACCTAAGGTTTATCAATCCATGGGAGGCGTAGGATGAAGATAGTCTCTCTCAGGCAACCCTAAAATCAAATACAAGAAATCTCTTGTGTCCCCAACACACCCAATACAATGGCAAATTGTATACGTGCACTAGTTCGGCGAAGAGATGGTGATAAAAGTGTAGTATGGATAGTAGATATGAGTTTTTGTAGTGAGCACAATATAAAACAGCATGGTAGTAAAAAGTAAAATGGAGAACAAACGGTATTGCAATGATGGAAAATAAGGCATGGGGTGCATACTTTCACTAATGTAATCTCTCAACAATGCTAACATAGTTGGATCATATGATTATCCCTCAAAGTGAAATAAAGAATCACTCCTGAGTTCCTATTAGAGGAGAACAAAAGATAGAAATTGTTTGTAGGGTATGAAACCACCTCAGAGCTCTTCTTTCCGATCAATCTATCCTAGAGTTCGTACTAAAATAACACAAAGCTATTCTTTCCGATCAATCTAACAAAGAGTTTGTACTAAAATAACACCATATGACACACATCAACCAACTCTAATGTCACCTAGATACTCCAATGTCACCACAAGTATCCATGAGTTAATTCTATGATATGCATCAAAGAACTTCATGACCATAATATTCAATCCACACAAAGAATTACAAGGAGACCCCAAGTTTCTATCGAAGAAAAGATAATAAAAACGTGCATCAACCCTTATGCGTAGATTACCCCAATTTCACCTTGGGAATTCCCAAGTTGAGTGCCATAACATACATCAAGTGAATCAATGTGATACCTCGTTGTCACTTCAAGTATTCATACCGCAAGACATACATCATGTGTTCTCAGATATGAACATTCAATCCGACAAGACAAAACTTCAAAGGGTAAAGATTCAATTCATCACAACAAGAGTAGAGAGGGGGAGAAACATCATATGATCCATCTATTTTAACAAAGCCCATGATACATCAAGATCGTGACTTCTCAAGATCACGAGAGAGAGATTAAACACATAGCTACTGCTACAAACCGTCAGCCCCGAGGGTGGACTACTCCCTCCTCATCGTGGTGGCCGCCGGGATGCTGAAGATGGCCACCGATGACTATCTCCCCCTCCGGCAGGGTGCCGGAACAGGGTCTAGATTGGTTTTCATGGATACAGAGGCTTGCGGCGGTGGAACTTCTGATCTAGGGTCTCCGTGAGGGCTTTTGGAATATTTGACAATTTATAGGGCAAAGAGGGGGTGCGGGAGGCCACCGAGGTGGGCACAACCCATCAGGGGGCGCCTGGGGGCCCAGGCATGCCCTGGTGGGTTGTGCCCCCCTCGGGGCCCCCTAGGTGCTGCTCTGGCCCATTGGATGTCTTCATGTCCATGAAAAAATCCACAAAAATTTCACGGTGTTTGGACTCCGTTTGATATTGATTTCCTGCGATGTAGAAAACAAGGAAAAAACAACAACTGGCACTGGGCACTGGGTCAATAGGTTAGTTCCAAAAAATGATATAAAGTTTCTATAAAATTATTGTAAAACATCCAAGAATGATAATATAACAGCATGAATACTTCATAAATTATAGATACATTGCAGACGTATCAGGGCCACCTGCTCCTGCCTCCCACGGCTTCCTGCGCCTTAGCGCACGCATCGCCGCCCAACCGCCTCCTAAATCGTTAACGCCAATGTTATCCCCACCCCGCACCCGAACCAGTCAACCCTTGTACTCCCCTTCACCCGCGACTTCACTGCCGCATTGTCCTCGATTCCTATTTGTTCCCGTCTGTTGCCTCGCCTCATCCTCCGCACACCTTGCTGCGCTCACCGTGGCGCCGCCCTCTCGCATTGTCAACATGGTCAACAAACAAGAGGAATCGGAAGAGGACTATACATGGAGAGTATGACAGTAGGGATCCACCATGTCCATGGATGTATGCAAGCAAGTTCCTCATTTTTTGTTATATACTCCATTGTCAGCGTATATAAATATAAAATGTTTCCTCCTAGTGGTTTGCTGACTTCTAGGATCCTCGACATTGTCATCGTATAGTCAATAGACAAGAGAACAACACAAGAGCGGCTGACTCCTAGGACGTAGCTGCTCGAGTAGTATTTATTATTATTATTATTATTATTATTGAAACGGAGAAGGGTTTCAACTGGGCTGTGGCCCATCTAGCCCAGGCTTCTATTTTACGTTCACCACATGACAAGCCCAGTTGTCTTTTCTTTGTGAAATGGTTAGCCCAGTTTATTTTTTCTGAAGAATACCTAATCCAGGAATACCCAACCCAGGCCTACTTATTTTTCTCCGACCTGCTGGGCTGCAACTCTTTCAAGAAGGCTGCAAATCTTAAAAGTAATATAAAATGGGTTGTAAATATAAAACACACAAACGACAAATTGGTAATTACTTTCAAATTTCTGATTTTTTTCACATTTCCAGATTCCAATTTCATTGGTCTTTAATATAATTTAAATACATCTTCAAAGTACTTTAAATCTGGCTCGAAATTTAGGTATTAAAAATAATTTGGACCCAACCAAAATATGCGAAAGTTTGTTTAAATTTTTAACTTTGGCCCTGGCCAACAAAAAGAAAATGGACTGCAATAAATTGCATAAGAAGTTGCAAATGAGCTGTAAATTATTAAAAAATAAAGAAATGAGTTGACTTGTGGGCCTATTAAGTTGACGCGTATGCAAGGTTTTTTTTCCTTATTATATCTTCGTCAACAAAGGATTCTAGCGGAAGTGACCGTTGGATGTCAATCCAACGGCGGTCGTGGTTCTTCAGTCTCTGATCTTCTTGCTCCAGCCGCCAAATCCAGAACCGGCGGGACTGCCTGCTCCCGCCTCCCATGGCCGACTATGCAGCCACACATGCCTCACCGCCCTTACTACTCCCACCGTTGGCCAGGTCGTCCCTCTACACACCCACATCCCTCATTATTGTGGCTTCGCCGACTCCGGGTCATTCCCTTCCTGGGTCTTGCTGTCGTCCATCGCGTTGGTGTTCCCGGCATGGCGTGGTCAACATTGTCAACAAACAACATCATTGGAAGAGGGATGTACGTGGAGAGGCTGACAGTAGAGACCCACATGGTCCATGGCCGCAAGCAAGCAAGTACCTCCTTATTACGCCAAAAAAATGAATCCTCCCATGACAGCTGGGACCCACCAGCTATATCTTTGGACGGAAGGAAGTGCCTCCTTATTAAGCGAAAAATAATGATTGCTCCCCATGACAACTAGGGCCCACCAAATTTGGAGGCTGACTTGTCGCCCTACTAAGTTGAGGAGTATGTAGGGCTTTGTCAACTTAGTCAACAAACTTTTCTATCATCAGTGACCGTTGGATTATTAACATCCAATGGTCGTCCTACTTCTTCAACTCTAGATTTCTTGCTCTAGCCGTCCAAACCACCGCGTACTCCTGCCTCCCGTGGTCGGTTGTGTTGCCGCGCAGGCCTCACCGCCCCTCCTACTCCCACCGCTAGACAGGCCATCTCTCTACTCACCCACACCTCCTGTTATTCTATGGCGACGGCAGCCTCACAGCGCAGCCGAACCAGTCAACCCTCATACTACCCTCCGCGTGTTCCCAGGCTCCGCGTCATTCCCTGCCTCACTGTCATCCACCGCCTGGGTTCTATCCGTGTGGCGTGGTCAACATGGTCAATGAACGCAGCCATCAGAAGAGCATTGTACGCGGTGAGGCTGACAGGTGGCCCAGCTACATCTTCACACGCAAGGAAGTCCCTCCTTATTACGTGCAAAAAAATGAATCCTCCCCCTGATAGCTCGGACCCACAATCAATATCTTCACATGCAAGGAAGTGTCTCCTTATCCTCCTTGACAGCTGGGACCCACCCGGTCGAAGCGTACGTAGCGTTGTCATTCTGGTCACAAACATGTATGTACATACTGGTTTATCGGTCTCTCTACAGCGATGAACCGTGGCCGAGTAAGGAGCGACATGTGTCGTAGTAGAATCACCGATGTAGCATGTCATGCAGTCCTGTCTATATCGTGTACACGTACATACAACCACGCTGCAAGAAAGTAAATACCAGTACGTATGTACATACGGGCAAGGTCTTGAACATGTACTCGCGCATACGGACAATAGCGACGGCGTCCTCTTGATCAGCAGCCAACCGGCTGGGTCAGAACGGAGGAAAGAGCATTGTGTTCATTGGGAGGCAACCAACTGGGTCAGAATATGTCGTGTTCACCGGGTGCCAATCGTCTTGGATGGAACAGCCGAAACATGGCCTGGCGTACGACAGAACGAAGGAAATGGCCTTCTGTTCGACTGCCTACAGTCGAAACAGGGTCCTGTTGATTGGGAAGGGTGAGGCGTACCGCAAAACAGAGGAAATAGACTTGTGTTCGAGCTCCTGCGATCGAAATGGGGTACTGCTAATTGGGAGGGCTGTGGCGTACCGCAAAATATAAGAACAGACTTGTGTTGGAGAGCCTACGGTCTAAACGGGTTCCTGTTCATCGGGAGGGGTGTGGTGTACTGCAAAACGGGACTCCATAGGCTACTGTTCATCCCCCGTTTACTGCCTCACTCCAGCCTCCATGGGCTACTGTTCATCCACAGTCGACTTCCTCCAGCCTCCACCTGCTACTGTTCATCCACCGTGTCTTCCTCCTGCCTCCACCAGCTACTATTTATCTAGCCTCCACCGGCCACTATTCAACCAGCCCTCCACGTGGTTCTGTTCATCCACCCCCAACTGGCTCACATGTGGCGGCCTCCTCGATCGGGATCCTATTCATCCAACGACAACCGCCTCCACTACCATGGGGTCTTGTTCATCCAACCCCCACCGGAAACTGTTCATCCAACCCCCAACAACGGTCATTGTTCATGAAGAGGCACCAGGTTCGATCGGCTCCAGTTAGCAGCAGTAGCGAAGGAATCACTCGGGTTCATTTAACAGCCAAGGGATCAATCTCTCGATTTCAGTAACGTAGCTAGCTAGTGCAATCGCTCGGGTTCAGTAAGCGAACGCCTCGCTCGGGTTCAGTGAGCATGCCCAATGCCTCACACATACGCGCGTATGTGTACGAGAGAAACGCGCAAACCTCCGTGCATCGCTCGGCCCCGACCACCCTCGCCCTCGCTTCTACCACAATTTTTTTCGTCATGGACGGCCCAAAGAATGTTATGCAGGTGCGTCCCTGGCCCGCCCAGGATGAAAATCCCACAACATATATGTTGATACGTGGGTTTTTCACAATTATTGTGATAGAAGTGTCATAAGCATGACAGAAAAAAAATCGTTAGGGCCAAAATGTTATGGATGTGTCTTTTTTGGTAGTGTTGCCATGCCAATCATTGAACATCCTGAAATATTTATCTTAAATGGACATTAGTTCAATGAGATATATGTTGTTATGAATTACCAAAACCACTCGGGGATTAGTTCCACTTTCAATCTCTCCCTTTTTGGTAATTGATGACAACATATAGATCAAAGCTTTGACAAATGATTAAATGCCTCAAATATATCGTCGCTTTGAGAAGTATGTGATAAGCAAGATCTCCCCTAAATTTGTGCATTATTAAAAATTTGTGTTTGAATGCAAACGCACAATTGATTAGGATCATGGGTCACTCTTCCATGTCACATACAACTTGGTGGAGCGCACAAAATGATATGAATAGAATACTGAGCATGCATCACCAACAACAGAAGTGAATGATCATACACAACTAATGATTAAGGATAAGAACTAAGCATCACATGAAGCATAGTATGATCAATCGCACACAACTAAAGTATCTCACACGCTTAACGAGCAAAGTAGCAGAAATCAAACAGAAATAGTAGCAGAAAATCTCAAGAATAAACCAACGAGTAAAAGCGAGACACTCTCTATCAAAGCCTAATGATCTATACAAATTCTCCCGCTTTGGCAAAAAGTACCAAAAAGTTTGAATAGGTATAGATCTATACATCTCTCTAGGCACGATCCTCGGCAGCTCCTGGAGGTCTTGAGCTAGTTGTTATGCCATACTCCTTAGCAAGCACCACTTTCTTCTTCTTTGATGTGGCCTCACTAGCCACAAAATCCTCATCTTCATCATCTGAGGTTCTCTTCTTTCTGGTCCTTGTGGCAGCCTTGGGCAGTTCATGTGAGCTCCTCACTCCTTCATAATAGTTGCCATCAAGACTAGATCCCTCACTGAGATCCTCGTTCTATTCTGACACATTCTGGTTGTCACTAGCACTTGACATCTTGCAAACAGACCCTGTCAATAGATAGGTATGGGTAGACTAGATCAGTCATCACAAAAAGCAGTCATTTCTCATGAAAATTGAGTTCAAATCTTAGTTTTAAGTTTTCACAGAATGCATTTCGGATCCACCGAGTTGATAATCTTGCTAATACCAAAGCACTCAACAGAACCAAAGCACACCATTTCGGTCAGATCGAGATGTGATTCGGTGCCTCCGAGATGCTAGGGTTTCACAGGAATGTAAATTTTCGGTCTCACCAATTTGTACTTCTAGGTGGCACCGAGACGTACTAGTGCAATGGCTAGGGCCAAATCGGTGACTCTAAAAATTTCAATTTGGTCAGCCCGAGATGCTTTCGGCAGAAACCAAAACCTAATTTTTTTCTCAAAACTAATCTAAGGAATTCGTCCATTGGATAGAAGTGTTTCATACATGGCAAGATTCATGGAAAAAACCTAGTGCATTGAATCAGAAAAATAGATGCACAAGGGGGTGGGATTTTTACCCTAATTTGACGCAAATCCCCTATGGTGGCAATGGCGAGAAGGATTTCCGTTGACGGCGGCGGAGTCCAACGGCGAGGGCGCACTATATGCAATGGCGAACTCTAGAGATGAGGGCGACGACAGCAGAGGGGTGTGGGAGGCGTGACGTTTGAGAAATTTCAACTGTACGGGACCCGTGAGATATCCAGCTATTGTAGGTGGCACCGAATGGAACAAATCGGTGGCACCAAGATGTGTTACTGCAAGCAGTTATAGCATAACGGTGACTCCGAGTTGGTCTAATCGGTAGCACCGAGATTGAAAAACCATATCAATCAAACTATTTCAGTGAGTCCGAATGAGAGTGGACTGGTCATACCAAAGAAAATTTGAAGGTTTTGGAGGTCAGCCCTTTCAGATCTGTGGTTCCAAGTGCGCCTCACCCGGAGGGTCTGAAAACGACTTATTCAATTTTTGTGACGTAGAATGAAGAGAATTTGAGACAAGAAAACATACATATCTAGAAAAGGTTCTTGGGCATTCTTGTACATCCAATTGGCCAGAAAAACCAAGACAACAAAACAACAAAAGGATGTCCTCTGAAAGCACAAGTGCTCCCTGGGTGATTTTGGTAATTAATGTCAACATATCTTTTCTTGGACTGATGCCTTTATCTAGTGTATTTCACATAAGTTCAACAATGGCGTGGAGAGGATAAGAGGATGTGGAACCCTTTCGAAATGTTAAGGACGATTATTGGAAAAAGCTCAAGACTCTTCATTTTACTTTGAGTGATCCAAGATCACATTGAGTCCATAGGAAAGCCAATACTATTAAAAGGGGATGATGTGTTGCTTAATGGTTTGCTTGCTCAAAGTGCTTAGTGATATTGCTCCAAAGCCCTCAACCACTTTCTCATTCCAAATATGCCCAAAACTCAAAGTCAAACTTGGCCCCATCGATTCTTCCTATCCGGCGTCACCGAGTTCATATGACATAGCCACTAACAGAAACCCTAAACAGTTCGGTCACACAGATATGGATCTCGGTCTCACCGAGATGGCTTTGCAAACTCTTTGTTTCCCTTTGTAACATTTCGGTCTCACTGAAATGAGCAATCGGCCCCACCGATTTTGCAGGACATCTTCTCTGTTTGCTTATTGCTTCACTTTGGACACACTAAGTTGACGCAATCGGCGCCACCGAGTTGATGTTTTCCCTAAGCCCTTGCACATTGGTCACACCAAGTTGTTCCAGTCGGTCCATCGAGATTCCTAACGTTCACATTTTGAAATGAATCGTTCTCACTGAGTTCTTCTATTCGGTCTGACCGAGTTGGTCAAATGTGTGTAACGGTTGGATTTTGTGTGGAGGCTATATATACCCCTCTACCCCCCTCTCCATTTGAGAGAGAGCCATCAGAATGTGCCTACACTTCCAGCATACATTTTCTGAGAGAGAACCACCTACTCATGTGTTGAGACCAAGATATACCAATCCTACCACAAGAATCTTGATCTCTAGCCTTCCCCAAGTTGCTTTCCACTCCATCTTTCATCCATATCCAAATCTATGAGAGAGAGTTGAGTGTTGGGGAGACTATCATTTGAATCACAAGAGCAAGCAGTTCATTATCAACACACCATTTATTACCTTTTGGAGAGTGGTGTCTCCTAGATTGGTTAGGTGTCGCTTGGGAGCCTCCGACAAGATTGTGGAGTTGAACCAAGCAGTTTGTAAGGGCAAGAAGATCGCCTACTTCATGAAGATCTACCCGAGTGAGGCAAGTCCTTCATGGGTGATGGCCATGGTGGGACAGACAAGGTTGCTTCTTTGTGGACCCTTTGTGGGTGGAGCCCTCCATGGAGTTGCGCAGTCATTACCTTTCGTGGGTTGAAGTCTCCATCAATGTGGATGTACGATAGCACCACCTACCGGAACCACGCAAAAAATCTTTGAGTCTACATTGCGTTTCCACACTCCAATCCCATCCCTTTGCATTCTTGCAAATAGCACGCTTTACTCTTTCTGTTGCATACACTCTTGTCATGCTTGCTTGAATTGTATTGTGAATGCTTAAACTTGTGATAAAACTCCACCTCAACTTGAAGAACTTAAAAACTGCCACTTTACTTGTTGAGAGTCTGATCACCCCCCCTCTTGACCCCTCTTCTCGTTCCTTTCAATTGGTATCAGAGTGTTGGTCTCCATTGCTTTGGTTTAATCACCATTGGAGGAAGATGGATGAGTCTACGATTGGGAGTATTAGACATAGAGTACCTATGCTTGACGGAGAGTTCTATAGTTCTTGGAAGAATGAGATGCTTGAGATTTTCAATGAATATAATTTGAACAAGTATATTGCTAGCCCTTATGCGCCCCATTAATCCCTTGCATCGTACCCCCGATGAGTATCTTGACATGACCCACAATCTTAGAACTATTGATCTTATCATGAGAGGATTGCCTAGAAATTTGCTTGTATGCTTGCCTACATTTGAATGTGCTTATACTGTATGGAAATATCTCAAGGAATGCTTTCCAAACTATTCCTTGAAAAATCTAGATGAGATTCTTCACAAGTCCATTGGTTTTCATAAAATGAATCCTAGTGATCCTAAATTTGATGATTGACTATTCGAGCTCCATGATCGTGTGCGTGCCAAAGGAGATGTTGGAGTCATTAGTAGCATCATCTCACAAATTATTAGAATTCATAAAGATGCACATTGTCATGGTCATAAATCTAATAAATCACTCTTTCTAGGTGATGATCATTCACATGATGATGTAGAACATGGATATTATGATGAGGATGACAGTGACTTTGATCTTGATGAGTCACTGAAACACTTTGGTCTTATGGCTAACCTTCATGGTTACATGGCCGGAGGAAAGGAATGGGTTCTCGATAGTGGATGTACTGGTCATATGACCGAAGACAAGGACTTGTTCCATGAGCTTGCAAAGAACGACGATCCACGCAAGTATGTCACTTTTGGTGACAACTCCAAGGGTAAGGTAGTTGGCCTTTGTAAGGTAGCCATTTCCCATGATAGCTCTATTCAAAACTTTATGCTTGATAATCCCCAAGTGCAAGGAATCATCATAGCAATTTCCAAAGATGGAAGTAATAAGTATGTAGTGTCGAACCCACAAGGAGCTAAAGGTAAGATCAATATTCTCTCAAGTTCTATCTGCCACTGATATGACTCTATGTAGACCGAGTGTTTGCTTTCATCTAGAAACGAGAAATAAAACTATGTTGTGGGTATGAAGAGGATAGCTTTGCATGTTGTCAAAGAACTAAAATATAAAAATAGGTGCTGTTATCATAAAGTTAGATTATATCACAATATATTACAAATAGTGACAGTACGGAATAATGATGGATCAACGTGTGGAGTTGTCTTAAACAATTGTTAACAGGATCGGTAATCATTATTGCGATTTCATATGAGGGAGAGGCATAAGCTAACATACTTTCTCTACTTGGATCATATGGACTTATGATTGGAACTCTAGCAAGCATCCGCAACTACTAAATATCATTAAGGTAAAACCCAACCACAACATTAAAGTATCAAGTCCCCTTTATCCCATACGCAACAACCCCCTTACTCGGGTTTAAGCTTCTGTCACTCTAGCAACCCACTATAAGCAAATCATAAACATATTGTGCTACCTCTTGAGCTTGCGTTGGTTTTCCCTTGAAGAGGAAAGGGTGATGCAGCAAAGTAGCATAAGTATTTCCCTCGGTTTTGAGAACCAATGTATCAATCCAGTAGGAGATAATGCACAAGTCACCAAATACCTGCACAAACAATCAACAACTTGCACCCAACGCGATAAAGAGGTTGTCAATTCCTTCACGGTCACATGCAAAAGTGAGATCTGATAGAGATAGATAAATGGTAAAGTAAATATTTTTGGTATTTTTGGTTTATAGATCAGAAATAAAAGATTGCAAAATAGTATATTGGAAACTAGCAAGATGTAAAAGAGATTTAACAATATGGAAAAGAAACTCAGGGCACATAGGTTTCACTAGTGGCTTCTCTCAAGATAGCAAATAATATGGTGGGTGAACAAATTACTGCTGAGCAATTGATAGAAAAGCGCATAGTTATGATGATATCTAAGGCAATGATCATGAACATAGGCATCACGTTCGTGTCAAGTAGACCGAAACGATCCTGCATCTACTACTATTAATCCACACATCGACCGCTATCCAGCATGCATCTAGAGTATTAAGTTCATAAAGAACGAAGTAACACATTAAGCAAGATGACATGATGTAGAGGAATTAACTCAAGCAATATGATAAAAACCCCATATTTTTATCCTCGGTGGCAACAATACAATACGTGCCTTGCTGCCCCTACTGTCACTGGGAAAGGACACCGCAAGATTGAACCCAAAGCTAAGCACTTCTCCGTTTGCCAGAAAGATCGATCTAGTAGGCCAAACTAAACCGATAATTCTAAGAGACTTGCAAAGATATCAAATCATGCATATAAGAATTCAGAGAAGAACCAAATAATATTCATAGATAATCTGATCATAAATCCACAATTCATCGGATCTTGGAAAACACACCACAAAAGAGTATTAGATCGAATAGGTCTCCATGAACACCGAGGAGAACATGGTATTGAGAATCAAAGAGAGAGAAGAAGACATCTAACTACTAGCTATGGACTCAAAGGTCTATGGCAAACTACTCACGCATCATCGGAGAGGCAATGGTCTTGATGAAGAAGCCGTCCGTGATCGAATCCCCCTCCGGCAGGACAACGGAAAATGCCCCTAGATGGGATCTCCCGGGTACAGAAGGTTGAGGTCGTGGAGAAGTGGTTTCGTGGCTCTCCTAGATGTTTTCAGGGTATAAGAGTATATATAGGCAAAGGAACTAGGTCAGGGGAGCTATGAGGGGCCCACGGGGTAGGGGGCGTGCCCTACCCCCTGGGCGCACCCTCCTGCCTCGTGGCCGCCTTGTTGCATCTCCGACTTCATCTCCAAGTCTTCTGGTTTCCTTTCGGTCCAACAAAGATCATCACGAAAGTTTCATTCCGTTTGGACTCCGTTTGGTATTCCTTTTCTGTGAAACTGTAGAATAGGCAAAAAAAGAATCTGGCAC
The DNA here is from genome assembly GCF_002162155.2 of Triticum dicoccoides. NCBI lineage: Eukaryota > Viridiplantae > Streptophyta > Magnoliopsida > Poales > Poaceae > Triticum > Triticum dicoccoides. The sequence goes on along the minus strand of NC_041383.1, from coordinate 267,379,315 downwards.
TGGGCCCTCGGTTAATATGTTAGTCCCAAAAATAATATAAAATACCATATAAATGTCTGTTAAACATCGAAAACAGATAATATAATAGCATGGAACAATAAAAAATTATAGATATGTTGGAGACATATCAAGCATCCCCTAGCTTAATTCCTGCTTGTCCTCGAGTAGGTAAATGATAAAAACAGAATTTTTTGAAGTGGGATGCTACTAACATATTTATCAATGTAATTTTCCTTATTGTGGCATGAATGTTCAGATCCGAAAGATTCAAAACAAAAGTTTAATGTTGACATGAAAATAATAATACTTCAAGCATACTAACAAAGCAATCACGTCTTCTCAAAATAACATGGCCAAAGAAAGCTATCCCTACAAAATCATATAGTCTAGCTATGCTCTATCTTCATCACACAAAATATTTAAATCATGCACAACTGTCGATGACAAGAAAAGCAATTGTTTCATACTTATGATGTTCTCAAACTTTTTCAATCTTCATGCAATACATGAGCGTGAGCCATGGATATAGCACTAAGGTGAAATATAATATGGTGGTTGTGGAGAAGACAAAAAGGGAGAACATAGTCTCACATCAACTAGGTGAATCAACGGGCTATGGAGATGGCCATCAATAGATATCAATGTGAGTGAGTAGGGATTGCCATGCAACGGATGCACTAGAGCTATAAGTGTATGAAAGCTCAAAAAGAAACTAAGTGGGTGTGCATCCAACTCGCTTGCTCACGAGTACCTAGGGCATTTTGAGGAAGCCCATCATTGGAATATACAAGCCAAGTTTTATAATGAAAATTCCCACTAGTATATGAAAGTGACAAAATAGGGGACTCTCTATCATGAAGATCATGGTGCCACTTTGAAGCACAAGTGTGGAAAAAGGATAGTACCATTGCCCCTTCTCTCTTTTTCTCTCATTTTTTTTGCTTGGGCCTTCTCTCTTTTTTATGGCCTCCTTTTATTTTCTTTACTTTTTTTCGTCCGGAGTCGCATCCCGACTTGTGGGGGAAACATGGTATCCATCATCCTTTCCTCACATGGGACAATGCTCTAATAATGAAGATCATCACACTTTTATTTACTTACAACTCAAGAATTACAACTCAATACTTAGAACAAAATACGACTCTATGTGAATGCCTCCGGCGGTGTACCAGGATGTGCAATGAATCGAGATTGACATGTATGAAAAAATTATGAACAGTGGCTTTGCCACAAATACGATGTCAACTACATGATCATGCAAAGCATGATGACAATGATGGAGCGTGTCATAATAAATGGAATGGTGGAAAGTTGCATGGCAATATATCTTGGAATGGCTATGGAAATGCCATAATAGGTAGGTATGGTGGCTGTTTTGAGGAAGGTATATGGTGGGTGTGTGGTATCGACAAAAATTGCGCGACACAAGAGAGGCTAGCAATGGTGGAAGGGTGAGAGTGCGTATAATCCATGGACTCAACATTATTCATAAAGAACTCGCATACTTAGTGCAAAAATCTATTAGTTATCGAAACGAAGTACTACGCGCATGCTCCTAGGGGGATAGATTGGTAGGAAAAGACCATCGCTCGTCCCGGACCACCACTCATAAGGAAGACAATCAATAAATAAAGCATGCTCTAACTTCATCACGTAACGGTTCACCATACGTGCATGCTATGGGAATTACAAACTTTAACACAAGTATCTCTCAAATTCACAACTACTCTACTAGCATGACTCTAATATCACCATCTTCATAACTCAGAACAATCATAAAGAATCAAACTTCTCATAGTATTCAATGCACTTTATATGAAAGTTTTTATTATATCCATCTTGGATGCCCATCATATTAGGACTAGTTTTATAACCAAAGAAAATTACCATGCTGTTCTGAAAGACTTTCAAAATAATATAAGTGAAGCACTAGAGATCAACAAGTTCTATAAAATAAAGCCACCGTGGTGCTATAAAAAGATATGAGTGAAGCACTAGAGCAATATTGCTTAGTTCAAAAGATATAAGTGGAGCACATAGAGTATTCTAATAAATAACGATTCGTGCGTGTCTCTCCAAAAAGGTGAGTACAGAAAGGATGATTGTGGTAAACTAAAAAGCAAAGACTCAAATCATACAAGACGCTCCAAGCAAAACACATATCATGTGGTCAATAAAAATATAGCCTCAAGTAAAGTTACCGATAGACGAAGACGAAAGAGGGGATGCCTTCCGGGGCATCCCCAAGCTTAGGCTTTTGGTTGTCCTTGGATTTTGCCTTGGGGTGCCTTGTGCATCCCCAATCTTAGGCTCTTGCCACTCCTTATTCCATAGTCCATCAAATCCTTACCCAAAACTTGAAAACTTCACAATACAAAACTTGACAGAAAATCTCACGAGTTCCGTTAGTATAAGAAAATAAATCACCACCTTAAGGTATTGTTGCAAACTCATTCTTTATTTATATTGGTGCAATATCTACTGTTTCCAACTTCTCCATGGTTCATACCCCCCCCCCAATAATACCCATAGATTCATCAAAATAAGCAAACAACACGCGAAAAACAGAATCTATCAAAAACAGAACAGTCTGTAGTAATCTGTAACTCTCGAATACTTCTGTAACTCTAAAAATCCTACCAATTTAGGAAAGCCTGAGAAATTTGTGTACCAATCCATAGAAAAATTAATCAGATCAAAGTCACGTTTCTGTGAATTTTGAAAACTAATTTACTAAGCGCAAAAGTTTCTGATTTTCAGGAGGATCAGCACAACTATCACTGTGAGATATCCTAAAGGTTTAACTTGGCACAAACACTAATTAAAACATAAAACCACATCTAACCAGAGGCTAGATGAATTATTTATTACTAAACAGGAGCAAAAAGCAAACAACAAAAATAAAATTGGGTTGCCTCCCAACAAGCAATATCGTTTAGCGCCCTTAGCTAGGCATAAAAATGCGAATAGATCTAGGTATTGCCATAATAATGATAGGGAAAATCTTGAAAACTCATCTCATACTCCCTACGTTCAGCAGCAAGTTTCCTGTGTGGCAAGCAAAATTAATCAAAAGGGCTAAATTTAATGGGACAGAAATTCCCAAGATCAAGCTCGGGAGGAATTGTTTCCTCCTTTGGCCCTTCATATTGTACAACCAACTCATCATTAGAAGCGTTGCTTTGGCAAAAAGTCATGAGCCTTTGTTCAAGAGAGAAACCCAACCTATTGTTCTGAATAGCAAAATTATCATGAAGTTCGGAAATCTTATCAACTAGTACATCCGTAGGGACCCTCTTTCTTAGATTTTCATTATAAGCAACATGATCTAAGGATCGTAAACGCATTATGTCTTCTTGCTTAAAGAAAATTGCTTCTATGGGAGGACGACCGGCGTCCAACCTATAATGCGCAAAAATTTCATTGGCCTCTTTTATCATAAATATAAACTCATGTGCTAGAAAGATGGTAGCCGCGCGCTAAACAGATGAATGCTCGATATTAGAAAACTCTAGAAAAATCCTTTGTATGCAAGGATGCATGTGAATAAATTGTCTTTCAAGTTCAACTACGAGAAAAGATATAGCGTCCGCAAGACTAGTAGTTTTATGTAGAATAGACCCACCCATAGTGGGTAAAGAACCAGCACAAGCAAAGAAATCTTGAATAACCCCTTTTCCAATAATATTACCACTACTAATGCGGAACTTCTTAGTGTGTAAAATAATAGGTTTTTCATGAGGATTCATATTATCAAAAGCATCAAAGTCCCCCCCCCCCCGTCGTTACTACTATCTTTTTAAATGATAACCTCCCCAATTTCGGACATGATAGCAACAAACCAATCTAACAAACGAGCAC
>NC_041383.1:267314103-267375193 GCF_002162155.2 Triticum dicoccoides | reverse complement strand
AGCACACAAGGAGCAAGCAAAATCAGACGAAAGAAAGAGGGGTGAAGAAAAGGTAAAGATTTTCGAAAATCATTTTAGAAGTGGGGGAGAGGAAAATGAGAGGCTAATGGCGAATAATGTAATGCAAGGGAGAAGAGTTTATGATGGGTACTTGGTATTGCTTGACTTGGCGTAGATCTCCCCGGCAATGGTGCCAGAAATCCTTCTAGCTACCTCTCGAGCTTGCGTTGGTTTTCTCTTGAAGAGGAAAGGGTGATGTAGCAAAGTAGCATAAGTATTTCCCTGAACCAAGGTATCAATCCAGTAGGAGACAAAAGTCACCGAATACCTGCACAAACAATCAACAACTTGCACCCAACGCGATAAAGGGGTTGTCAATCCCGTCACGGTCACTTGCAAAAGTGAGATCTGATAGAGATAGATAAATGGTAAAGTAAATATTTTTGGTATTTTTGGTTTATAGATCAAAAAATAAAAGATTGCAAAATAGTAGATCAGAAACTAGCAAGATGTAAACAAGATTTAACAATATGGAAAAGAGACCCAGGGGCCATAGGTTTCACTAGTGGCTTCTCTCAAGATAGCAAATAATACGGTGGGTGAACAAATTACTGCCGAGCAATTGATAGAAAAGCGCATAGTTATGATGATATCTAAGGCAATGATTGTCGGTGTACTAGAATAGGGGTACCCTAGTACCCCGAACTTGTGCATGGGCAGTTGCAGCACCCCGCGGCAAAGTCTTGCCGGGCGAACGCCAAGATCCCCCAAGGTTCCCTTTGAGCCATCCAAGAACAAAGTATTTAAGCTAAGGAGACAAGGCCCCAGCAAGAAGAGCTTGCCGGGAAGGTCAACCAAGGCGCTCCAAGGAACTTGCCGTGACGCGCCACGTGCTTCGGCAAGCCAACAAGGCCCCGACAAGAGGATCTTGCCGGGAAGACTAAACAAGGTACCCCGAGGGCCGGTGAGCGACGAGCTTCTGGACCCGACAAGATAACAACAGCGGCAAGGCGCTTGCCATGACAGGCGGCCACTCTGTGCCCATGCTCCAGCGCATCCACCAACGTGTCGCTCTGGGGGCCTCTCCAAGCGCGCGTGGCGGGAGGCTGTGCAGCCAGCGGTGCGTAGTGGCATGCGAAGCTGACAAGATCGCCATCGTGGCGAACGGTGGCGCCCCTAACGGTCCTTTTCTGCACTGTTCGGGTGACTCAGACGGGCATTTAATGCCCTTGTCCCCTGCCGTCAGGGTTAGGTAGGGTGCACTGTACAAGTAATTGTATCAACTACCTCGCTTTTTACGTTTTTACCCTCCTCTGCGTTGCCACCTGTCGGTGACCCCTTTAGCGTATAAAAGGAGGCCCATGCGCAACATAGAGGGGGTTCAGACAGTTTGCTTCGATTCATTCGTAGCCTAGAAAACATCACACTCTCTCGCTCGAGAGCAAGAACACCAGATAATACAACCAGACAAGCAGCAGTAGGAGTGTTATCTCTCCGGAGAGCTCCGAAGCTGGGTAAACTGCTCGTGTGCCTCGCCTCGATCTGCTCTTCGTGCGACCTCCGCCCCCCCGCCGAACCGAAAGGGGCCCGGTCCGCCGGCCCCATAGGTGTTCATGGATCAGTTTCCCCGACATCTTTGGTGCGCCAGGTAGCGGGTGTCGAGATTGTGTGAACCTGATCCGGCGTTCACATGAGCTAGATCTTTATTCCCTTCATCAACATGCCACCGAAGAAGAAGACTTCGGCGGCAGCCGCTCCGTCCACGTCACTTCCGCCACCGTTGGAGCAAACGAGTGGTGGGATGGACGCCGGCGGAAGAAAGGACGTCGACGAGGAAGCTCATGATGCCGCCAGGTCCAAGAACAAGGCTGCACAAACCTCGGCGACTGTACATGTTCCACGCCACTCTCAGGAGGCGCAAGATCAACAGCGTCATGGCACTAGCAGTGCCATTCGCATGATAGGCCAAGACCAAGCTGGTGGATCTCGGGGCGCTCAAGACCAGCATGCACGCCAGCGTGCTGGCACGAGCGGGGCACGGTCGCCTGGACGGGATACTGCTCCTTCTAACATAGTTAGAAGTTCGAGCCCGTCCCGCTCCTCGCGCCGTCCGCCACTACTACCCACCACTCCAGCAGAAGCTTTGGCATGAGCCCAACTTCTCCTAGATTACCCTCCGACGTCGGACAAGATCGACGAATGGAGAGCCACCATTCAGAGTCTCATCGGCTACGCCAACGGCGACACTCCACGGCGGCCGAGCGCGTCACCGCCGCGGCAGGGCCGCCGGACGCGAGCCGGTGGCGACGAAACGGGCGGAGGTGCAACTACCATGCAATCACCGCCCCGAAGGCCAAGATCGCCGACTCGCCGGATCCACCTCGACAGCGACTCCACTTCATCGTCGGATCCACGAGCTCGTCGCGATCAGCGCCAAGTTCTTCATGATCGACAACAAGAAGACGCTCAAACCCGCATCGAGTGCCGAAGAGAAGCGCGACGTCAATCCGACAAGCGCGCTGGGCCCTCTGTTGACATGCATGCGCCAGGGGAACCAGGCGATCTGCCGTACGCGGTAGGTTGTCCTGCGTTCACTCGTGAGCTGCGGCAAGTCCAGTGGCCCAGCACAAAGAACTTCAAGCCAGACGTACCAGAGAAGTATGACGGCAAGACGCATCCGTCAGAGTTCCTCAGCATCTACACCATTGCGGTGCAAGCTGCCGGGGGACGAGATGACAAGATCCTTGCCAACTACTTCCCGCTGGTGCTCAAGCCCAATGTCAGATTCTGGCTCATGCACTTGCCGGACAACTCCATATCCTCTTGGGCTGATCTGTGCCATCAGTTTGTCGGCGCCTTTACAGGCGGACACAAGCCTCATGGCCAGGAGAGTGATCTTCATCTGCTCGCCCAGAAAGAAGGATAGCCCCTGCGCAAGTACATTCAGAGATTCAGTAGTGTGCAGCACAACATCCCAGACGTCCACCCTGCCGCGGTGATCAGCGTGTTCCATCAGAACGTGTGGAACCGCAGGATGCGGGAGGAAATGGCGATGTGCAAGATCAGGGACGTCAGTGAGTTATATGCACTGGCCGACAAGTGTGCGCGTGCTGAGGAAGGGAGGAGACTCCCCGGAGAAAATATAGGAGCGGGAGGATCTGACAGTGAAGATGCTGCCCCGACAAGGAAAAACCGGCGGCAGAACAACAGAAGGAGGAAAGGCAAAGAAGTGCTAGTTGTTGAGCAGTCCGGCAATGGTGGCGGCGCCAAGGAAGCCAAAGCTGGTGACTCCGGTAAGGAGGTTGCCGCGGAGGCAGCGGTCGCCGACAAGCAGGACGGCCCCAACAAGCAATATTGCAAGATCCACCGCACCAAGGGCCATGATCTCGAGAACTGTAAGAAAGTCGAACAGCTTGTTGAGCAACAGAAAGCTGAATACGAGCGGCGCGACAAGGAGAAGGCCCAGGAAGGAGCTGGTGGATCCGGCAAGAAACGTCCCGGCCGAGGAGGACGCCGCGGCAAGGCCAAGCAGCGGCAAGGAGACAGACCTCCTCGCAGCTGCGACAAGGATGAAGATGACGACGACGATGAAGATATGGATGATGAGGAGACTGATGAGCAGGAGTTCCAGAAAGCCACAGAGGTCCTGTGCGTTGACGGTGGTGCTTCTCTACATGCCTCGCACCGCCAGCTCAAGCAGTGGGTGCGGGAAGTTAATGCAGCAGAACCACCCGTCGAGTCACGCAAGCCTCTGAAATGGTCCGGCACGCCTATCATCTTTGATATTGAGGACCACCCGGATCGCATAACTGCGGTCGGGTGCTTGCCGATGTTGGTTTCACCAACAATCCGCAACCTCAAGGTCACTAAGATGCTAGTTGACGAAGGGGCCGGCTTGAACCTGATCTCCTCCGCGGTGCTCCAGAAACTCCAAATCCCTGACAGGGAGCTCGAAGAGACCGGCACATTTCAAGGAATCAACCCAGGAAGGAGCAAGCCAAAGGGAAAGATCACGTTGCCGGTAACATTTGGCAGCAAGCTGAACTTCAGGACTGAGAGGGTCACGTTTGATGTTGCCGACTTTCCATTACCTTACAATGGAATCCTTGGCCGACCGGCACTCGCCAAGTTCATGGCAGCCTCTCACTATGCGTACAACATACTGAAAATGCCAGGCCCAATAAGTGTCATCTCTGTCCCTGGCGATAAGAAGGATGCTCTTATCTATGCCGACAAGATCTACCGGGAAGCAGCAGCCGCAGCAGAACGCAAGATACTTGCCGCTGAAGCTCCCGGGGGGAAGAAGAAGACCAAGTCCGGCAAGAGCTCTGATGCCCACTCCGGCAAGCGCACCTCTTCGGAGTGCTGCGCTACCGTCGAGGACGCACCATCGAGCTCCACCGGCAAGCGTAAGAAGGCAAGCGTAAGAAGGCAGTGGCAGCTCCACCTGAGACCAAGAAGGTGTCCGCCAAGGAGGATGGCGCTGGTGGTACCTTCACCATCAGCGCCACTGTTGACCCCAAATAGGAAAGCGCGCTCGTTGCTTTCCTGCGGGTGAATGTCGACGTGTTTGCGTGGCAACCGTATGATATCCCCGGTGTTCCCAGGAAAGTAATTGAGCACCACCTTGCCGTCTGTCCTCTTGCGCGGCCCGTCAAGCAGAGAGTCAGGAAGCAGGCAGTAGAGCGCCAAGAATTCATCGCAGAAGAAATCAAGAAGTTGGAAGCAGCAGGCCTTGTCAGAGGAGTACTCCATCCCACGTGGTTGGCCAATCCTGTTGTTGTGCGCAAGGCTAACGGGAAATGGAGACTTTGTATTGACTTCACTGATGTTAATAAAGCTTGTCCCAAAGACCCATTTCCCTTGCCGCGTAATGACCAGATTGTTGACTCCACAGCCGGATGTGATTTGCTTTCATTTCTTGATGCATACTCAGGATACCATCAGATCTTCATGGCAGAAGAAGATGAAGAGAAAACCGCATTTATCACCCCGTGTGGCACGTACTGCTTCGTACGGATGCCTTTCGGTTTGAAGAATGCTGGTTCAACATTCGCAAGGGTAGTCCACCATGCTTTTGAGCCGCAAATGCACAGAAATGTGGAAGCTTACATGGATGACATAGTGGTCAAGAGCAAGAACAAAGCGACCTTGATTCAAGATTTAGACGAGACATTTGCAAATCTGCGCAAGATCAACCTCAAGCTTAACCCCGAGAAGTGCGTGTTTGGAGTCCCTTCCGGCAAGCTTCTCGGGTTCTTCATGTCTGAGCGGGGAATTGAAGCCAATCCCGACAAGATCAAAGCCATTGAGCAGATCGAAGCACCAAAGCGCGTCAAGGATGTACGAAGGCTTGCCGGTTGCGTGGCTGCTCTCAGCAAGTTTATCTTTAGATCTGCTGAGCGCGCCCTGCCATTTTTCAAAATTTTGAAAAAGGCAGGTCCAATGAAATGGACTCCGGAAGCGAAGGCTGCGCTGCAGGACTTGAAGAGATACCTGTCCTCCACTCCAACGCTTGTTGCACCTAAGCCGCAAGAGAAGTTGCTGCTGTATATAGCGGCAACCAATCAAGTGGTTAGTGATGCGTTAGTGGCGGAGAGGGAGGCGGATGATGAGCCAGCAACCACGGCAGATCCATCCAGCGACAAGCAGGGGGCTTCGCCGACAAGCTCTGGTCCCGACAAACATGGGTTTACGCAGAAACATGATAAGATGCCAAGGAGAATGGTGCAGCGCCCAGTTTACTTTGTCAGTTCTCTTCTGCAGGGGGCTAGATCAAGGTACTCTGGTGTGCAGAAGTTGCTTTTTGGCCTCCTCATGGCCTCGAGAAAGCTGCGCCATTACTTCCAAGCACATGAGATCACAGTCGTCACTCGCTTTCCGCTGAAGAGGATACTGCAAAATCCAGAAGCAACGGGCAGGATTGTCGAGTGGGCGCTGGAACTGTCAAGCTTTGGCATCAAGTTTGAGAGCACTTCAACTATCCAAAGCAGAGCATTGGCAGAGTTCATAGCAGAGTGGACGCCAACCCCAGATGAAGAAATTTCAGAAACGAGCATCCCCGTCAAAGAGGCAAGCAGAGAGTGGCTGATGTACTTTGATGGTGCCTTCTCGCTGCAAGGCGCCGGTGCAGGCGTGCTACTTGTCGCACCCACCGGAGAGCACCTCAAGTACGTAGTCCAGATGCACTTTCCCAAAGAGCAAGCAACCAACAATACTGCAGAGTATGAAGGATTGCTTGCCGGTCTCAGAATCGCAATAGACCTTGGGATCAAGAAGCTCATTGTCAGGGGTGACTCACAGCTTGTCGTCCGACAAGTGAACAAGAACTACCAGAGTCCGTTGGTGGAAGCGTATGTTGATGAAGTGAGGAAGCTAGAAGAGCACTTTGACGGCCTACAAATGGAGCATATCCCAAGAGCTCAGAATGATATTGCTGATGGCCTGTCAAAGTGCGCCGCACTAAAGTTACCTGTGGAACCAGGGATCTTTGTGCTTAAGTTGACTCAACCATCTGTAACACCATCAACTGGACAAAGCAAGAAGAGGAAGTTGGTTTCTGGTGACTACTTTCCAGCAGAGCTCCCCGAAGCCGCCGCCAAGAAAGTCCCCAAGATCAACACCAAGGAGGCTGAGGGGCAGTCTGCTCCGGCAAGCCTTATGGTTTGTTCCGTTGAAGCAGACGCTCCCGACAAGTTTTGCTCCGGCAAGCTTGCCGGGGAACATCAAGCTCCGGCAGGACCACAAGTCCTTGCCGTGGAAGCGGATGTTCCCGCAGCAGCAGATGCGCCTTTAGTCCTTGTTGTCGAGCCACAAGCTCCAGCATGGGCACAACAGATTGTCCACTTCCTTCAGACAGGAGAACTTCCCGAAGAACAAGAAGAAGTGGAAAGAGTAGCCCGGCAGTCAAGTATGTACCAGTTTGTCGATAGCATACTGTACAGAAGAAGACTCAACGGTGTGAAATTGAAGTGTATTCGCCAGGAAGATGGACAAAAGCTGTTGGCGGAGATACATGAAGGCATATGTGGCCACCACATTGGCGCAAGAGCACTTGCCGGCAAGGTTTCTTTTGGCCGACATCCCTCCAGGATGCAACTGCACAAGTAACCAAGTGTGAAGCGTGCCAGTTCCACTCCAAACAGATACACCAGCCAGCTCAAGCTCTCCAGAGGATCCCTTTATCCTGGCCATTTTCGGTCTGGGGGCTCGATATCCTCGGCCCCTTCCCCCGAGCTGTCGGGGGCTTTGAGTACTTGTACGTCGCAATCGACAAGTTCACAAAGTGGCCGGAAGTGCAGCCAGTGAGGAAGGTGACAGCACAGTCAGCAGTCAAGTTCTTCAGGTCAATTGTTTGCCGTTTCGGGATCCCTAACAGGATCATCACCGACAACGGCACGCAATTCACGAGCCGCACCTTCATGCAGTACGTCCAAGACCTTGGCGCCAAGGTCTGCTTCGCTTCTGTTGCTCATCCAAGAAGCAACGGTCAAGCAGAGAGGGCAAATGCTGAAGTGCTGCGCGGGCTCAAGACCAGAACTTTCGACAGGCTGCACAAGTGCGGAAGGAACTGGATCGAGGAGCTGCCGGTGGTTCTTTGGTCGATTAGAACGACACCAAATCGAGCCACTGGCCATACACCTATCGCTCTAGTCTATGGAGCAGAGGCAGTTCGCCCCACGGAACTCGTATATGGATCACCTCGAGTGCTCGCTTATGATGAGCTTGAGCAAGAACAGCTGCGGCAAGACGACGCGCTGCTCCTTGAGGAAGATCGTCTCTAGGCTGCTGTACGAGCTGCTCGATACCAGCAAGCTTTGCGCCGCTATCATAGCCGCAAAGTTAAAGCCAGAAGCTTCGAGGAAGGCGACCTTGTTCTTCGGCGCGTTCAGTCCGCCAAGAATTCCAACAAGTTGACGCCGAAGTGGGAAGGCCCTTATCGGGTGAGACGAGTCACAAGGCCTGGCGTTGTCCGCCTTGAGACCGAAGATGGCATTCCGGTGAGCAACTCCTGGAGCATAGAACATCTTCGTAAGTTTTTCCCATAGGGCGCGGTTGCCGGAACCCGTTCTGGCAACCACCTTTTGTACAAGTCTTGCCGCTGTTGCATGTAATCCTTTGTACAAAGCCGGGCGCAGATCCCGTGCATAAGTAAAACCCCATGTGCTCCGCACAACTTGTCCATTTCATGCGTTAGTTCCTTTCTTGCATGCGATTATCTGACACTTTGTGCAGCACCTACATCCGGTAAGCAGTAACGAGCCGAAGAGCTCCATATTATTATTTTCTCTTCTTTCTTTTTCTTTTAAAGGAAAAGAAGGTTCTCTCCCACACAAGTTTGCCGGGGGGGAAGGAGAAGATTGTGGTATGGGCCAGGCGTCGTTCAAGCAAAGACTTGCCTTACCGGGAAGCAAATGACAGAAAAGCTAAGTTGCCAAAGTTTGAGCAATCACCTTTTAAACTTTTGAGTTATCTTCCTCGAACGACCCTACTTTGTATGGAAAACCTGTGCGTGGAGGAACCAACTAGTGGCTAGTTGCGCCCTTACTTTGTTTCGAGTCCGCTCAACAGCTTAAGCGTGCTGCATCTAGTCGTGACAAGGTTTCTTGTCGGAAGCAGCGCCGCCAGCAGGCTGCTGAAGTTCTGCACTCAGCGCTCGCGGCTCGGGCGCCTGCACCAGAAGTTCCCTAGAAGCGTAGGCTAAAAACATACAAAGGAAGGAATCTAGTAGAGGAAATAACATAGCAATTGATAATAGAAATAAAGTTATATTACAAGATAACTTGTCGCAGCTCTAACAGACTGTTTTCATAACATGATTAGCAGCGACAAGGGAAAAGAAGAAATGGGCGGCCTAATCTACGCGTCCACCCTCGACTCTCTTGATCTCGCTCACCTTGTCCACAATGGGTGCGACAAGGGCCTTGAGCGCATCCAGATCGGCGTCAGGTGGCAAGGACCTGAGGACGTTGGTGAAGCTGAGGCCTGGGTTGCGGAAGGCCACCTTCATCAACAACTTCTGGATTACCCCGGCACAGATTTTGCGCGACTCGTTGGCCAGCTGCTTCGGGATCCTCTCCCGGAGCCGCTGGAGTGCCGTCGCCACGCCCTTGAAGAACAGGCTGAGCTTGGCGCTGGGTTGAAGACTCTCGTCGAAAGGATACCGAAAGTCCTCCATCCCCAGCTGCGCCAGCTCCTCATTGATGACTGCAGCAATGTTCACCAGACCCTCGGTCCAGTGCTCCACAGTGTCTCTGAACGAGTTCTGGGTAACTGCAATGCTCTCCAGCAGAGCCGCGTCGGCCTTGACCTTCTCCGACAAGGTCTTCTCTCGTTCCTTGGCGGCCTCCAGCGTCTGCGTCAGCGTGGCCAGCTTCAACTCCAGGTCTGCTTTGGAATCCTTGGCGGCGCTGAGCTCCTTGCCCCTCTCAGCGAGAAGACCTTGCAGCTCACCATGGGCAGCAGCATCCTTCTCACGCTCACGCTTGAGCGCGGCAAGCTCCTCGCCGCTCTTCCCAATGTTGGCCTCCAGCTGCGCCACCTTCTCCTCCAGCTCTTTCTTGGCGGCCTCTGCAATTGCCGCAGCGTCCTTTGCCTCCTTGAGCGCCCCGCCAAGTGCTTGCTCACGCTCGGCGAGCTCTTCATCGTAGCTGTCGAGGTTGGCCTTCCGCTGCACTAGTTCACCTTCCCGCGCGGACTGCTTCTCGGCGGCCAGCCTTTGCTCCTTCTCAGCCTCGGCCTTCTCAAGAAAGAAGGCCGTGCACTCCTCGTCGAGTCGCTCCCGCTCCTGCGCCAAGGACCGGAGAGCTTCTTGATTTTGGCCCCGGAGCTCCTTCGCACGCTTCTCCATCTCAACTCCCGCCTTCGCGACAAGCGCTTCCCAGGAAGCTAGTTTGGCTTGCCGGGCGCGGTAGAGTGACAGCAGCTTCCGCAGCAGCTGCTCCTCCTCAGGCTCACCGCTGCTGCTGCTGGGCGCGTCAACCAATGACAGTCCAGCAGAGGCGAGCACCTCCCCGTCGAAAGTTTCTCCCTCGACCGGTGCTCTAGAGCTCGACGCCCAGGGTAGCTTGATGAAGATATCATCACCGGCCTTCAAGTAGGCGCCGGGCTGGGGCTCCTCGGAGCCCGGCTCCGCAGAAGCAGCAGAGGGATCGGCGGTCGATGCAGCGCCTGGCGCTCCTGCGGCCTCAGGATCGTCAGTGCGATCGCCCGACCCCTCGCCGGCTTCTGCGGCGGCAGCCCTGGCGGCCTCCTCGCCGGCGGCCTCGTCAACACCGGCCCCTTCCTCGCCGGTGCCCTCTGTCTCCATTGGCTTAGCCGCAGATGGGTCTGAAGAACGAAGAAGGGAGGAAGATCAATCAAAAATCCAAGAGAGGAAAAACAGAAGAAGCAGAACCTAAGGGAAAGTTCCTGGGAAAGTGGATCACCTGCGCCAAGATCTGCAGTTGTGGCCTCGGTCGCCGCAGGATCAGCAGTGCTGTCCCTTGCCGGAGAGTTCCCCCTTGCCGGAGAGCGCTCCCTTGCCGGGGACTCCTCCCTTGGCGGCGCAGTCGAAGTAGGTGGCACTTCGGGACCAGCTTCCGGGCGCTCCTGATGAGGTTGCTCTGCTCCTGCACAAGTCAACAAGCAAGATATCAACAAAGGAAAAAAGCACTCAAGCGCGCCCGGTAGCAGAAGGCTAAACTATGGACTTACGCTGGGGGCTGCGTTGGGGGCTGCTTTGAGGAGTGATTGCCGGGTCCGTCAAGGTGGTCTCGGACCCACCTCCTGCTGACACGATGGGGTCATCCTTGATGATGATCACCGCGGCCTTGGCCCTCTTCGCCGCTCTCTGGGCCAGCGTCCTGAAAAGAAAGGAGTCCAGATTGGAGCAAGTCAGATACAAGATATAAACGGCAAGATTGAAGAACTACAAGAGCACCAAAGAAACTTACTATTCTTCCTCCTCGTCGGAGCTGAGCGCGGAAAGATCGAAGTCCGGCCCTCCTCCGGTGCGGCGAGGTGGAGGAGTAGGATCCCTTGCCCGCTTGGCGGGGGCGGTGGTAGTGGCCCGGGAAGATCCCGCTCCGGTTGCCGCTGTTGCGTGGGGCGCTCCCGCGGCAACATTGCTTGCCGCGGTAGAGCGCGTCGCGCGGCTCGGTGGCTGTGGAGCCGGTTGCCGCCCCGCTGCGTCCCTGGCCCTGCGAAGGCGCCTTCTTGGCGGGGCCGGGGGCTCCGCCTGTGGCAAGTTTTCTGAAGGCTCGGCCTCCTCCTCGCCGGCCTCGCTCGGCTCGGCTTCAGAACCAGCAGACTCCTCCTCGCCCATAAACTCCGCGCGCTCGGCAAGGTTTGCCGCCTCCGCCTCCTCCACAGTGAACCCAAACGCGCCCGCAGCAGCTGCGGCCGCAGCCTCTTCCGCCCTAGTGGCGATGCGCTGCAGCTCCTCGTCGGTGGTGTCACGGGTGAGGCTCTTCTGCTCGTCAGCGCGGACCGGCACTTCCTCCAGGGTGTCGAAGAACGCTCGCACAACGTCATCCGCAGGCTCTTGCCAAGTTGGGACGATTCCGTGTGAATTGCACAATGGCATCATGGCGCGGATCCGGTCAAGCGAAGAGTTATTGCACAAAGGAACTACGCCCCTCGGCAGTGTGAATGGGTGCTGGGGGTCGCGTTTGAATAATTCCAAGAGCATTGCGTCCAGCTCCAAGACGGTGAAGTTGTAGTTGAGGCCCGGCCGCAGCCTCATGATGTCCGCCGAATTCTTGAATTCCCAAGAGGGCCTCCCCCTCTCCTGCAGGGGGGCAATGCGGCGGCGGAGGAAATCTGCCCCGACAGCACCTACGGTGAGCCCGGCAAGCCTGAGGCGAAGAATCCTAGTGATGGCGATATTTAGCCTCTCGTCTTCCGGGGCCACGTTGCTCCAGTCATTGCCGCGCACTATTGGAGTTTGGCGCACGACGGTGAAGGGCTGCGGATTCTCCTCAACAATCCAGCACCACTCCGCTCTCCACTCCTCCCACTTGCTGCGGAGCTCACCCTCCAAGTACGCCTCTTTCTTGCCGACTCTCGAGATCCAGGCAATCCCTCCGGCAAGCGGCTTTCCTCTCTCTACCCGAGGTATGAAGAAGTGGCGGAAAAGGGCAACACTAGGGTGGACTCCGACAAAGTTTTCACATAGGTGTGCGAAAACTGCCATGGTCAGGACAGCGTTGGGGGTGAAGTCAAGGAGGCGGAAGCCATATGTGTTCATAATGTCACAGAAGAACTCCGAGAAGGGCGGGCAGAGCCCGCAATAGAAGAATAGCGCGAAGAACGGGTACCCGTTTGGAGCCAACTCCGAGGCAGCGGCCGGGAGTACCCTCGTGCGCGGATGCGCACGCGTCTCCGTCGCCCAAAAGAGGTAGAAGTACTCCCTCAGCTCCTGCACGCCGAGCTGGGGGGTGAAGATCGCCCGCTCCTTCCGCAGCGCCGCGAGCCACTGCGCCTCGGCCGACTTCACGCCCTTTCCCTTGTCGGCTTTCGGGGCCATGGCGGTGGTGGTGGGGAAGGTCGACGGCATGGTGATGCTGGTGGCAATGGGGGGCGGAGCGCTGCTCTCTCGGCTTCGAGAAGAAGGGGGGAGCGGCGGAGTTTGTGAAGAAGAAGTAGCAGCAACCAGTGAGGGGGAACGAACTGCCCCTGTTTCCTCTGCTTATAAAGAGGGACGGGGCGGACGTTTCGGCCTTCCAAATAAACAACCACCCACGATCTCTCCCACGATGCCGCATTCAACGCGTGCCGTTATGGGAGAGCGAGGTGGATACGGAGCAAGATTTGGTGTGGCCCAGCCCGCGTGTGCCCGTGCCCTGTCTTGGGCCTGGCCCAACAGCGCTCGGCACCGTGTCTGGCCCAGGCCCGGGGGCTCCTGTCGGTGTACTAGAATAGGGGTACCCTAGTACCCCGAACTTGTGCACGGGTAGTTGCAGCACCCCGCGGCAAAGGCTTGTCGGGCGAACGCCAAGATCCCCCAAGGTTCCCTTGGAGCCATCCAAGAACAAAGTATTTAAGCTAAGGAGACAAGGCCCCAGCAATAAGAGCTTGCCGGGAAGGCCAACCAAGGCGCTCCAAGGAACTTGCTGCGACGCGCCACGCGCTCCGGCAAGCCAACAAGGCCCCGGCAAGAGGAGCTTGCCGGGAAGACTAAACAAAGGTACCCCGAGGGCCGGTGAGCGACGAGCTTCTAGACCCGACAAGATAACAACAGCGGCAAGGCGCTTGCCGCGACAGGCGGCCACTCTGTGCCCACGCTCCAGCGCATCCACCAACGTGTCGCTCTGGGGGCCTCTCCAAGCGCGCGTGGCGGGAGGCTGTGCAGCCAGCGGTGCGCAGTGGCATGCGAAGCTGACAAGATCGCCATCGTGGCGAACGGTGGCGCCCCTAACGGTCCTTTTCTGCACTATTCGGGTGACTCAGACGGGCATTTAATGCCCTTGTCCCCTGCCGTCAGGGTTAGGTAGGGTGCACTGTACAAGTAACTGTATCAACTACCTCGCTTTTTACGTTTTTACCCTCCTCTGCGTTGCCACCTGTCGGTGACCCCTTTAGCGTATAAAAGGAGGCCCATGCGCAACATAGAGGGGGTTCGGACAGTTTGCTTCGATTCATTCGTAGCCCAGAAAACATCACACTCTCTCGCTCGAGAGCAAGAACACCAGACAAGCAGCAGTAGGAGAGCTCCAAAGCTGGGTAAACTGCTCGTGTGCCTCACCTCGATCTGCTCTTCGTGCGACCTCCGCCCCCCGCCGAACCGAAAGGGGCCCGGACCGCCGGCCCCATAGGTGTTCGTGGATCAGTTTCCCCGACAATGATCATGAACATATGCATCACATCCATGTCAAGTAGACCGGAACGATCCTGCATGTACTGCTATTACTCAACACATTGACCGCTTTCCAGCATGCGTCTAGAGTATCAAGTTCATAAAGAACGGAGTAACGCATTAAGCAAGATGACATGATGTAGATGAATTAACTCAAGCAATATGATGAAAACCCCATATTTTTATCCTCGATGGCAACAATACAATACGTGCCTTGCTGCCCCTACTGTCACTGGGAAAGCACACCGCAAGGTTGGACCCAAAGCTAAGCACTTCTTCCATTGCAAGAAATATCAATCTAGTAGGCCAAACTAAACTGATAATTCGAAGAGACTTGCAAAGATATCAAATCATGCATATAGGAATTAAGAGAAGAACCAAATAATATTCATAGATAATCTGATCATAAATCCACAATTCATCGGATCTCGGCAAACACACCGCAAAAGAGTATTACATTGAATAGATCTCCAAGAACATCGAGGAGAACTTGGTATTGAGAATCAAAGAGAGAGAAGAATCCATCTAGCTACTAGCTATGGACCCAAAGGTCTGTGGTAAACTACTCATGCATCATCGGAGAGGCAATGGTGTTGATGAAGAAGCCCTCCGTTATTGAATCACCCTCCGGTAGGACGCCGGAAAAGGCCCGTAGATGGGATCTCATGGGTACAAAAGGTTGTGGTGGTGGAAAAGTGGTTTCGTGGCTCTCCTGGATGTTTTTAGGGTATAAGAGTATATATAGGCGAAGGAACTTGGTCAGGGGAGCTACGAGGGGCCCATGAGGTAGGGGGCGTGCCCTACCCCCCTGGGCGCGCCCTCCTGCCTCGTGGCCGCCTTGTTGCGTCTCCGACTTCATCTCCAGGTCTTTTGGTTTCCTTTCGGTCCAAGAAAGATCATCGCGAAAGTTTCATTCCGTTTGAACTCCGTTTGGTATTCCTTTTCTGGGAAACTCTAAAATCGGCAAAAAAGAAAGAAAATGGCAGTAGGCCTTCAGTTAATAGGTTAGTCCCAAAAATAATATAAATTAGCATATAAATGCATGTTAAACATCCAAAATAGATAATATAATAGCACGGAACAATCAAAAATTATAGATACATTGGAGATGTATCATATTGCAACACCCTACAGCGGGAATCCTTCACGTGTGCGCGACACAGAAGGCACCATAGGACAGCACCAAAATAAGACATACAACTCAAACCAATCTAGATCATCAATCAATCCAAAAGATAAAAGAAATCTACTCAAAACAATATAGGATGGCAACACATCATTGGATCATAATATGTGGCATAAAGCACCATGTTCAAGTAGGGGATGACATCAGGGTGCGGGAGAGTGGACTGCTTAAAAGAGATGAGGAAGGTGATGAAGATGGTGATGTTGATGAAGACGATCACCGCGGCGATGGTTCCCCCGGTAGCACTCCGGCGCCATCGAGAGAGAGTCTCCCCCTTGTGATTTCTCCTCCATGGCCTCCCCCTAGATGGGGAGAGGTTCTCCCTCTAGTCCTTTGCCTCCATGGTGATGATGGCCCCCTCCGGCTTCCTCCTCCATGGCCTCCGGTGATGACTACCCCTCCGGCAGGGTGCCGGAGAGGGCCTAGATTGATTTTTCATGGATACAAAGGCTTGCAGCAGCAGAACTTCCAATCTAGGGTTCTTTCTGGGGTTTTGGTATTTATAGGAATTTTTGGCATTGGTCTCACGTCAAGGGGGTACTCGAGGAGTCCACAAGCCATGGGCGCCCTCCCTGGGGGTAGGGCACGCCCCCTAGGCTTGTGGCCTCCTCGGTCACTTCATGACCTAGCTCCGGTGCTTCGGAGGTCTCTTTTGGTTAATAAAAAATCAACGTAAATTTTCAGCCCATTCCGAGAACTTTTATTTCTGCACAAAAAACGACGCCACGGTAGTTCTGCTGAAAACAGCATCAGTTCGGGTTAGTTCTCATCAAATCATACCAAAACCATATAAAATTGTTGCAAACATGGCATGAATACTTCATAACTTATAGATACTTTGGAGACGTATCAGCATCCCCAAGCTTAATTCTTGCTCGTCCTCGAGTAGGTAAATGATAAAAGAAATAATTTATGAAGTGTGAATGCTAGCATAGTGCATAAATTTGATCAATGATAATTCCAAACACTTTTTCTAGCATCATTATATATCATAAATAGTAGCTCATCTCATAAAACTTCTCATGATCAAGTAACAAGCTATTCACATGTTAAAGTATAGACCATAAAGTTTCTTGAAAACTAACAAACTATGCTTTCAGTCACCGAACAATTGCAATTCATCTTATTTTTGGGAAGGGTCTATGTAAGAGCTTTGATTTAGCAAATTCCACACACTCAACTATCATATAGTCTTCCATGATTGCTAACACTCAAAGCATATTTTGAGAATAGATAGCAACCGTCGAACTCAGAGAAAGACAGGGGCTTAATGTTTCGCCTCCAAACTTATTTATCATATAGATAATTGCAACAATAATAATTCATGATCAAATATTTGAATGGACATATATGCTTGGATCTTTCCCCACCACATGAGGCTTGCCAACTAAAGAATAAATTAGATTGAACTAAGAAGGTACTATTGCCTCTTGCATAAAAGTAAATACATGAAAGTAAAAGATAGGCCCTTCGCAGAGGGAAGCAGAGGTTGCCATGCGCCTTTTAATTTTGGTTGTGCAAACCCATAATGCAAAGGAATGTCATGTTGTATTGCCCTTTGTGATAGCAACCTTTATTATGCAGTCCATCGCTTTTATTTCTTTACCATCACAAGTTCGTACAACACTTATTTTCCCTTACAATAAAAGATCATACATATTTAGAAGCAATTTTTATTGGTTTTTGCACCGATGACAACTTACTTGAAGGATCTTATTCAATCCATAGGTAGATATGGTGGACACTCATGGCAATAAATGGGGTTTAAGGGTTTTGGATGCACAAGTAGTATCTCTACTTAGTTCAAATTTTTGGCTAGCAAAAGATCCTAAGCAGGCACCACATGTTGGAGGATCCATAACAATATAACTTCTATACAAATATACCCAAACATAACTCATTACATTGTCTTCCTTGTCCAACTTCAACTAATTTGCTCAAGTTTGAAAATAATTAATGGGGCTCATAACCATAGAAGATGTCCAAGATAGTATATTTATATGTGAAATCTCTCTTCCTTCAATATTCTTTCATGAATTGTTCAAGTGACCAATGTTGAGTTTGCTAACTTTCAATAAATTTTACCACCTATACTTACTATATGTGAAATCATTACTCCCCATGGGATAAGCGTATGAAACATATATAATTTTAGATTTATCGTATTCAATTCATTCAACCATTTACACATAGGATATAAGTGAAGCACGAGAGTAAATGACAAACTACTCCAAAAAGATATAAGTGAATATCAATGAGCAGTCTAGTAGTTAAATAGCCATGTGAGGAATCTATCTCATTCAAGATTTCAGATCCAATGATTTTATTCAAACAGCTAGTAAAATGAAAATACGCTCCAAGCAAAACACATATCATGTGACGAATAAAAATATAGCTCCATGTAAGGTATACCGATAGTTTTGAAGATGAAAGAGGGGATGCCTTCTAGGGCATCCCCAAGCTTAGGCGCTTGAGTATTCCTTGAATATTACCTTGGGGTGCCTTGGTCATCCCCGAGCTTAGGTTTTTTCCACTCCTTATTCTCCTCATATCGATATCTCACCCAAACTTGAAAACTTCAATCACACAAAACTTAACGGAACTTCGTGAGATGGATTAGTATGATACAGACAAATCATTCACTTTGGTACTGTCAAGATAAGATTAATAATTGTTCTCACACAATGCCTACTGTACCATATCATTTCTGCAATTTATATTGAGCAATATAAGCCATAGAAACTAGAAAACAAACAAACTATGCATTGAAAACAGAGTCTATCAAAAACAGAACAGTGTGTAATGATCTGAACAACAACCATAATTTTGTTACTCCAACAGTTCTGAAAAATTAGGATAGCCTAGGAAATTTGTATATCCATCTTGTGTAAAAAAATTCAGATCAAAATCACTCTTCTGTGATTTTCTAAAATTCTGGCAATGAGTGCAAAAGTTTCTATTTTCTGTAAGATCAAATCAACTACCACCATCAGATCATCCCAAAGGTCTTACTTGGCACTTTATTGAAACAAAAGCTACAAAACATGATTAATACAGTAGCAAAATCATGAGAACACAAAAAAATGTAGGGGTAAATATTGGGTTGTCTCCCAACAAGCGCTTTTCTTTAATGCCTTTTTAGTTAGGCATGATATTTTAATGATACTCTTCCAAGCCCAATGCCGATGACAATTTTATTCATACTCTAAAATATATAAGTGAAGTTCATAGAGCATTCTACAATTAATATAGATTTACCAATATCCAAGATCAAAATATATAAGTGAAGCACACGAAGCACTCTATAAAGTCATATTCAAAAGATTTAAGTGAAACAAAAAGAGCATTCTATAAAGCCATACTCAAAATATTTAAGTGAAGTACATTAAGCATTATATAGATCAATTAAGGACTATATCATACTAGCATGGTGCATAAAGGAAAATAAAATAAAAATAAACACAAAAGACACATATTGTGTGAACAAAACAAAAACCGAGGTATACCGATAATTGTTGAAGAAGAAAGATGGGATGCCAACCGGGGCATCCCCAAGCTTAAATGCTTGAGTATCCTTGAAATATTTACTTGTGGTGCCTTGGCCATCTCCAATCTTGAACTCTTGCCTTCCCTTATTCTTCTCATATCTATAACTCCTCGATCTTCGAAAACTACATCCACACAAAACTTAACAAAAAACCTTGTGAGATCCGTTAGTATAATAAAGCAAATCACTACTTTTATGTACTGTTGTAAACTCATTTCAATTTCATATTATGATTATATCTACTATATTCCAACTTCACCAAGGTTCATACTCCCCGATACAACCCATAGATTCATCAAAATAAGCGAACAACACATAGAAAACAGAATCTGTCAAAAACAGGACAATATGTAGCAATCTGGAAATTTTGTATACTTATGTAACTCCAAAAATTCTGAAAAATTAGGAACAAATAAACAATTTGCATAGAAGTATTGTGTCAACATTTCAGAAATTTTTGAAGTTCCTGTAAAAAAATGTAAATTCACACCTACATACAAAGTTTCTGTTTTTGCACCGCACATAGCAAACAAGCAATCTAATCATCCTAAAGCCAAAACTTGGCACATTATTTTTATAATACAATGGATATATACAAGGGGATAATTATTTTTGAGAAACTTCCATGAAAAATTGAACATTGTTTTCATGAGCATGAACACAAGTGTTCAAGGTCGACCCTCACTTCTCCAATGCATAACCTTCCAATCACTTCTCTTTTTGAAAACAATTAGGCATAAGAGGCAAGTAATTTTTTTTGTATTTTGCATTATTTAAAAAAATTGTTTCACCCACAACTAAAGAAAACAAAAACAAAAGGGAAAACAAAATCTACTTAGTGAAGAAAGAAAACAAGCATACACGAGAATATCAACCCCACGTTATTGCTCCCCAGCAAGGGTGCCAGAAAAGAGCTTGATAATCCCCAAGTGCAAGGAATCATCGTAGCAATTTCCAAAGATAGAAGTGATAATTATGGAATGTCGAACCCAGAAGGATCTAAAGGTAAGATCAATATTGTCTCATGTCCTATCTGCCACTGATACGACTCTACGTATACCGAGCGTTTGCTTTCATCTAGAAACGAGAAATAAACTATGTTGTGGGTATGAAGAGGTATGAACAGGATAGCTTTGCATGATGTCGAAGAACTAAAATATAAAAATAGGTGTTGTTATCATAAAGTTAGAATATATCACAATATATTAGTGAGCACGGAATAATGATGGATCGGTGTGCGGAATTGTCTTAAGCAATTGTTAACAAGATCGGTAATGATTATTGCAATTTTATATGAGGGAGAGGCATAAGCTAACATACTTTCTCTACTTGGATAATATGCACTTATGATTGGAACTCTAGCAAGCATCTGCAACTACTAAATATCATTAAGGTAAAATCCAACCATAGCATTAAAGTATCAAGTCGCCTTTATCCCATCCGCAACAACCCCCTTACTCGGGTTTAACCTTCTGTCACTCTAGCAACCCACTATGAGAGAATCATGAATGTATTGCAACACCCTACAACGGAATCCTTCACATGTGCACGACACGGAAGGCACCATAGGACATCACGAAAATAAGACGTACAACTCAAACCAATCTAGATCATCAATCAATCCAAAAGACAAAAGAAATCTACTCAAAACATCATAGGATGGCAACACATCATTGGATCATAATATGTGGCATAAAGCACCATGTTCAAGTAGGGGATTATAGCAGGGTGCGGGAGAGTGGGCCGCTTAAAAGAGATGAGGAAGGTGATGAAGATGGTGATGTTGATGAAGACGATCACCACACCGATGGTTCCCCCAGCGGCACTCCGGCGCCACCGAGAGAGAGAGAGGGAGAGAGTCTCCCCCTTGTGCTTTCTCCTCCATGGCCTCCCCCCTAGATGGGGAGAGGTTCTCCCTCTGGTCCTTGGCCTCCATGCTAATGATGGCCCCCTCCGGCTTGCTCCTCCAAGGCATTCGGTGATGCCGGGCCCCTCCGGTAGGGTGCCAGAGAGGGCCTAGATTGATTTTTTTCATGGCTACAGAGGCTTGCGGTGGCGGAACTTCTGATATAGGGTTCTTTCAGCGGGGTTTGGTATTTACAGGAATTTTTGGCGTCAGTCTCACATCAAGGGGGTGCTCAAGGAGTCCACAAGCCGTGGGCATCATCCCTGGGGGGTAGGGCATGCCCCCTAGGCTTGTGGCCTCCTCGGTCACTTCCTTACCCAGCTCTGGTGCTTCAGGGTCTCTTTTGGTCCATAAAAAATCACCGTAAATTTTCAGCCCATTTCGAGAACTTTTATTTCTGCACAAAAAATGACACCACTATAGTTCTACTAAAAAAGCGTCAGTCCGGGTTAGTTCTAATCAAATCTTATCAAAACCATATAAAATTGTTGCAAACATGGCATGAATATTTCATAGATTATAGATACGTTGGAGACGTATCAATGTTGATTGAGTCTATTGGCTACAATTTACTTTCCGTATCTAGACTAGTTGACTTCGGTTTCAATGTTCTATTTACTGAAGTTGATTGACAAGTGTTTCGAAGAGATAATCATAATATGGTATTTACCGGTATTCGTAGAGCTGATCTATACATTTTTTATTTCTCTAAAAGAGCTCAACCTCGTACTTTCTTAATTGCTAAATCTTCTAAAGGTTGGTTATGGCATAGAAGACTAGGCCACGTGGGCATGCGAAATCTTGATAAGCTTATTAAAGGTGATCATATCCTTGGTGTTAAAGATGTCATATTTGACAAGGATAGACTTTGCAGCGCTTGTCAAGCAAGAATACAAGTTGGAGGAAGTCATCCCGTAAAGAACATCATGACCATGAGAAGACCGCTTGAGCTACTTCACATGGATCTTTTTGGTCCCAACGCCTACAAGAGTCTCGGTGGTAACTCATTCGGATTGGTCATTGTTGATGATTTTTCCAGATTTACGTGGGTGTTTTTTCTTGATGACAAATCACAGGTTCAAAAGATCTTCAAGAACTTCGCCAAGAAGGCCCAAAATCAATTTGAAGTGAAGAACAAGAAGGTTCGAAGTGACAACGTAATGGAGTTCAAGAACGCAAATGTGGATACCTTTCTTGACGAAGAGGGGATTTCACATGAGTTCTTGGCTACGTACACACCTCAACAAAATGGAGTTGTTGAGAGGAAGAACCGGACATTCATTGAGATGGCCAGAACGATGTTTGATGAATACAAGACGCCAAGGTACTTTTGGGCGGAAGCGGTTGAGACAGCTTGTCATGCTACAGATCGACTATATCTTCACAAGCTTCTTGGCAAGATGGCATATGAGCTTCTAACCGGTAACAAACCCCAAGTTGGATACTTCCGAGTATTTGGCTCAAAGTGTTACATTCTTGATAAGCATCGTCATTCGAAATTTTCCCCTAAATCTCATTAAGGTTTCCTACAAGGTTATGGCTCAAACTCTCACACTTAGCGTGTCTACAAAAATTTCACCCGAAAGGTTGAAGAGATAGTAGATGTGAAGTTTGATGAATCTATCAGTTCGCAAGTAGAGCAATTGCCAATTGATGTAGGAGACAAAGATCCTTTGGAAGCAATTCAAGATTTGTCCATTGTCAAAATTCACCCAACGGAGGTGAACGAAAGTACTTCGTCCATTCAAGTGGAAGCCTCAACTTCACACCAAGGTGAACCACAAGTTGACTTGGAGGCATCCACAAGTGGAGCACGTCATGACGAAGGAAATGAGGGCAGTTCAACAAGATGAACCACCACGACCTCCCTCTCCACCCCCACAAGAGAACAACAACACCAACAACAATGAAGAAGAGGAAGAAGACAATGAACTGGATGTTCCACCCCAACCCAAATAAAAGCTCGAGTTAGAGCTAGAGTCACAAGAGACCATCCCATCGAACAAATCTTCGGTGACACTCAAACTAGGAGAATCACTTGCTCTAAAACTCATTTGGCTAACTTTTGTGAACACTATGCATTCATTTCTACTGTTGAACCTATGAAGGTTAAAGAAGCTCTTGAGGATCCAGATTGGGTGAATGTTATGCATGAAGAGCTACACAACTTCGAGAGGAATCAATTGTGGACATTGGTTGAAAAGCCTGATGACAATCATAATGTCATTGGAACAAAATGGGTGTTTTAGAATAAGCAAGATGAGGATGGACAAGTTGTACGCAACAAGGCCTGTCTCGTTGCCCAAGGCTACACTCAAGTTGAAGGTATGGACTATGGTGAGACATATGCCCCCGTTGCTAGACTTGAGTCAATACGCATCTTACTTGCTAATGCCAATGATACGTCTCCAATGTATCTACAATTTTTGATTGTTCCATGCTGTTATATTATCATCCTTGGATGTTTTACAACCATTTTTTAGAAACTTTATATCATTTTTTGGGACTAACCTATTGACATAGTGCCCAGTGCCAGTTGCTATTTTTTTTGCTTTTTTTACTTCACTGAATATCAGTACCAACCGGAGTCCAAACGCAGCAAAACTTTTTGGAGAATTTTTCTGAACCAAAAGACACCTATTGGGCCAAAGCAGTACCAGAGGGGAGCTCCAAGGGGAGCACAACCTACCCGGGCATGCCTAGGGGCCCAGGTGCGCCCTGGTGGGTTGTGCCCAGCTCGGCCGCCTCCCGCACCGCCTCTTTGCTCTATAAATACCCCAAAAATCCAAAAACCCTATGTCACGCCCAATATGCGACCCTATCCTAAAGGAACTCGAATGTCCCTCCAAGGGTAGAAGCGCATATTGGAGACTCTTTTGCAAGGTGGATATCATTACATCGTACCATTATATAAATAGTTGGGGATACATACCAGAAGCACATAATGCCACACGAATACAACAATATCATACATAAGAGCAACATCCGACTACGGATGAACACAAACAGAAACTCAACGACATCCACCCTGCTAGCCCAGGTTGCCGACCTGGAACCTATCCCCTGATCGAAGAAGAAGCAGAAGAAGAAGAGCAGGTTGCGGGTGTCGCGGCCTTGACGTCTCGCGGCGATGCAGAGGACGTCGGGGATGAAGAGGAACTTGGAGAAACTCCTGGGCACCTTGGCGAATGCTCTGATCCGGGAAGAAGAAGATGAAGGGGAATAAGAGGACGTCGTGGAGGCGGTCTTGGGCTTGCCTTGCAGCGGAACGGAACCAAGGGCTCGCTGCGGTTCTCGTGGGCGTCGCGGAGGTCGAAGGGAGGCGTCAGGCCGGCGGCGAGCTCCTTGCCTGGCCAGCCTTGGCGTTCGGGTGCTACTCGAGGCAGGAGCAGGAAAATGTGAGGGAGAGCCTCCCTCGAGCGGCGGCGCGGAGGAGGGAACGAGGAGGAGAGGGGAACCCTAGGGGATCGCGACGAGGGTTAAATAGGAGGGGGGAAGGGCGGACGTGGAACTCGGGCGTATACGGTGGCCATGTGCGGTGTGGTGCTCTGTTTTACCGTGAGAGAGGAAAGCGACTGGAGGTGGAAGAAAAAGTGAGAGATGAGGGGATGACACAAGGGCATGGCTTGAGAGAGAGATATCAAGGGCTGATGCACACACAACATGAAGAATGCAACCCACATGATGAGCATGATGAAATTTAAAATGAGAAGGGTACAATGCAACATAACAAGTGAGATGAGCATGGTGCAAGAAGCAAATATATGACAAGGCACTCAACATGATCATGGCATAAACATATATGAATGAAATATGCAAAACAATTATGATAGTGCAACAAACATAATAAACACACGGAAACAACTAAAATAAATAGAAGGCATCTAGAGCATATCCATCATCTTGTTCAGGACGTTTGTGACCGGTCTTGGCACACGACATGGCACATGTACTGGACTGAAAGCACAAACGTATGTACCAAGAGGGAACGTTCCTATGGCCTGACGAGGACTTCGGTTCCTCTGAGTGGGGGTGTATGTGATAGCTAGGCTTATTAGGGATGATAGACTACTCATATCAATAAGGAATTCCTTCTTTTCCGGGAGCCCATTCGGACAGAACTCCAAAGTTAAGTGTGCTCAGCTTGGAGTTGTTTTAAGATGGGTGACCGACCAGGAAGTTGCACCTGGGTGCGCATGAGTGAGGACAAAGTGCGCAGAAAACACTAGTATTGATCTGTGAGGCCAGTCTAGATCCCGCCAGGAGTAACGACCGCCGGCGGGTGTGTCCGTGGCGTTACAAGTTGGTATCAGAGCCGACACTCGCGGTTACACGAATGTTTGCGGACAAGTGCGCAACTTGTCATGCCCAAGATGCGACCCTATCCTAAAGGAACTCGAAGGTCCCACCAAGGATAGAAGCGCATATTGAGACGCTTTTGCAAGGTGGATATCATTACATCGTACCATTACATAATAGTTGGGGACACATACAAAAGGCATACAATGCCACATGAATACAATAACATCATACATAAGAGCAACATCCGACTATGAATAAACACAAACAGAAACTCAAACGACATCCACCCTGCTAGCCCAGGCTGCCGACCAGGAACCTATCCCCTGATCGAAGAAGAAGCAGAAGAAGAACTCCAAAACAAGTAAGCATCACTCTCGCGTTATGATCATCGCATTACCTATACCTGCAACTGTTGTTGAAGTAATCTATGAGCCATGAGGACTCAGCAATCCCATTACCATGGGTATCAAGACTAGCAAAGCTTAATGGGTAAGGAGGGGTAAAGTGGTGAGGTTGCAGCAGTGACTAAGCATGATATGGTGGCTAACATACACAAATAAGAGCAAGAAGAGAAGCGACGGAATGGTCGTGAAGCTAGCGATGATCAAGAATTGATCCTGAACTCCTACTTACGTCAAACATAACCCAAAACCGTGTTCACTTCCCGGACTCCACCGAAAAGAGACCATCACGGCTACACACGCGGTTGATGCATTTTAATTCGAATCTGGTGTCAAGTTCTCTACAACCGGATATTAACAAATTCCCATCTGCCACATAACCGCGGGCACGGCTCTCGAAAGTTTAAACCCTGCAGGGGTGTCCCAACGTAGCCCATCAAAAGTTCTCACGGTCAACGAAGGATATTCCTTCTTCCAGGAAGACCCGATCAGTCTTGGAATCCTAGTTTACAAGACATTTCGAGAATGGTAAAACAAGACCAGCAAAGCCGCCCGATGTGCTGACAAATCCCGTTAGGAGCTGCACATATCTTTCTCAGGGCACACCGGATGAGACATCCTACGAGTAAAACCAGCCCTCAAGTTTCCCTGAGGTGGCCCCACAGTCTACTCAGTTCGGACCAACACTCGAAGGAGCACTGGCCCGGGGGGGGGGGGTTAAATAAAGATGACCTTCGGGCTCCGGAAACCCAAGGGAAAAAGGCTTAGGTAGGCAAATGGTAAAGCCAAGGTTGGGCCTTGCTGGAGGAGTTTTATTCAAAGCAAACTGTCAAGGGGGTCCCATAAATCACCCAACCGCATAAGGAACGCAAAATCCAGGAACATAACACCGGTATGACGAAAACTAGGGCGGCAAGAGTGGAAGAAAACGCCAGGCATAAGGCCGAGCCTTCCGCCCTTTACCAAGTATATAGATGCATTAATTAAATAAAGATATTATGATATCCCAACATAATCATGTCCATCATGGAGCAATCTTCAACTTCACCTGCAACTAACAACGCTATAAAAGGGGCTGAGCAAAGCGATAACATAGCCAAGCAACGGTTTGCTAGGAAGGGTGAAAAGGTTAGAGGCTGACATGGCAATTTGGGAGGCTTGAAGAGCAAGTGATAGGTAGCGCAGCATAGGGATAGAACGAAGCAACTAGCATAGCAATGATAGTAATGAGATCCAAGGTGACGGTCATCTTGCCTGAAATCCCGCTAGGAAGAAGAACGAGTCCATGAAGAAGATGAACATACGAAGACGAGCCAACCATAGTCAAGCAAATCATCACGATCGCGACGACATAGGAACTATCGAGAAGAAGCACAACCGGAAAGAAGCAAACAACAAGGTAAACACACAACACATAGACATGGCATGATGCTCAACCAAGTATGTTGCATGTCCAGTTTAGGGATTCATGGCACGGCAAAGTGCAACAAACAACACTACAAATTAAGTGGAGCTCAATATGCAAACAAGTTGCATATTGGCGAAACACCATATTCGAGTTATTTAGTTCACTCTCGTTTAGGTACACATCAATATTAAATGTTGGTTAACATGGCAAGAGGGGAAGCATAATAAAACTACCTATCTAGGCAAGTTTAAATGAGGCGGGAACAACAAACGACAATTCCAAAAAATCCTGATGTGCATATTTCGAATTTGGTACTGTTCTGCCCTAAACCATATTTTAATGTTGCTAAGTAGTAAAACAAAGTGCACCATGTTAATCTATGCATTTTTCTAGCCCATCACATATAAATTTTATTGAGATTGGAGCTACGGTTATTTAGTTATGAAATAAATCATTTTAACATGGCATTTTAGCAAATTAATGCAAACAACAAGTTAAAACATTTTTAACAGGGATGAAAGTTGCATATTGTGAAACTAGATACAATTCTAAGCATTTTACATATATTGTTTGTTTAATTTGGATGCATGCATATTTAGCTATTGACAATTCAAAATGATGGCATTTTTCTGTAATTATGCA
Source organism: Triticum dicoccoides (assembly GCF_002162155.2). Taxonomy (NCBI): domain Eukaryota; kingdom Viridiplantae; phylum Streptophyta; class Magnoliopsida; order Poales; family Poaceae; genus Triticum; species Triticum dicoccoides. The sequence continues at coordinate 267,347,964 of NC_041383.1, read as the reverse complement.
TGCACTAGAGAAATGCTAAATTGCAGTGAACAGGGAAAAAAACATACCGAAAGTAATGCACTGTGCAAACCCACAAGCAGAATTGGCCCGAAGCGGATGTTTGCACGTTTTGGAAAAAGAGAAAAAAAACAGAGGAAAAGGATTGAGGCTCCATGGGATTCGATCCCAGGACCTCCTGCTGTTTGTGCGCTAAGATGACCAGTGGGCTACTAACTTGATTGTGCTGAAGAATGGACTTGACAAAACATGAAACATGAGTAGAGCTTGATCTGGGTGAAGCAAATTTGGTGAAAACAAAAGGTGCGGCCGTGGGGATTTGATCACTGATCACCTGGGTAACAAAGGGGAAGGCCATCCAGTTTGGCTCCTACGTGCGTTGTTTAATAAGGAGGTGGCCTCCTTGATAACCAAACAGCAGAAGTGCCAAGCTTCAGCCATGGCTACGCCGAGAAAGCTCACGGCAACTGCGAGCGAACGCGTCGACCATCTCTGCTACTAGGCGTCGGTGGGCGTGCGGAAGACAGTGAGGGTGCAGCTACCGGATGCGCGCATATAGTGGCTTGACCTCGAGCTCGCGCTCGACTCGGGCATGGCACGGTGGCAACAACATCAGCTTGGCGAGCATGGGTGAGAAGCAGGGCAAGCTGCAGAGGAGGCGGTGCGTGTGTGGGAGCTTCAAGGGCGGCGTGGGTGCCAGGACGCCCGTGTGTGGATGCATGCAAAGGTGGGGTGCACAAAGGCAAGAGCACCAGCTTGCTCGCTGCCATGGCATCCATGGCCTCGGGCACGATGGGATCGACGGCTACACGGACGGATTCGGCAAGGGCAAGAGGCTGGGAGGAGCGGCTGCTCACCAGGGGCTCGAGGAAGTCGATCGAGCTCGGGGACGAGGGGACGCGATGAAGGGGACACAACGAAGGCGCTGATCGAGGCGACGATGCTCGGTCCCTAAAGAAGACGAAGCAGAGGAAGAAGAGGACATCGTGGAGGTAGTCTCGGGCTTGCCTTGTAGCAGAACGAAACCAGGGGCTCGCTGCGGTTCTCATGGGTGTTGTGGAGGTCGAAGGGAGGCGTCAGGCCGGCGGCGAGCTCCTTGCCTGGCCAGCCATGGCGTTCGGGTGCTACTCGAGGCAGGAGTAGGAAGACGTGAGGGAGAGCCTCCCTCGAGTGGCGGCGCGGAGGAGGGAACGAGGAGGAGAGGGGAACCCTTGGGGATCGCGGCGAGGGTTAAATAGGAGGGGGGAGGGCGGACGTGGAACTCGGGCCTCCATGGTGGCCATGTGCGGCGTGGTGCTCTGTTTTATCGTGAGAGAGGAAAGCGACTGGAGGTGGAAGAAAAAGTGAGAGATGAGGGGATGACACAAGGGCATGGCTTGAGAGATAGATATCAAGGGTTGATGCACACTCAACATGAAGAATGCAACCCACATGATGAGCATGATGAAATGTACAATGACAAGGGTACAATGCAACATAACAAGTGAGATGAGCATGGTGCAAGAAGCAACTATATGGCAAGGCACTCAACATGATCATGGCATAAACATATAGGAATGAAATATGCAAAACAATTATGATAGTGCAACAAACATAATAAACACACGGCAACAACTAAAACAAATAGAAGGCATCTAGAGCATCGGTCTCGGGGCGTTACACCCTAGGAGAGTCAACGAAACACAATTCCAGCCGCTGCAAGTTCAAGAAACACCAAATCCAATCTAGACGCCATCGCAGATGGGTTCATCATCCTCGTTGGTGCCTCTCCGATGATGCGTGAGTAGTTCATTGTGAACCTACGGATCCGTAGTTAGTAGCTAGATGGCTTCCTCTCTCTCTTTTGATTCTCAATGCAATGGTCTCTTGGAGATCTATTTGATGTAACTCTTTTTGCGGTGTGTTTGTTGGGATCCGACGAACTTTTTTTTTGACTATAAACAGTAGGGTAAAACACCCCACTGCAACTGATCCGACGAACTTTGAGTTTATGATCAGATCTTTTTATCCATGAAAGTTATTTGAGTTTCTTCGATCTCTTATATGCATGATTACTTATAGCCTCGTATTTCTTCTTCGAATCTTTGGTTTAGTTAGGCCGACTAGGTCGATTTTTCTTGCCATGGGAAGTGGTGCTTTGTGATGGGTTTGGCCGTGCGGTGTTCTTTCCCAGTGACAGAAGGGGCGCCAAGACACGTATTGATCGTTGCTATTAAGTATAACAAGATGGGGTCTATTCCTAAATGAATAGATCTTGTCTACATCATGTCATTGTTCTTATTGCATTACTCTGTTTCTCCATGAACTTAATACACTAGATGCATGATGGATAGCGGTCGATGTGTGGAGTAATAGTAGTAGATGCAGGCAGGATTGGGTCTACTAATCTTGGACGTGATACCTATATAATGATCATTGCCTAGATATCGTCATAATTATTTGAAGTTCTATAAATTGCCCAACAATAATTTGTTTACCCACCGCATGCTATTTTCTCGAGAGAAGCCACTAGTGAAATCTTCGGCCCCAGGGTCTATTTTCTCATCATATATCTTCAGATCTATATTGTTATTTTCCTTTTTATTTATTTGCATCTTTTATTTTCAGATCGATATTATCAAAAACCCAAAAATACCTTGCTGAATTTCATTTGCCTTTATTTTCTTTGCATCTAGCAATCTATCAAGTTACTAATCTTTTACCCGAGAGGGATTGACAACCCCTCTTTATGTCGGGCTGCAAGTATTTGTTCTTTGTGTGCAGGTACCGTTTACATAATGTTGCTTGGTTCTCCTACTAGTATGATAACCTTGCTTTCATAACTGAGGGAAATACCTACCTTTGCTATATTGCATCATCCCTTACTCCTTGGGGAAAATAATGATGTAGATACAATACATAAAGAAAGGATAGGAAGGAATTTCTGGCGCCATTGTCGGGGAGACATCATCAACATCTATCAGGTTCCTAATCACAAATCTCATCTCCTTGCAATTTACATTATTTGCCATTTGCCTCTCGTTTTCATCTCCCCACTTCACAAAATTTGCATTTTCATTTGCCTGTGGCACCCCGGCTCAGAGAAACCGGAACGCCCCGTATTCCAGCCCAGAGATCGAGATGAAGTCTTCTGGAATACGACACTGCTTGACATAGAACAAATAAGCTCTTATTACAAAGGATAATTACACGGGTCTGATGTTACAGAGGATCACATCAGCACGGTGACACTACGCCTTAGGTACTACACTTGCTCTATGCTAGCAGCGGAACAACTCGTAGCGGCAGACATCTTCTAGCAGCGGAATAGCGACGAAGGTGGTGAACTCCACTCCGCAAGGACTCTGGATGGGACACTATCTAGCTCGCACGAACGGAAACGACGACAAGCAATCAATCAATCACTGCATCACATGCAATCTGGCATGACACGCCAGGTCAGTACATTGAATGTACTTGCAAGCTCACAACAACCAAAAGCATCAAGGCAAGACAATAACATAGCATTAGCAGATTAATTAACAGCTACTATAATGCAAAAAACCACTACTAAGCATGATATGAAACTACTACAAAACTGATAAAACCCCATCTCAGATCTCTATAACCATCTCACGCTTGGTTAACCGGCCAAGCAATACACCATCTCGATCACCTCGTGATCTATACCTCCATGTGATAACGGCGTGACCACATCACCAACTGAATGATCATCCTCAACATCATCCCAACATCATCATCATCATCCTGCCACACTGCCACATCAACATATTAGTCCTATAAAAGTCATTCTGTCACGTGAGTGTTGATCGAACGGTGTGACCTAGTACGAACTTGTGCCCATGACCGAGGACGCGGCTATCGATAGATTAAACACACACACACTCTGTAGAGGTAGCGCACTTTACCCACACCTCAGAACCCATGGCCTCGCACTCCCATTCGGGTGGACCAACGGCGTTCCGCCGAAACCCTTCTCTTGCCATGACACTCTCCCGGCCACTCCGACCAACTCCCTCTCAGGGCTAAGTCATGGGTGGTCCCATGCCTACCAAAGGCATCTTCGGCCGCCATCGTGGCAAAACGGTCCCAAACGGGGACATGAGCTCAAAACCAAACATAGGCACACAAGGCTTATGCCGTCCTACCTGATCAGGGCAGCGTCCATGCATAACCTTCCCTCATTGGAGGCACCGGCGAGAGGCACGACAAATAACCGAATCAAGACCCCCCAATAAAGGTAAATGTGGTTGCATTGGAAAAGCCCGGTTAGGTGGCACCTGACCAACTTAATGATATAATTTATCCCCAAAGCATATCTGCGATTACTGATACTCCGATATCATCTATCAACCTGTAATCCAAGTCACAGAAATATCCAACAAATAATCCAAAGCCTGACCTAAACATAATACTCCGAGGGAAACATGACACTACTATCATGATGAATCCAAGAATGATAATGCTACTACCCCCAATACCAAGAACTAGGTATCCAGCTAAGATCAACATGCAAATGTCATCTCTGAAAATAATACTCCAAGCAACAGCAACAGAACATCAACTATCATCCCAAAAATAATCATACTAGCCACTAATAATCCAAAGGCAGCATGACATCCACAGTAATGCTCCAAAAAATACTATCAGATACCAACAAGAAAATAATCACAACATAAGCCACTAACAATCCAAAGGCAACATGTCATCCACATAAGCTGCAAAACATTAGCCCTAGAACTCCAAGCAACATCACGGCAATAACAAGTTCAACACAACTCCGAGAAAATGCCATGAACAAATCACAAGTAGCTAAAACAATATTATAAACAAGTTCAAATAATTTAAACCATGTCACTACATTACAGTGATGCAAAGGGAGGGTGTGGCTTGCCTGGGGTGGAAGGATTCATCGGGAGAAAGTGCGAGAAACTTGAAGAAAGAATCGCCGGAAAACGTTCTCTTTCGGAGGGGGCTGACTAAGGGCAGGGGAAAAATGGTCATTTTCATAATGTCAAAACATGGTTAAAGTTTGGCCAACAGAACAGGCTCGACGATATGAAGAAGTGGGCTTTGGAATCACCTCATTTGGAGTTGGGATCAAAAAGTTATGAGGTGTTTTCTGCCAGGGACCTATCTGCAATAAAGATATTTCCAAACAGGGTCTGGACAGAAAAACTGAAAGCGCATTAGAACGGTATACGTTTTCTGTACGTGAAAACATACTCTGAGCCGAACCACCAGAAAAATACGCCTTTGGGCAAACGAAAACGCAGTCACAGGTTTACTCTGTACCCACGCGTAAGCACACTTCACGCGGATATGCCTCCACTTGCCACGCTGGCAAGGGCGGGGCCGGGCTTTGTGCAGCTTATAGGTGGGGCCCGTGTAGCTTCTCTCTCCTTCCTCGCTCCTTCTTCTTTCTCCTCGACGGGGCGCTGGGCAAAGGCGAGGCCGGCCGCCCCGACGACGAGAGCCGGCGGCACGGTCCACCATTCGAGGCACCTGACCTACTGGCTTGATCAGTAGGATGAGGCGGTCCCCTTCAGGTAGGACACGGCCACCGATAAGCTTGGGAGAGTGTGGGAAGCCAGCAGCGGCGGACGGATGCTTCGGGCGTGGAGAGACACGACGCTCCAGGGCATCGGAGGAGAGGCTAAAGGGCAGAGGCGACTCGCCGGGGTTCGGGTGGACTAGTGGTGGTAGAATGAGGGAGGGATGAGCTCGCCTGCGGGCGAATTAAGGTCGAGGCCGACGACGACCAAGGATGCCATTGGAGGGCTCGAGGCGCTCGTGAGCTCGAAGAAGAGGCTGGGGGGCTTATGGGAGTCAGTGAGGTCGAGAGGTGAGCTCGGAGGGCTCGAGGAGGGTCTATAAATAGGCGCGGGGCAAGGTGCCGAGCTGTCATCGCCGCGGACGCGTGGCCGGCGCTGTGGACGTGTGTGCACACACCCTAGCTCGACGATAGATGACGGGGAGGAGCAGTGGAGGAGCTCACGGGGAAGAGGGAGCCAAGGGGGAGCAGGAGGAAGCTGCCGAGGCGAAGACGGAGCCAACGGGGCATAGTGCACCCATGGCGGTGCGTCTAGCTCCGGCGATGAGGCTTAGGGAGGGGGTAGGGGGTCGAGGGAGACGTGAGAGGCATGGGGGGGTCAGGTCAGCACCAGCGGACACGCGAACTCCGTCGAGCCAGAGCTGGCCGGCGCGTCCCGACGCCCAGAGCGCGGCTAACGCTGCCAGAGCGCGTGAAACGCCATGCCAAGGGGACAATCACTATGGGCACTGGCACGAATAGGACAAGGGAGGCTGCGAGGAGTTGTCAAGTGACTAGTCCCTGCATAATAGAGGCTCAGGGAGTTGATGGATCTACAGAAGGAGCCAAGGAGAGGAGTGTGGCATCACTGCAAGTTTGCGGCATCAAACTTGGAGGGGTACTTGTGATCAACAGGGAGCTGGTTGGAGTCAATGGACTTGGCTAGGGTGTTTCACTACGGAAGGACTATAATCTTGGAGGTTTTGAGAATATTTGGACCACAAAATAACCTACTTGCTTTGTAACTACCATTTGGGTCCAGAAAATTGACCAGGAAGGTGCACTCACATGGAGTGATGAAATGGGATTGCACTTGGCAAAGCCTCATGATATGGACATATAAAGATGTTATGAAAAGCTCAGGTGTTTACCAAAATGGTACTTGCTTCACTCATTTCTGTCTAGAAACTTGGAATAATTTTGGTGATCAAATGGTTTAATGAAATGATGCCAAATTTGGTGGAGATATGTTTTATGGGTAGGAGAATGATCTGGTAATTTATCAGGATTTTTGAAGCAATATAAAATGCACTTGCTTCACAACCTGAAAATATTGCCAGAATTAAACCTTTGGTCATGTGCTCACATAGATGATTGGATGGGGCTGCAATTGGGTGGAGAGGTTTAACATGAGCACATTAAGGAGTGTGCAAAAGTACAACTCATTTGGATACTCCTAGGTAGTACTTCCTTCACAAAGCCTTCTGTCTGGCAGAAACATTGAAAAATCACAGAGGAAGATTGGCTAGGCAAATAAAGTTGAACTTGTGCATGAGGCAATGATTTGGATATATAAGCAAGCCCAAAAAGCTTGGGAGCCACTAGTAAAATTTAAATGACACTTCACAAAGTGCCATTCAGGACAGAAATGAAGAATAATTATTGGGGAATTATTCTTGGGCTAGGACAGGAAAGTTTGGGCATATTTTATCAACATATGACCCAAAGGAATTATGAGAATTAATTGGGAATTTTTGGATGGACAGAAATATAGGTTGCTTCACAACCTGAGGCAATTGAGGTTATCCCTTTAATGAAAAAGGATTTTTCCTCAAGAAAAGAATATTGGGATTTGGGCTAAGGAGTGAAGTGACATGATCTTGGCAAGGTTTTGAGAATGATGAGCCACTTGGGAGGGGGGATGAGGATGATTTCCCAGGTGGCGAGGCCACAGAACCACTCCAAAAAGAAAAACACAGCAAAAACCAAATAAATCAAAATAAAAAGAAAAGGGCCAAAAGTCAGGCTGTTACATTGCCTTCTTTCTGTTTTCCTTTTTCTTGTTTGACCTTTTGTTTGCTTGTGTTGCCATGTGCCTTCTATTTGCTTGCATCTTTGCTTGCTAAAAATTTATTGATATGGATCCTCATTCACTTGCTAATCTTTTTAAGAGATCCAATTATCATGAACCAATTGCGAGTGATTTGAGTGCACTATATTATCTCTATGAAGTCTTGCTTGAGATTCATGAATCTGAAAATTGTGATGAAGAAATTTGTAAAGTGATTCATGATAGATCCTTGAATTAAAAGCATGATTTCAATGATTTTACTATAAATTCTATTAATGTAAATTGTGCTAATACTATGCAAAACCCCAAGCTTGGAGATGCTAGTTTTGATATGTCCACTACTTATTGTAATGATCATGATTGGGGTGATTCTTCTTATGATCTTGAAAATTTATTTAAGCCTCATGATGAATATGTTATTTGCAATAATATTGAAAGTGGGTTAGGAAGAGCGACAACTTTAGGTAAAAATAATCCACATATTTGAAGAGTGTTCAATCTTATGATTTTTTTTATAAAATTGGGTTTGGAGAGGTCATGACTTTAGTTGATGTTAATCCCACTATCTTGGAAGATTATAAAACTTTTATGCATGTGGATCATGAAGATAAAATTTTATATGATAGATATATTGTTGAATTTGATTATGATCCTATATGTAATTATTATGAGAGAGGAAAATATGGTTCTAGAAATTTTCATGTTACTAAATTACCTCTCTTCATGTTGAGATTGCTATTGTTTCCTTCTCCTTCCCTGCATATGATAGGTTCTTCTTGTATTTATAATTTGTTCTCTTATAAAATTCCTATGCGTAGAAAGAGAGTTATACTTAAATGTGTTTGTGACATGTTTCATGATTCTCTCTTTGTGTTTCAGTTATTATCTTTCATGTGATCATCATTGAAATCTTATGCCTAGCTAGGGGCGTAAAACGATAGCGCTTGTTGGGAGGCAACCCAATGAATAAAACTTATTTTTGCCTTTTTATTTCTGTTCTTGAGTGTTTACACAATTATGCCTCTATTATGATTGTTTTCTAAGTTTTAATTAGTTTTGATGCCAAGCTAAGCCTTTGGGATCATGTTGGGTGATAGTTGATTCGATCTTGTTGAAAAACAGAAACTTTTGCGGCCAGTAAAATAATTTTCATAAATCACAGAAGCGTGCTTTTGCTCTGAATTTTGTGCAAGGTTGATATACAAATTTCCTATGTTGTCATAATTTTTCAGAATTTTTGGAGTTACAGAAGTATACAAAGTTTTCATATTTCTATAGAATGTGTTCTGTTTCTTGATAGATTCTGTTTTCTTTGTGTTGTGTGCTTATTTTGATGAATCTATGGACTTTATCGGGGGGTATAAGCCATAGCAAAGTTGGAATACAGTAGATATAATGCAAACATAAAATATGAATGGGTTTGCAACAATACTTAGATTGGTGATTTGCTTTGTTACACTAACGGATCTCACCAAGGCTTTGTTAAGTTTTGTGTGATTGAAGTTTTCAAGTTTTGGGTGAGATCACGATGGATGAAGGAATAAGGAGAAGCAAGAGCCTAAGCTTGGGGATGCTCCATGGCACCCCAAGATAATATTCAAGGAAGAACAAGAAACTAAGCTTGGGGATGCCCCGATTGGCATCCCCTCTTTATTCTAACGACCATCGGTATTTTACTTGGAGCTATATTTTTATTTGTCACATATCATGAGTTTTGCTTGGAGAGTCTTGTATTATATGAGTCTTTGCTTTTTTTGCCTTTTGTTTTGTTTCAAGTATACTTTCTGAACACACCTATTTGAGAGAGCCAAAATTATGCTATGATTTGGTAGAATTGCTCTATGCTTCACTTAAATTTTTTGAGCCATGGAATTGCTCTAGTGCTTCACTTATATCTTTTTGAGCACAATATGCTTTGATAATTTTGAAGAAATGCTCTCATGCTTCACTTAGATATATTTGAGAGCTAGTATATTTGAAGAAATTCTCTCATGCTTCACTTATATTATTTTGAGAGATGAAAATCTTTATGCTCATGTTCTTCACTTAAATTTGTTTCAGCTTGTCATAAAGCAATCACAACATATGAAACTAGTCCCAAAGTGATAGATATTCAAGAGGGATATAACAAAAACTTTCATGAAGATCATTGGACAAAATAAACTTGATTCTTTGTAATAGCTTTGAGATATGATGATAGTGATATGCGAGTCATGTTTATTAGTAATTATGCTTTAGTAAGAATATTGGTGTTAAGGTTTGTGATTCCCTATGCAAGCACAAAAGTCAATATTTGTGCAATGAAATTACATCCTACTTGCCATGCATTATTCGTTGTTAGTTATGCTTAATGCTCGCTTATGTGATTTTTTGTTTCTTGGTTGGATGCTTCTCAATCTTTTTGCTAGCCTTCACTTGTACTAAGTAGGAATACTACTTGTGCATCAAATATCCTTAAACCAGTTTTGCCATATGAGTCCACCAAACCTACATATATGTTGTATTCCTGTGTCGTTCTAAGCAAATTTGTATGTGCCATCTCTAAATTTTCAAAATAATTTCCTTTTTTGTGTGCTCGTATCGCTCATGAAGCGGCAGGGGATGGCCAATATTTTCCATGCTAGATGTGTTATTCTCAAAATGAGTGTTTATTAACTTGCCATTGCACGAGAGTACGACAAAGGTATTAGGGATTCCCACTCCCAAAATGAAAAATGAATTTACTTTATGTTGTCAAATAATAATAAATTCTTTGGAAAGTGTAAGTATGGAGGGCACCTGTGGATACGGCTAGCCATGGATTGTGAAAGAATGGTGGAAAAAGGAATAAACTTTATTTTCTATTTGGGAACTGCCTATGATATATCTAGCATGGAAAGTGTTGGGAATTATTGGGTCGTTTTCATTGACAGGAAAAGTATGCCACCCAAAATGTTTTTATCTCTCTTTTTCGCTTTGAGCTCTGGCACCTCTACAAATCCCTACTTCCCTCTGCGAAGGGCCTTTCTATTTACTTTATGCAATTTTTATTTTTATTGAGTCTCCATCTTCTCTTATAAAGCACCAACTAAGGGGCACTATGATCGTACTTGAGTATTGGATGTAGCTAATATGCGAGTGTGTTTCATGAATGGATCAATGATTGAGCATAATGGGCTAGGGATAACTTGCTTTAGTGTTGATATTTTCAAAGACATGGTTGCTTGTTGATATGCTTGAGTATTGAAATCTTCATGTCAAAAATAGACTATTGCTTTTAACCATATAAAATTCCATATGTCCATGCTACAAAAGAAAAGAAAGTGATGAACATGATAGGCAGCATTCCACATCAAAAATTCTGTTTTCATCATTTACCTATTCGAGGACGAGCAAGAATTAAGCTTGGGGATGCTGATATGTCTCCAACGTATCTATAATTTTTGATGGTTCCATGCTGTTATGTTATCATTCTTAGATGTATTACAATCATTTTATAGCAACTTTATACCATTTTTTGGGACTAACCTATATACATAGTGCCCAGTGCTAGTTGCTATTTTTACTTCGCAGAATATCAGTACCAAACGGAGTCCAAACGCATCGAAACTTTTTGGAGAATTTTTCTGGACCAGAAGACACATGTTGGGCCAAAGGAGTACCAGAGGGGGGCTCCGTGGGGAGCACAACCCACCCGGGCGCACCTAGTGGCCCAGGCATGCCCTGGTGGGTTATGCCAATGTCGGTCGCCTCCAGCACCGCCTCTTTACTCTATAGATACCCCGAAAATCCAAAAAAATAGGAGAGTCGACGAAACACAATTCCAGCCACCGCAAGTTCCAGAAACACCATATCCAATCTAGACACCATCACAGAGGGGTTCATCATCCTCATTGGTGCCTCTCTGAGGATGTGTGAGTAGTTCATTGTAGACCTATGGGTCCGTAGTTAGTGGCTAGAAGGTTTCCTCTCTCTCTCTTGATTCTCAATACAATGGTCTCTTCGAGATCTATTTGATGTAACTCTTTTTACGGTGTGTTTGTTGGGATCCGATGAACTTTGGGTTTATGATCAAATCTTTTTATCCTTGAAAGTTATTTGAGTTTCTTTGATCTCTTATATGCATGATTACTTATAGCCTTGTATTTCTTCTTCGAATCTTTGGTTTAGTTAGGCCGACTAGATCGATTTTTCTTGCCATGGGAAGTGGTGCTTTGTGATGGGTTCAGTCGTGTGGTGTTCTTTCCCAGTGACAGAAGGGGCAACAAGACTCGTATTGAGCATTGCTATTAAGGATAACTAGATGGGGTCTATTCCTACATGAATAGATAGTGTCTACATCATGTCATCATTCTTATTGCATTACTCCGTTTCTCCATTGTCACGGGAAACCACGACCACCTAGGGGACCGGGATGGCCCCTTGCTGGTTCGGTAGGGGGGAGTCGCGTTGCACAAAGAGCAGACCAACGTGGGGCAACGTGGCAGAGATCACACTGGCAGTTTTACCCAGGTTCGGGCCACCACGAGGCATAAAACCCTACTCCTGCTTTGGTGGATTGATGGTGTAAAAGGTGGTGGTGGTGCGTAGTACACTTGCCCGGGAAGGGTTGCCTCGGGGTGACAGCGGCTACGTGCGTACGGAGGGTGCGAGTGGTATAGCTTTCCAACCTCGCGAAGCCCTTCTACGGTTGCCATGGGCCTCCTTTTATAGGTTTAGGGGTCACCACAGTAGCATTTTAGTCATTAGACACTGATATGATAGCAAATAGTGCTATCATACCTAACTCTGCAGGCTGATAATGCGCATTTAATGCACCGCTTAGTCTCACGTCGTTGGTTTCCCGGCAAGGCTTGCCGGGCTAATTCACCAGCTCCACGCCTGCTCGCTTGACACATCACTGGACGGGTGTCATCTGTGGGTTTCCTTGGTAGGAAGTGGCCGCCATGTGGCGAATGGTTGCCACTTAATCATCCTGTAGCTTGACACCACACTGATTGATGACGTGGGTTGTGGTGGAGTAGTTGGTGAAGTAATCTGGTCTCCGCGAGTCCCGGCAGGCCATGCCGAGATGCCTTGGTCCTCTCCTTCTGGAGGTGGCCTCGCCCCTTGCCGGGCTCGCCTGCCCTGCAAGGGAGGCTTCTCTCTTGATAATATCTGGCTCTTCTGCTTTGGCCTTGGATCCTCCCGATCTGCTGGTTGGTTCTTTGAATCTCTTGGTCTCTTGTGCACCTTTCTTTGATGCTTCAATCTTGATCTTGTGCCTGTGCACAGTCAGGGCAGCAGGCCCCGGGTCTGTTGCACCGGTAGAAGACCCCGGGCCTGCCCCGAATGCGCTGTCGAGCATCGTCAGGGTAGGGCCTAATAAGTGCACAGGCAGCGCTGCTGAAGAGGTTGGTCTCTTGAGATATCCTTTGCTTCTTCATTAGTCTTGATTTCGGGCTAGTTTCCAGCTTCCCCGCGCGTCGTGCAAAGCCAGTGGTGGTGGGGCTGCTCTAGTAATGGCCCGTGAATGACTTTAACGCACGGGGTAGAAACTGTCATTCACTCTTCCCACCACGCCCTTATCCTTAGCCACGTATGTCGCATGCATCGCGCGGGGTAGGTAACGGAGGTGCATGGCGCGGGAGAGCATAATGGTGAGGGCCTGATTTCCTTGAACTAGTGGAGGAGGGTGGTGGTCGCCCACTGCGGATCCAGCCCCCTGTCCCCCGTTCTCGTATAAAAGGAAAAGCGGGGGAGGAGAGTAGGTATCCAACTGCATTCCCCTCCTCTTCTGCCTTGCTCCATCTTTGAATATGTTGGAGGAGGGAGCCTGGGGCTGGCCTCCAGGCTTTAGTTCAGAATCCTTCGTGGCCGTGAGAATGCTCGGGAGGTGCGGCGGTAACGCTGGAGGTGGTGACTCCAGTGCGCTAGTCGTCGTGCCGCCCATAGCCTTGATTTCAGTGCGAGGGGATGCGAACGACACCATGCTGAGGCCCGCAGCAGGTGCTAGGCGTGGTAGCTGGTTGCTCCTTGTTCTCTGTTCCTGCGCGACGCAGAGGAAGAGCCTCGAGAGAGGCCTGCCGTTGACGAAGGCAGGCTTGGCTCCTCCAGGCGTCATCCTTTGTCTGCGAAGGAGGGCTTCTCGTCTTCGAACACGTCTTCGGGACATGCGGTAATTTCTGACATTAGGACCATTTGGGACGAACATGCTCTCTGTGCAGAAAGCCAAAGAGCATGGCGTTCGGTGTGGCTAATGATTTGGGGTCTTTGGGTGGTAGTGATGTGAACGACGGCGGCAACCCACGACGCGTCAAGAACCGGGGCGATCGTTCTGACGAGTCATATTTGCCGGTAACTCCGTGCCGTTCCACCCGTTCCTCCGGCAGCGTCACCATCCGCACCCGTCCTCCGGATCCTCCCTCTGCGCCGGAGAATAGCGTTGTCCTGATCCTGGGAAGGCGCCGGACTCCAGCCGTGCCCACTTCCTGCCTCTTCGACCTCATCCTGTAGGAGATGGACAAGGGCAAAGGCATCACGAGGCACTTATATTTTTTCAATCCTAAATCTGTAGGCACTCGCCAAATTTAAATTCAAATAATGTAATCTGTCATGTCCATGTTTGTGTTCTGTAATGCTTGTACTTGTATTAGCATGTTAATGAAAAAGATGAACCTTGCCGAGAACTCGCGCATGTATATGTCCATGCAGAGGTGAGATGCCTCTTTAGTGTAAATAAACGAGTTTGTCCCGGTAGGCTATCCTGCCGGCCTCCCTTTTTGTCTGCGGGAGAACCTCATCTACCAGGTTACAGATAGAGGGGCCAGCCCCCCGCCAACTTCCTTTTATCAAAGGCAACTGCGACCACCTTGACCGAAGCAATGTTCAGGTCAAGAATGGGAGCACCTAAGTGTAGAAGGAGCGGTGAGGTTTTCTAATGCACAAGTTATAGCTTATATGTTTGGCTTGCCGGGATCGTAGTGCTGGGCAATCTTCTCACTCCCTTGACGAAACCAAGTCCATAGTAAGAACCTGCGGCTTCATGCAGATGAGAATGAATGCGGGATGCGATCCTATCTACATGCATATGCAGATGCTCATGAAAAATGCTTATGCAGTGATGTGGACTGCTCATGCATGTATGCAATCTAGGTTGGGGGCCCCCCTACAGTGCTTCTTTATTTTCTCTTGCACGGGGTCATCGCCCTGGCTTTGTACAAGGGGTTACATGCAACTGAGGCAAGGCCTGTACAAATGGGTGGCTTCCGGACAGGGCCCGGCAGCCTCGCGCCTTACGGGTTGAACTTGCGGAGAGGCTCAATATTCCATGAGTTTTGCAACAGAGTGCCATCTTTGATCTCTAGACGGACTGCGTTTGGTCTGGTGACTCATACTACCCGGTAAGGGCCTTCCCACTTTGGTGACAACTTGTGTGTACCCTTGGCGGACTGAACCCGCCTAATGACAAGGTCACCTTCCTCAAAACACCATGCATAAACCCTGCAGCTATGATAGCGACGCAGGGCTTGCTAATAGCATGCAGCATGCGTAGCAGCCCGGAGACGGTTCTCCTCCAGTAGCACAGCGTCGTCACGCCGGTGCTGATCTTGCACGATTTCATCATAAGCAAGTACTCAAGGCGACCCATAAATGAGTTCTGTGGGGATAACTGCTTCTGCCCCGTAGACCAGGGAGAAGGGAATCTGCCCGGTAGCTCGGTTTGGTGTCATTCTGAGGGCCCAGAGAACTACCGGCAGCTACTTGATCCACCGCCTGTCGTGCTTCTGCAGTGTATCAAAGGTTCTTGTCTTGAGTCCACATAGCACTTCAATGTTCGCCCTCTTAGCTTGTCCATTGCTCCAGGGGTGTGCCACAGAGGCGAATGAGATCTTGCATCGAGGGCATGAACATATTGCATGAAGGTGCGGCTCGTGAACTGGGTGCCGTTGTCGGTGATGATCCTTGCCGGAACTCCAAAATGACACACCAGATATTTCAAGAACTTGATAGATGACTGAGCAGTCACCTTTCTCACGGCAGTCACTTCCGGGCACTTTGTAAACTTGTCGATGGCAACGAACAAGAATTCAAAGCCCCCGATTGCTTGGGGGAAGGGGCCGAGGATATCGAGCCCCAAGACCAAAAATGTCCATGAAGAGGGATTGTCTGAAGCACTTGGGCAGGCAGGTGGGTTTTCTTGGAATGGAACTGGCAGGCTTCACACTTAGTGACTAGCTCGACCACATCTTGGAGGGTTGTGGGCCAATATAATCCTTGCCGGAATGCTTTCCCAACTAACGCCCTTGATCCAATGTGGGAGTTGCAAATCCCTTTGTGTATCTCAGCCAGCAGTTCCTTTCCTTCTTCCCGGCAGACACATTTCAATTTCACACCGTTGGGCCTCCTTCTGTACAGAGTGTCATCGACAAACTGATACATACTAGCTCTCTAGGCTACTCTTTCAGCTTCGTCTTGATCGCCAGGAAGCTCTCTGGTTTGGAGGAAGCATACAATGTGCCTTGCCCAAGTTGGAGCCTGTGGCTCGGCATCGAGGACTAGCGGCACCTCCTCTGCTGCGGGAGCACTAGCCTCGTATGTGGGGTCCATGGACCCGGCAGGAGGGGGTGGCTCGGCAGGCTGCGAGGAGTTGTTTCCGGCAGGGTCTCTGCCGGGAGCGGACGGCTCTACCGGGAGCGGCTTTCCGGTGTCCAACTATCTCCTCTTTCAGGCCATTGTTACTGGGGATACGGAGGGCTGAGTAAGACGGAGAACAAAAGTCTCTGGTTCCACAGGAAGCTTCTGCGCAGCACACTTTGACAGATGATCAGTTGTGCTGTTTTCCGCACGGGGTACATGCTCAGTTTGTAATCCATGAAAGTGATCCTCCAATCTTCTCACTTCCTCGACGTATGCCTCCATTAATGGACTTTGATAATCCTTGTCAACTTGCCTCGCCGCTAGCTATGAATATCCTCAAATGATCAGCTTATAAATTCCCAATTCTGCTACAATTCTGAGCCCGGCAAGGAGCCCTTCATACTCTGTTGTATTGTTGGTTGCTTCTTCCCGTGCAAAATGCATCTGGAGGACGTACTTCAAGTGCTCCCCGGAGGGGGCGACAAGAAGCATGCCAGCCCCTGCACCTTGTAGGGAAAAGCACCATCAAAATACATAATCCATTCTTGGGGTGATTCCTTGCCAGGGACAATTATCTCTGTCACTTCCTCATCAGGGGTGGGCATCCATTCTACAATAAACTCTGCCAACGCCTTGCTCTAGATAGTTGATGTGCTCTCAAACCTCAAACCAAAGCTAGATAGCTCCAAAGCCCACTCCACTATTCTGCCAGTAGCCTCTGGGTTTCAGAGTATCCATTACAACGGAAAATGAGTAACAAATGTGATCTCATGGGCTTGGAAGTAGTGGCGCAGTTTCCTTGAGGCCATGATGAGACCAGAGATCAACTTTTGCACGCCAGAGTACCTAGACCTAGCTAGCCCCCTATAACAAGGAGCTGACGAAATACATCGGATGCTGCACCACTTTCTTCCTTGCTGCATCCTTGGGGTTGTCCTTGTTGCCGTGCTTGCTGCTGTTTTGATCCTTATCTAGCCTTGCCAGCCTCTGCTCACTCTCTTTCTCATCCACTTCTCGCTGTGCTACCAAGGCTGCACTGACCACTTGGTTGGTTGCCGCTAAGTTTAGCAACAACAGCTCCTGGGGTTTGGGTGCAACCAGGGTAGGCACAGAAGACAGGTAGGTCTTCAACTCTTGCAAAGCTGCATCTACTTCAGGGGTCCACTTCGTGGGACCTGCCTTCTTCAAAATCTTGAAGAACGGCAGGGCACTCTCGGCAGACCTGGAGATGAATCTACTTAGCACAGCAACACATCCCATCAGCCGCCTCACATCTTTGACTGTCCTTGGCGCTTGGATCTACTCAATGGCCTTGATCTTGTCAGGATTGGCTTCGATCCCCCTGTAGGACACACAGTATCCAAGCAGCTTGCCGGAGGGGACGCCAAACACACACTTCTCCGAATTTAGCTTCCAGTTGACCTTGCGCAGATTTGCAAATGTCTCCTCCAAATCCTGAATGAGAGTTGCTCTGTCCTTGATTTTGACCACAGTGTCATCCATATAAGCCTCAATGTTTCTGTGCAGCTGGGGTTCAAAACCAATCTGGACTGCCCTTGCAAAGGTGGACCCGACAGTCTTTAATTCGAATGGCATGCGGACAAACTAGTACGTACCACATGGAGTGATGAACGATGTCTTCTCCTTGTCTTCTTTGACAGGAAGATCTGGTGGTACCCAGAATAGGCATCTAGAAATGAGAGCAAATCACAACCTGAAGTGGAATCCACTATCTGATCAATATGCGGCAAGGGGAACGGGTCCTTCGGGCAAGCCTTGTAGAGGTCTGTGAAATCGATGCACAGACTCCACTTCCAGTTTGCCGTCCAGACCACCACTAGGTTTTCTAGCCAAGTGGGTTGTAGCACTCCTCTGACCATACCGGCTGCCTCGAGCTTCTTGGTTTCTTCTGCAATAAACTGCTGCCTTTCCAAGGCATGCTTCCGGACTTTTTGCTTAACAGGTCTGGCGTGTGGGCAGACAACAAGGTGGTGCTCAATTACCTCCCTGGGAACACCGGGGATATCAGATGGTTGCCAAGCAAACTCATCGATATTGGCCCGCAGGAAGGCAAGGAGGGTGCGTTCCTATTTTTCATCGAGGGTGGCGCTGATGGTGAAAGTACCATCAACGCCAACCAGCACTGCCGGGACCTTTTTCACTTGTGGAGCAGCAACCTTGGATCTCTTGCTATGGGAACACTCCAGCATGTTGTCAATGGGTGTCGTGCACTCGGAGGGGGCACACTTACCGGACTCTTTGCTGGAGGTCCTACAATCATGTTTCTTCCCTTTGTTTTCCTTGGCGGGAACTGCTGTCATCGCTGCCTCTGCCGCGACCGCGTCCCGGTACATCCTATCCACACAAATGATAGCATCTTTCTCATCTGACGGGATGGTGACGACTCCCAATGGACCAGGCATCTTCAGGGTGTTGTAGGCATAGTGGGATGCCGCCATGAATTTAGCCAAGGCTGGGCGTCCAAGGATCCCATTGTATGACAGGGGGAGATCAACTACGTCAAACACAATCTTCTCAGTCCGGTAATTAAGCTCTCCCCCAAATGTTACTGGCTACATAATCTTCCCTTTAGGATGACTCCCACCGGGGTTGACTCCTTGAAACGTGCGTGTAACTTGTAGTTCTTCCTCTGCTATCTGAAGCTTGTTGATAACTGCTGGCGAAATCATATTCAGCCCGGCCCCACCGTCCACCAACATCCTCGTGACCTTGAGTTTGTGATTTGTTGGAGAAACCAACAAAGGCAGGCATCCTATCGCAGTGGTATGGCTAGGATGGCCCTCTTCGTCAAAGATGATGGGTGTACGGGACCAACTGAGCGGCTTCCGGGCCTCCGACGCTGGTTCCACGGCATTCACTTCTCGTGTCCACCGCTTGAGTTGGCAGTGGGAGGTGTGTAAAGATGCACCCCCGTCAACGCACAGGGCGTCCGTGGCCTTCTAAAACTCTTGCTCACTGGTTTCCTGTTCATCCCCTTTATCACTCTCATCATCACAAACTTCCTTCTCCTTGCCCGTGGCGGGTTTTCCTTTATTCCGGAAGGGCTTGCCAGGCCGATTTGCTCCATCGCCTCGGCCCTTACCGCCAGCAACATTCTGACCCTTTTCCTTATCACGCTTCTCATATTCTGCTCTCTGTCTCCTAACCAACTGCTCAACCTGATAGCACTCCTGAAGGTCATGGCCTTTGGTCCGGTGGATCTTGCAGTACGGCCCATCGCCCTTCCCGGCCTTCTCGGCAGCTGCAGCTTCCCTGCAATCGGCGCACACGAAAACCTCCTTGACGGGGGCCTTAGCCTTGGCGATCTTGCCAGTACTTGGGGTGCTTGACCCTTCAATAGTCAATATTGCCTTATCCCTTTGCTTCTTACTACGCTTCTTAACCTTCTTCTGGCTGGTGGACTCATCATCATCCTCCGAATCAACATCAATGCAATCATCCTCTCTAGGCAACTTCCTCCCTTCCTCCATCTGTGCACACTTATCCACTAGGGTGTACAGCTCCTTCACAATCTTGGGCAACCACACGTTCATATTAGGACGGATCCGGTGGTTGCGCACATTGGACTGGAAGACAGCTATCATGGTTGCCGGATAGATATTTGGAATATTTCTATGAACTTAGGTGAATCTTTGTAAATACTTACAGAGGGTTTCTCCTTCCTTCTGTTGGAGAAGCTGCAGATCGCTGGGACGGCCTGGCTCCTGGTGGCCATCGGTGAAAGTGCTGATGAACTCATGGCATAGGTCTGCCCATGAAGAAATAGAGTTCTCCGATAGGTGCATCATCCAAGACCTCAGATTGGACTTATGGGCCAACAGGAAGTAGTTGGCGAACACCTTCTCATCTCTTCCCCCGACAGCCTGAACAGTGATGGTGTAGATGCTCAGGAACTCTGCGGGGTTCAGCCTCCCGTCGTACTTCTCAGGTATCTCTAGCTTGAACATGCGAACGGATGGCCAACAAACTTTCCGCAGCTCACGGGTGAAGGCCGGGCAGCCAACCTTGAAGGGCAAGGGGCAGTCAGCACCGAGAGTGGGCTCGTCGATGTCGGGGTCGTCGCGCCCGTCGGCTCGGAGGAGGTTGCCATGGTGTTGCTCGATGATGCACACGTCTCCTCTTCGTCTATCTTCCGGGGTTTGCCGTTGGCCTGGACGTGCTTGAGGATCAGAAGAGGCCATCGAGACGTCATCGGGATCTTGATTTGGTCGTGCCCGTGCCGGCTGCCGTGGCGGGGACTGCACCGTGGGGATGGCTCCCTATGTACGGGCAGCAGCATGGGCTGTAGCCATTGCTTGGGGAGGTCGCGGTAGGGCAGCTCGTCATGAGCCCTCGACTTCGGTGAAACTGAGCAGACTTTGGATGCTGACACGCCATTCATACATCTGCTCGGCCGCAAGTGGAAACCTCAGTAGTAGCTGAGCCCGCGCCACGGCCTCCGAGGCTGTGCTTGGCATATATGATGATGAAGTCGATTGCGTCGTCGCTCGGCTATTGATAGAGCCAGCGGCGGCAGCATTGCGCCCCCGCTATTGCGGTGCAACCACCTGGGTAGTAGGGTGGTGAGACGAAGGCGCTCGAGGGCCATCTGCTCCGTTGGGCGCATCAGCTCGATCGACTCGCTCTGGGGAAAGCGCATGCACAGTAGTCGCGCCTGCGGCGTGGACGGCCGAAGGGCGGTGGTTCGCCCCAAACCAAGCGCCTTCGTTGTGGCTGCGCCCGTCGGTGAGTGGAGTGCGGCCGTCGAGGCGTTGCTGATGTTGCTTTCCTCCGGTATCTCCTGCTCTTGCGTCGGCCGTGGGGGAAATGGTGGACGTGCCGCCTGCTCCGACCACATCCCCAGCAGTGTTTGTGCCCTCGCGCGTCTCCGTGCCTCCCGCAACATTGGAGGCCGCGGGTAGCGGAGCCTTCGAGGTGGATGGATGAGCCGAAGAAGTTGATTTCTTCTTGGGCGCCTCATGTCTGCTAGAACTACGTCGGTATTTCCCCAAAGAGGAAGGGATGATGCAGTATAGTGACTGTAGGTATTTCCCTCGGTGATGAGGCAAAGGTTATCGACCCAGTAGGAGAACCTCCTCACACCACGTAAACAACACCTGCACACAAATAAAAAATACTCGCGACCGACGTGTTAAGAGGTTGTCAATCCCTTCCCGGTACGGCGCCTCAAGATAGGAAAATAATGTGAGGTAAAAGTGGTAGATAGGATAATAGATCGCGGAACAAATAAATTGCAGCAAGGTAATTTTGTAGGTTTAATATATCTGAAAATAAATGCAAGGGAAAATATATCGCAAAGGATAATATGATGAAAATAGACCCGGGGGCCGTAGGTTTCACTAGTGGCTTCTCTTGAGAAAAATAGCAAACGGTGGGAAAACAATTACTGTTGGGCAATTGATAGAACTTCAAATAATCATGATGATATCTAGGCAATGATCACTATATAGGCATCACGTCGAAGATTATTAGACCGACTCCTGCCTACATCTACTACTATTACTCCACACATTGACTGCTATCCGGCATGCATCTAGTATATTAAGTTCATGAGAAAATGGAGTAATGCAATAAGAATGATGACATGATGTAGACGAGAACCATTTATCTATTGCTGAGATATAGATCTCATCTTGTTATCCTTAATAGCAACGATACATACGTGTCGGTTCCCCTTCTGTCACTGGGATCAAGCACCGTAAGATCAAACCCAGTACAAAGCACCTCTTCCCATTGCAAGACAAATAGATCAAGTTTGCCAAACAAAACCCAAATATCAGGGAAGAAATATGAGGCTATAAGCAATCATGCATATAAGAGATCAAAGAAGACTCAAATAACTGTCATGGATAAAAACATAGATCTAATCATAAACTCAAAGTTCATCGGATCCCAACAAACACACCGCAAAAAGACTTACATCATATGGATCTCCAAGAGACCATTGTATTGATAATCAAGAGAGAGAGGAAGCAATCTAGATACTAACTACGGACCCATAGGTCTACAAAGAACTACTCACGCATCATAAGAGAGGCACCAATGGAAGTGGTGAACCCCTCCATGACGATGTCTAGATTGGATCTGATGGTCCTGGACTCTATCGTGGCTGGAATTGATTTTCGTCGATTCCCCTATGGTTTCTGGAATATTGGGGTATTTATAGAGCAAAGAGGCGGTTCAGGGGGCACCCAAGGAGGGCAGCACCCACCAGGGCGAGCCTGGGCCTCCTGGCACACCCTAGTGGGTGCTGCTCCCCTCGAGCAGCCCCCCAGCTACTTCCTTGGCCCACTGGCTTTCTTCTGGCCCAAAAAAATCCTCCAGGAATTTAGTTGCATTTGGACTCCGTTTGATATTGATTTCCTGCAATGTAAAAAACATGAGAAAATAGGAACTGGCACTAGGCACTATGTCAATAGGTTAGTACCAAAAAATGATATAAAAATGACTATAAAATGATTGTAAAACATCCAAGAATGATAATATAACAGCATGGAACAATCAAAAATTATAGATACATTGGAGACGTATCAGCATCTCCAAGCTTAATTCCTGCTCATCCTCAAGTAGGTAAATGATAAAAACAGAATTTTTGATGTGGAATGCTGCCCAACATGTTCATCACATTTCTTTTCTTTATGGCATGGACATATGGACTTTTATATGATTCAAAGCAATAGTATAGTTTTGATATGAAGACTTTAATACTCAAGCATACCAACAAGCAATCATGTCTTTCAAAATATCAACACTAAAGCAAGTTATCCCTAGCCCA
Organism: Triticum dicoccoides; assembly: GCF_002162155.2. NCBI lineage: Eukaryota > Viridiplantae > Streptophyta > Magnoliopsida > Poales > Poaceae > Triticum > Triticum dicoccoides. Next base: position 267,324,969 of record NC_041383.1, on the reverse strand, counting down.
TCATGCTCAATCATTGATCCATTCATGAAACACACTCGAATATTAGCTACACCCAATGCTCAAATACGATCATAGTGCCCCTTAGTTGGTGCTTTATAAGAGAAGATGGAGACTCAAATTAAAAATAAAAAATTCCATAAGTAAAAGAAAGGCCCTTCGCGGAGGGAAGTAGGGATTTGTAGAGGTGCTAGAGCTCGAAGCTTAAATTAAGAGATAAAAAATATTTTTGAGAGGCATACTTTTCCCACCAACGAGAATGACTTGTAGCATCCCAACACTTTCCATGCTATATACATCATAGGCGGTTCCCAAACAGGAAAATAATGTTTATTCCTTTTTCAACAATAACTTTCACTTTCCATGGCTAACCGTATCCACGGGTGCCCTCCATACCAACACCTTCCAAGGAATTTATTATTTGACAACATAAAGTAAATTCATTTTTCATTTTGAGACTGGGCAGCCCTAATACCTATGTCGTACTCTCGTGCAATGACATGTGAATAAACACTCATCGTGAGAATAACACATCTAGCATGGAAAATATTAGCTACCCTTTACCGCTTCGCGAGAAGTAGAGCACACAAAAGAGAAATTTATTTTGAAAATTAGAGATGGCACATGCAAATTTGCTTAGAACGGCATGGAAATACCGCATATAGGTTGGTATAGTGGACTCATATGGTCAAACTAGTTTAAAGGGTTTTGGATGCACAAGTAGTGATCATACTTAGTGCAAAATGAAGGCTAGCAAAAAGATTGAGAAGCAACCAACCAAAAAGCAAAAAATCTCGTACCCAAGCATTAAGCATAAGTAACACCGAATAATACACCATAAGTAGGATATAAATTTCATTGCATAACTATTGACTTTTGTGCTTGCATAGGGAATCACAAACCTTAACATCAATATTCTTACTAAAGCACAATTACACATCAACATGACTCACATATCATATTGTCATATCTCAAAACCATTACTAAGAATCAAGTTTATTTTTTCCAATGATCTTCATGAAAGTTTTTATTATATCCTCCTTGGATATCTATCACTTTGGGACTATTTTCATATGTTGCTTTTGGTAAGCTCAAACAAATATAAGTGAATATCATGAGCATAATTTTTTCTTTCTCTCAAAATAATCTAGGTGAAGCAAGATAGAATTTCTTAAAATTTACTAACTCCCAAATAAATCTAAGTGAAGCATGAGAGCATTTCTTCAAAAATAACAAGGCACACCGTGCTCAAAAAGATATAAGTGAAGTACTAGAGCAAATCCATGGCTCTAAAAATTTAAGTGAAGCATAGGAGGAAGCATAACATAATTTTTTGGTACTCTCAAAAGGTGTGTCCAGCAAGGATTCAACACTTAAAACACAAATAAAAACAAGCAAAGACTCATATCATACAAGCCGCTCCAAGCAAAACTCATAGTATATGACGAATAAAAATATAGTTCCAAGTAAAATACCGATGGTCGTTAGAAGAAAGCAGGGATGCCACTCGGGGGCATCCCCAAGCTTATTTTCTTGCTACTTCTTTGAATATTATCTTGGGGTGCCTTGGGCATCCCCAAGCTTAGCCTTTTGCTTATCCTTATTCCTTCATCCATCGTAAGATAACCCAAAACTTGAACACTTCAATCACACAAAACTCAAACAAAACCTTCGTGAGATCTGTTAGAATAAGTTACCAAACCACTACTATAAGTACTGTAGAAAACCTATTCTTATTTTGTTTTTGCATTATATCTACTATATTCTAACTTTTGTATGGCAAAAACTCGTCAAAGAAAACCATAGAATCATCAAAACAAGCACACAACGCAAAGAAAACAGAATCTGTCAAAAACAGAACAGTATGTAGCAATCTGAACATTTCAATACTTATGTAACTCCAAAAATTCTGAAATAAATTGGTGTACTTGAAAAACAATTCTATTAATCTTGTGCAAAAAGAATCAACACAAAAGCACTCTTATGTTAAAAATGAAAAATAATCTCGTGAGCGCAAAAGTTTCTGTTTTTCAACAAGATCAAATCGACTTTCACCCAAATCTTCCCAAAGGCCTTGCTTGGCACAAACACTAATTAAAACACAAAAAACATAATCATAACAGTAGCATAATTGTGTTAACACACAAGAACAGTAAACAAAAAGAAAAAATAGATTTTATTCATTGGGTTGCGTCCCAACAAGCGCTATCGTTTTCCGCCCCTAGCTAGGCATACGATTTCAATGATGCTCACATGAAAGATAATAATTGAAACACAAAGAGAGCATCATGTATCATGTCAAGAACACATTAAAGTCTAACATACTTCCTATGTATAGGCATTTTATAAGCAAACAATTTATCAAGATGAGCAACTTCTAGCATATGCAAGGAAGAAGAATAAAACATTGACAATCTCAACATAACGAGAGGTAATTTAGAAACATGAAAATTTCTACAACAATATTTTCCTCTCTCATAGTAATTACATGTAGGATCATAATCAATTCAATAATATAACTATCACATAAAATATTCTCTTCATGATCCACATGCATGGAAAGTTGACACTCTTCCAAAATAGTGGGATTATCATCAAAGAAAGTCAAGACCTCTCCAAGCCCACTTTTATCAAAAAAATCATAAGATTGGTCATTGTCCAAAGTAGTGGGATCATTATTACCTAGAGTTGACACTCTTCCAAACCCACGTTCAATATTATTGCAAAAAAATTTATCAATATCATATTTATCATGAGGCTTAAATAAAATTTCAAGATCATAAGAAAAATCACCCCAATCATGATCATTGCAATAAGTAGTGGACATAACAAAATTAGCATCCCCAAGCTTGGGGTTTTGCATATTATTAGCACAATTGACATTAATAGAATTTATAATAACATCATTGCAATCATCCTTTTTATCCAAGGAGCTATCATGAATCACTTTATAAATTTCTTCTTCTAACACTTCATCACAATTTTCAGATTCACGAAATTCAAGCAAAACTTCATAGAGATAATCAAATGCACTCAAATCACTAGCAACTGGTTCAACATAATTAGATCTCTTAAAAAGAATAGCTAGTGGATGAGGATCCATATCAATAGCTTTTTAGTGAGCGAAAATGCAAGCAAATAGAAGACACATTGTCACACAAGCAAACAAGAGATCTGACAAGAAAAAGGCGAACGAAAAAGAGGGCGAATAAAATGGCAAACTTTTGTGAAGTGGGGGAGATGAAAATGAGAGGCAAATGGAAAATAATGTAAACTGCGAGGAGATGAGATTTGTGATTAGGAACCTGGTTGATGTTGAAGATCCTCCCCGGCAACGATGCCAGAAATTCCTTTTGATGTCTGCTAGAACTACGTCGGTATTTCCCCAAAGAGGAAGGGATGATGCAGTATAGCGACGATAGGTATTTCCCTCAGTCATGAGACCAAGGTTATCGAACCAGTAGGAGAACCTCCTCACACCATGTAAACAACACCTACACACAAATAACAAATACTCGCAACCCGGCGTGTTAAAGGGGTTGTCAATCCCTTCCGGGTACGGTGCCTCAAGATGGGCAAATAACATGACGTAAAAGTGGGAGATAGGATAAATAGATCGCGGAACAAATAAATTGCATTAAGGTAATTTTGTATTTTTGGTTTAATAGATCTGAAAATAAATGCAAGGGAAAATAGATCGCAAAGGCAAATATGATGAAAAGAGACCCGGGGTCGTAGGTTTCACTAGTGGCTTCTCTTGAGAAAAATAGCAAACGATGATTTTTTTTTACTATTGGGCAACTGATAGCACTTCAAACTATCATGATGATATCCAGGCAATGATCATTATATAGGCATCACGCCCAAGATTAGTAGACCGACTCTTGCCTACATCTACTACTAATACTCCACACATCGACCGCTATCCAGCATGCATCTAGTGTATTAAGTTCATGAGAAAATGGAGTAATGCAATAAGAACGATGACATGATGTAGACGAGATCCATTTATCTATTGCGGAGATATAGATCTCACCTTGTTATCCTTAGTAGCAACGATACATACGTGTCGGTTCCCCTTCTGTCACTGGGATCAAGGACCGTAAGATCGAACCCACTACAAAGCACCTCTTCCCATTGCAAGATAAATAGATCATGTTGGCCAAACAAAACCCAAATATCGGAGAAGAAATACGAGGCTATAAGCAATCATGCATAAAGAGATCAAAGAAGACTCAAATAACTTTCATGGATAAAAAGATAGATCTGATCATAAACTCAAAGTTCATCGGATCCCAACAAACAGACCGCAAAAAGACTTACATCATATGGATCTCCAAGAGACCATTGTATTGATAATCAAGAGAGAGAGAGAGGAATCCATCTAGCTACTAACTACGGACCCGTAGGTCTACAAAGAACTACTCACGCATCATTGGAGAGGTACCAATGGAAGTGGTGAAGCCCTCCATGACGGTGTCTAGATTCGATCTGGTGGTTCTGGACTCTGCGGCGGCTGGAATTGATTTTTGTTGACTCCCCTAGGGTTTCTGGAATATTGGGGTATTTATAGAGCAAAGAGGCGGTTCAGGGCACACTCGAGGTGGGCAGCACCCACACTACAAAAAAATACACTTCCGTGATGATACGTGTTTGTCACAGTAGGTCGCGTTTTTTGTCATGCATGTACATCCATGACGATTTTATGACAGAATCAAGATAGTCATACCTGTGCTATCGTAGAAGTGTTCTATGACATTACCCAAATTATCATCACGGAAGTGTCCACTTCCATGACGATAAATCGCGTGTCACAGAACTGCTTTCGTTAACGGTGACCGACACGTGGCATCCACCATAACGAAACACCGTTAAGCTATCGGTTCGGGTTTTGGATCCGATAACCCGTTAACAGCTCCGACCAATGGGGATTTTCCACATGTAAAATCATCATTGGCTGGAGGAAACACGTGTCGGCTCATCGTTGGGACAGATGTCATCCACTCATTGGACAGAAGGCGCCTATGATACGTCGACACGTGGCACGGCCCAACAGAGGCCCATTCTTGTGAAAAGGCCGACCCATTTGAGTTGGTCAAAAGGTGGCGGGCCGGCCCATGGAAAGCCTGTTAATGGCATGTTCACATATAGCCCATTTACAGCCCGCTAACCCAAGGCCCGTTACGCCCTATCCGAATTAGGCCCAGTAGTGTCATCTAGGCCATCCAATATGATTCCAGCCCGTTTTCACTTCTGGCCCATGTATGGCCCATGACGTCTTTCGGCCCATATGAGGCCCTTTGTAACTCTTGGCCTATTAAGGGCCCGTGGTGAAACTGGCCCGTAATGAATAGTGTATCACTTTACACCCATTAACGGCCCATGGTGAAGCTGGCCCGTAATGAACAGTGTATCACCTTATACCCATTAACGGCCCGTTATTCCGTTGGGCCGTTTCCAGCCCATGTTATCTTTCAGCCTTCTCAGAGCCCATTTATTCTTGGCCTCATTTCCAGCATTCGTTTACTTACGGCCCGTTACTGTTGTTTTCTGCTTGTGGGCCAAATTCAGCCCATGGTTACAGTCTGCCCGTTTGTGGTCCGTTAATACGTTGGGCCGTTTTCATAGCGTCATCGAATACGGCCTATTAACGATGGCCCGTTATGGTCGGCCCATGAACGGACTATTCTAAATCTAGCCCGTTTACGGCCATAATGCGGTCTGTTTGGCCCATGTTTGGCCAATCGATCATACGGCCCGTATAAGGCCCATTGATGATACAGCCTGCAGAAGGCCCATTGTTTCTACGGCCCGTAGAAGGCCCACTATTTCTACGGCCCGTAGGAGGCCCAGTGTCACTACAGTAAATATTAGCACATGGTCATTGTGGCCTAGTTTTAAAAAATAGGTTATTGCCGCCACTAGCAAACCGCGGAAAAAGAACTACAATGACTACAAGCAAACAAATAAACAAGACAACAAGGAAATAAATAAGAAAGCAACTAACGCTAGGCTATCACGGCTATTACACATATTACATCCACTGGGCATCAAAGTTCGCCACCAGTGCAAATATAAGGAACAAAGCAGCATATCATATACACTGGTTGTCAAAGTTGGCTACTAGTGCAAATAAACGCCGCAACAAAACAAATCCAGAACTGAAACCACTTCATAAGGTCTCAAAAAACAATATCCTGGGTACCCATAATGCTGGCAAGATGCTTAGCAAGCTTATTAACTTTCTCTTGTTTGGCGCTTAAATCCTCCAGCGCTTGCTATTGCACTAGGAAATATGCATCTGAATTCTGCAGGGACTTCCTCAGTCCTTCAGCTTCCTGTCGCAGCACATCTAATCAATGTCTTTCAACTTGAAGTTGAGACTCAAGAAGACGAACTGATTCAGGTAGCGAGTTCGAAGAGATTGTGCCAGCAGTAGTGGCCAGTAACTCGAACACTACATCAAGACAGGACTTTTGGGTTCTCTCACTGTCGTCAAGATAGTTTTTATCAGCTTTCTTGGAGACCAACAGGGATGTCTCACTATCTTGAACCTTATCTGCATTACTTCCTTTACCATTGGATAACGCGGTACTGTTCTCCAATATTTTGTCCGCATTCTAAAAGAGAAACAAGCAGACACATCACATGCTTACCATGTTGTATATGAAACTCATTTTGGTAAATGAGTTCAGTAGTAAAGTGGACAGGATAACTGCATGAGACAAACATATATCTATGTACCATGGTCACTTTATGGTCTATATCATTCTAGTTTTTGTTGCCAAATCAAGATAGAGACACAGTTCAAATAATATTTGTTCAAGACAAAGCAGAATAGATAGAATATAAGTGTGGGAAACTATAGAGCAATAACAACACTTGTAATGTGCATGACATGAGAACATAACTGTTTATTCAATTGAAACTGAAATCAACATAGAGCAGGTTACAATAGCAAACCAGTTAAAGAAACAGGTTTAAAACATACCTGTTGCGCCATTGGAGTTTCAATTCCATCCTTCAAATTTGAAAATAGTTGGTATGAGTAAATACAGTAATGCAAGACCAAAGGAGTATGAACCATAGCTACAGTTATTAATATTTTGGAGATGCCAAGCGCAAGGTTATAGGAGCACGAGTAGTAGGTGCCGCGTCATTTATAAGTAAAGTTTTTTTTCAGTGTCACGTACGCAATATGATAGGTTCATATGCAGAGAAAAATAAACCGCTCCACTATATAAATAGTCAGGACGGGCCATCCTACACGGTTTCCTGCTGGGGTTGCTCTCTTCACACTCTCTCGCACAAAACGACTGTGGCCACATCTCTAACATCCCGGTGGATCACGTCCGCTTGGGTAAGGGATGGATGCTTAGTATAGATGCAGTCACCATCGCCGACGGTGAAAACCCACTATCGGCACGTCCTGATCAGGGGTCCCCGCCGTTCTCTCTCACAAAGCCGGTGATGTTGCCTTCGTCCCTTGCTCACTGCCGCGACGTGGGCAGTTGCCGCCTCCCGCCGCCCTCCTCAAGGTTGAGCTACGTACCTTAGGTACAACCCCCTTTACAGCCGGCTTGCACCACTGCTCCACTTGCCCACATCACTCCCTGTGGATATTTCTCTACTTCTTTGCCCCGCACATACCTCTACTGGCTTCTACGTACTATATTTGTGATGAGTTTATGTCTCATAAACTAGTCCCAGTAATCTTATTCTAATCACGCTTCTTCAATTTCTTCGCCACAGGGATGCTCATCTCGATTTTGGTGAAACTGCACAAAATGATCCGATGGTCAAAAGGTTGCAAACTTCACTTATTAGGAAGCTCGAACGTTGCCAGCAAATTAAAGCCTGGTCAGGGTTCATGGTTCAAGGGCTAGGGACTGCATGGATCGGTTTTTTTCTTTGGCTGCCTCTGTTCCAAAATAAGTGTCAACTTTAGTAGTAGTACAACTTTGCACTAAAGTTTGCACAAAGTTGAGACACTTATTTTGGAACGGAGGGAGTACATATTTGCTATGATCTGTCAATCATTGAGATGCAATAGCATGCATGTTAGTCTCCTTTGTATTTGATGAAATGTTGCAACGGGCAACCTTGGACGCAAGATACATGTAATAGAAGCTGGAAGCTTCATAGAATTGTACAAATTTATCTTGCTGATAAATTACAGTACGTACTATACTAGTACTTCCTCCGTTCCTAAATATAAGTCTTTGTAGATATTTCACCATGAACCACATGCGGATGTATATAGATGCATTTTAAGTGTAGATACATTCATTTTTTTCCGTATGTAGTTCACCTAGTGGAATCTCTACAAAGACTTATCTACTAGTAATAGCTTTCCCCCACTACTAGGAATTCTATATCCTCTCCTTGAGCCACATCATCAAAATTAATGTAGCCGTTAGATGAACTAAATCAGTCCATAATAGCCGTCTGATCTAGACGTTGAGAGGCTCCGCACTAAGCCACATGCAAGCATGCAGAAATACCGTGGCATGCATGTGAGTGGGATTTAAATGACATCGACATGTCTGCATGCAAGCATGCACCGGTAGCATGCATGTAAGTGAGCTTTTAACTCCCATTAACATGTCAAAAAGAAAAATATAATCCCATTATGCAGTAGTAGTTGGCTGATCTTTTTTCCTTACGTGGGATGATCTAAATGATGATGGGAGTTTATTTAGTTTGGCTACCACATTTGTCATGCGGTTATAGAGTTTTTTTTAGTTCTATGAAATCGATAATTTTGCGCAGAGAGATATACGGCTGTTCTGCGGCAACGCGCGGGGACTCATCTAGTAATATTTAGGAATGGAGGGAGTACTATGTAAAGAGTTAGGTATCGCACAGTGATAGTGTGAGGTGGGCCATGTAATCACTGAACCTGCGTGTTTTCACTGCTCTTGCACTCCTCCGTTGTAAGAATGGAGAAAATTGTAATCTAGTAGTACCTACTTTCGCCGAAAGCGTGGGACATCCAACAGTCCTACCACCTCAGTAATAAAGACCAATGAGCCATCAAATCACATAGACCCAGCAGTAAGTTGGACGGACGAAGCAACCATCACTCTTCCTCCAGTGAGAGGTCGCGTCCGCTCTGCCCGGGCATGAATGCGGCATCGATTCTTTGGAGCAGCGCTGACCGTTTCGGGCGGGAAGCGCGCGCGGGCAATGGAGGGGCTTTGGGTGGGCCAGGCTAGTCAGGAGCGGGCGTGGCAGCTGTCCGCATGTTCCTACCGGACACGCCCGGAAACGAGAGGATGCACCGACTCTCGCGGCTAAAATCATACACTACACACCATCTCTCTGTAGGAGTAGGTCGATCTGTCGCTCTCTCAAACACACACATGCTGTTAAACACACGCTCGCGCACACACATGCACGCGCGCGCACGCACCTTGGTCCCGTTGCACCTTCTAACGTGACTTATTACACCTAGACGAAGGGAATAGTAAGTATACGAGATACGGTGCACACTGACTTAAGTCGAATACAAGTGCCCAAAATTGTGTGCATGTTATAATAAGGATTCACTTCAAATAGTATGTGAGCGAACAGAGGGATCAATTGGACAGTGTTCCCGAGCAGTAGCGTGTCGGGGAAACTGATCCACCAACACCTATGGGGACAGGGCCCCTTTCGGTTCGGAGGGGGGCGGAGGCCGCACAAAGAGCGGATCGAGGCAGTACACGCGAGCAGTTTTACCCAGCTTCGGGCCGCGCGGATGCGTAAAACCGTACTGCTGCTTGTTTGTGTGTATTGAATTCTTGCTCAGGAGCGATGGACGCTGCCAGACCGAGCATGAGAGTGTTCCTGATGTTTCAAATGAGCCGAACACCCTCTACGTTGTGCTTGGGCCTCCTTTTATACTTTCAAGGGGTCACCGACAGGTGGCAACGTAGACTAGAAGGGTAAAAATGGAAAAGGATGCGGTAGGTACAGCTACCGCTACTGTGGACACAGTGCACCCTACCTAACTCTGACGGCAGGGGACAAGGTCATTGAATGCCCGTCTGAGTTGCCTAAACAGTGCAAAAAGTGACCGTTAGGGGCGCCACCGTTTGCCACGATGGCCTTCTCTTCATCTCCGCTTGCCTCCGCGTACCCCTGGCTGCACAGGCTCCCGCCACGCGCCCCTGAGGAAGCCTCATGGCGACACGCGGGTGGGTGCGCTGGAGCGTGGGTACAGAGTGGCAGCGGGCCCCCGGCGAGTACCTTGTCGGGGTCGTCGTCTTGTCGATTCCAGAAGCTTGTCGCTCACCGGACCTTGCCGGGACGTGCGGTGCATCGCGGCAAGTTTCTTGAAGTGCCGTGGTTGGCCTTCCTGGCAAGCTCCTCTTGCCGGGGCCTTGTCTCTTCATCTTGAATGCTTTGTTCTTGAATGGCTCCAAAGGAACCCACGGAGGACTCTGGCGGTCGTCCGGCAAGCCTTGCCGCACGGCGCTGCAACTGCCCGTGCACAAGTTCGGGATACTAGGGTACCCCTACTCTAGTACACCGACATGAGCCCCCGGGCCTGGGCCACACACGGTGCCGAGCGCTGTTGGGCCAGGCCCAAAACAGGGCACGGGCACGCACGGAGCCTGGATTATGCCGAATCTAACTCCGTATCCATCGCGCCTCCCATAACGGCACGCGTTAATCGCGGAGTCGTGGGAGAGATCGTGGGTGGTTGTTTATTTGGAAGGCCGAAATGTCCGCCCCGTCCCTCTTTATAAGCAGGGGAAACAGGGGCATTTCCCCCACCTTCGCCCTTCGCTGCTGCAATCTCAGAAATCTCCGCCGCCCTCCTCCGCTTGCAGAGTTGAAAGAGGGCAGCGCTCCGCCCCCGTCGCTGCCGCCACCACCAGC
>NC_041383.1:267290142-267313843 GCF_002162155.2 Triticum dicoccoides | reverse complement strand
CGCGAAGGAGCTGAGGGAGTGGTACTATCTCTTCTGGTCGACGGAGATGCGGGCGCATCCGCGCACGAAGGTACTCTCCGCCGTCGCCTCGCAAGCAGCTCCAGTTGGCGGATATCCTTTCTTCGCCGTGTTCTTCTACTGCGGGATCTGCCCGCCATTCTCTGATTTCTTTTGCGGTGTCATGAACACCTATGGACTCCACCTCCTTGACTTCACCCCCAACGCTGTTCTGACCATGGCAGTTTTCGCCCATCTATGCGAAAACTTTGTCGGAGTCCACCCCAATGTAGCTCTCTTCCGCCATTTCTTTATGCCTCGTGTCGAGAGAGGGGAACCTCTTGCCGGCGGGATCGCCTAGATCTCGCGGGCCGGCAAGAAGGAGACCTATTTGGAGGGGGAGCTCCGCAGCAAGTGGGACGAGTGGAGAGCAGATTGGTGTTGGGTTGTAGAAGAGAGCCCGCAGCCGTTCACCGCCCTGCGCCAAGCCCCAGCAGTGCGTGGCAATGACTGGAGCGCTCTGTCCGTGGACGACGACAAGCTGAAGATCGCCACCACTCGGATCTTGCGTCTCAGGCTTGCCGGGCTGACTGTAGGAGCTGTCGGCGCAGATTTCCTTCGCCGGCGCATCGCCCCTCTGCAGGCGAGGGGTAGACCCGCCTGGGAATTTGGAGGCCCGGCAGCTATCATGAGGTTGCGCCCAGGCCTCAACTTCAATTTCACCGTCATAGAGTTGGACGGGATACTCAAGGAGATATTCAAGCATGACCCACAACATCCCGAGTGGTTCAGGTTGCCAGCAGGCGTCGTTCCTCTGTGCAACAACTCCTCGCGCGACCGCATCTGAGCCATGATGCCGTTGTGTGATTCGCACGGGATCGCTCCAACTTGGCAAGAGCCTGCCGGAGATGTTGTGCAGCAGTTCTTCGACAGCCTAGTGGAAGTAGCGGTCAATGCTGATGACAAGAAGCTCCTCACCCGCGACACCACCGATCAAGAGATGGAACGCATCGCCACCAGGGCGGAAGAGGCGGCGGCAGCCGCAGGCGCGGGTGAATTTGGGTTCACGATGGAGGAAGCGGACGCGGCATCGGCGATGAGTCTTGCTGAGCGGGAGTGGCCCGAAGACGAAGAAGAGCTTGCCGCGCCCGACGCCGAGTTGAGCGAGCCCGCCAAGGGTACGAGCAGCCCGCCATCTCCAAGGAGCTTGCCGGGAACAGGGCCCGGAACGCAGCCCCCAGTGCAGCCAAGAAGGCGCCTCCGCAGGGTCGGGGACGCAGCAGGGCGGCAAGCTGGTCAACAGCCGCAGCGCCGCGCGACGCGCTCCGCCGCGGCAAGTACGGTTGCCGCGGGTGCGCCACTCGCCGCAGTGGCAACTGGGGCGGGGTCATCTCGGGCTGGCGCCGCAGTCCCCGCCAAGCGGCCGAGGGATCCCACCCCTCCACCTCGTCGCGCCGGAGGTGGGCCGAACTTCGACCTCTCCGCGCTCAGCTCCGACGAGGAAGAGGAAGAAGAGTAAGATTCCCTTGTTGTTCTTGTAGTTCTTCAACTTGCCATTCCTGTCTTGCATCTGATCTGACCCACCCTGGACTCTCCCTTTTCAGGACTCTGGCCCAGAGGGCGGCGAAGAGGGCCAAGGCTCAGGTGGTGGTCATCGAGGACGAGCCCACTGCGATGACAGGAGGCGCGCCCGAGACCACCTTGCCTGATCCGGCCATCACTTCGCAGAGCAGCCCCCAGCGCAGCCCCCAGCGTAAGCATATGGTTTACTTTCTGCTTTGGGTGCGCGTGGTTGCTCTTTTCCTTTGTTGACATCTGATCACTGGTTTGTTTCTGCAGGAGCAGAACAGCTTCATCAGGAGGGCGTGGTGATCTCCTCCGACTCGTCGTCTGCTTCGACTACGCCGCCAAGGGCAGACTCCCCGGCAAGGGAGCGTTCTCCGGTAAGGGAGGAGCCTCCGGCAAGGGATGAGTCTCCGGCAAGGGACAGCGCTAACGATCCGCCGGTGGTGGAGCTTATGACAGCGGATCCCAGCACAGGTAATCCTTCCTGCCCGAAACTTTCTTTGTATTCTTCTGCTGATTTTTCTTCTTGAGTGCTTGTTTGACTTCTCATTATTCTCCGGTTGTCAGGTCCACCCTCCGCAGATCCGATGGAGACCGAGGCGGGCGGTGGAGAGGACACGCGCGACAACACTGATGATGCCGCGGCCGCCGAAGACGGAGCTGGCGCCGATGTTCCTGCCGGTGAAGAGGCCGCCAAGGCTGCCGCCGAGGAAGCTGGCGGGGGATCTGGCGATCGCACTGACGGCCCTGAGGCCGCAGGAGCGTCAGGCGCTGCACCGACCACCGATCCCTCCGCCGCTGCCGCTGCGTCAGGCTCCGAGGAGCCCCAGCCCAGTGCCTATCTGAAGGCTGGCGAGGGCATCTTCATCAAGCTCCCTTGGGCGTCAAGCTCCAAGGCGCCGATGGAAGGAGAAGTTTTGGATGGGGAGGTGCTCGCCTCCGCCGGGTTGTCGATCGTTGACGCGCCGGGAAGCAGCAGTGACGAGCCCGAGGAGGAGCGGCTGCTGCAGAGGCTGCTGGCGCTCTATCGCGCCCGTCAAGTCAAGTTGGAGTCCCGGGAAGCGCTCGTCGCGAAAGCAAGCGTGGATATAGAGAAGCGCGCGGAGGAGCTCCGGGGTTTTCACCAGGAAGCTCTCCGGGCCTTGGCGGAGGAGCAGAAGCAGCTTGCTGAAGAGCGGAAGGCCTTCCTCCTCGAGAAGGCCGAAGCTGAAGAGCAGCAGCGGCTCACCGGCGAGAAGCTGTACGCGCGAGAAGGCGAGCTGGCTCAGCGCAAAGTCAACCTCGACAGCCATGAGGAGGAGCTTGCCGCGCGCGAACGGGAACTTGGCGGGTCGCTCCAAGAGGCAAAGGATGCGGCTGCGGCTGCCGAGACCGCCAAGAAGGAATTGGAAGTAAAGGTGGCGCAGCTGGAGGCTGATCTGAAGGTGGGTGGCGAAGAGCTTGCCGCGCTCAAGCGGGAGCGCGAGAAGGACGCCCTTGCCCACGGTGAGCTGCAGGGCCAACTCTCCGAGAAGGGCAAAGAGCTGCGCGCCGCCAAGAATTCCAATGCTGATCTGGAGCTGAAGCTGGCCACCCTGACGGAGACGTTGGACGGCGCCAAGAAACGGGAGGCGGACTTGAAGAAGGACATCAAGGCCAACGAGGCGCTGCTAGCGAGGGCCGCCGAGACCCAGAATCTTCTCAGAGATACTGTGGCGCTCTGGACGGAGGGCCTCGTGAACATTGCTGCAGTCATCAAAGAGGAGCTGGTGCAATTGGGGGTGGAAGGCTTCGGGTACTCCTCCGACGAGAACCTCCAACCCAGCGCCAAGCTCACACTGTTCTTCAAAGGCATGGCGGCGGCGCTCCAGCAACTCCGGGAACGGATCCCAAAGCAGTTGGCCGACGAGTCACGCTCGATTTGTGCCGGAGTTCTGGAGAAGGTGCTTGTGAAGGTGGCCTTCCGCAATCCGGGCCTCAACCTCACCAACGTCCTCAAAAGGCTGCCGGCGGATGCTGATCTTGACGCACTTAAGGCCCTCGTCGCACCCATTGTGGACAGGGTGAACGAGGTCAAAAGGGTTGACGGCGGTCGCGTAGATTAGGCCGTCCGTTTTCTTCTTTTCTTGTCGCTGCCAGTCATGTCATGGGAACACTTTATTAGAGGCGCGACAAGTTATTTTTGTAATATAACTCTATCTTAGGCAAAAAATTGCTGTGTTACTTCCTTTACTCGACTCTGGGATTTGTATGGTTCTGCCCTACGCTTTCTAGGGAAACTTGCCGGTGCAGGCACCCTTGCCGCGAGCGCCGAGTGCGGAACTTCAGCAGCCTGCTGGCGGGGTCGCTACCGACAAGCAACCTTGTCGCAACTAGTTGCAGCTCACTTAAGTTGTTGAGCGGACTCGAAACAAAGTAAGGGCGCAGCTAGCTACGAGTTGGTTCCTCCGCGCACAGGTTTTCCATACAAAGCACGGTCGTTCAAGGAAAATAACTCAAAAACTTAAAAAAACTGATTGCTTAAACTTTAGCAACTTAGCTTTTCTGTCGTCTGCTTCTCGGCAAGGAGAAACTTTCTTGAACGGCCTGGTCCACACCATTATCTTCTCCTCCCCCCCCCCCCGGTAAACCTTGTGGGCGAGGGAACCTTCCTTCTTTTGAGAAAGAAACAGAGAAATAAAGTAATGATATGGAGCCTTGGGCTCGTTATCGCTTACCGGGGTCTGGTGCTACACAAAGTGTCAGATAACATATGCAAAAAAGGATTATAGCATAAAAAAACTGACAAGATGTGCGGGGCACATGAACTTTACTGGTGCACGGGGTCTGCGCCCGGCTTTGTACAAAGGATTACATGCAACAGCGGCAAGACTTGTACAAAAGGTGGTTGCCGGAAGAGCTTCCGGCAACCGCGCCCTACGGGTAAAACTTACGAAGATGTTCTATGTTCCAGGAGTTGCTCACCGGAATGCCATCTTCGGTCTCAAGGCGGACAGCGCCGGGCCTAGTGACTCGTTTCACCCGATAAGGGCCTTCCCACTTCGGCGTCAACTTGTTGGAATTCTTGGCGGACTGAACACGCCGAAGAACAAGGTCGCCTTCCTCGAAGCTCCTGGCTTTAACTTTGCGGCTATGGTAGCGACGCAAAGCTTGCTGGTAGCGAGCGGCTCGCACAGCAGCCTAAAGACGGTCTTCCTCAAGGTGCAGCGCGTCATCTTGGCGCAACTGCTCTTGCTCGAGCTCATCATAAGTGAGCACTCGAGGTGACCCGTAAACGAGTTCCGTGGGGAGGACTGCCTCTGCTCCGTAGACTAGAGCGAAGGGTGTCTGGCCAGTGGCTCGATTTGGCATCGTCCTGATCGACCAAAGAACCACCGGCAGCTCCTCGATCCAGTTTCTTCCGCACTTGTGCAGCCTGTCGAAAGTTCTGGTCTTGAGGCGCCGCAGCACTTCAGCGTTTGCCCTCTCCTCTTGACCGTTGCTTCTCGGGTGAGCAACAGAAGCGAAGCAGACCTTGGCGCCAAGATCTTGGACATACTGCATGAAGGTGCGGCTCGTAAATTGCGTGCCGTTGTCGGTGATGATCCTGTTAGGAACCCCGAAACGGCAAACAATCGACCTGAAGAACTTGACTGCTGACTGTGCTGTCACCTTCCTCACTGGTTCCACTTCCGGCCACTTTGTGAACTTGTCGATTGCAACGTACAAGAACTCAAAGCCCCCGACAGCTCGGGACAAGGGGCCAAGGATGTCGAGCCCCAAGACCGAAAATGGCCAGGATAAAGGGATCGTCTGGAGATCTTGAGCTGGTTGGTGTATCTGCTTGGAATGGAACTGGCACGCTTCACACTTGGTTACTTGTGCAGTTGCATCCTGGAGGGCTGTCGGCCAGAAGAAGCCTTGTCGGAATGCTTTGCCAGCAAGTGCTCTTGCGCCAATGTGGTGACCACATATGCCTCCATGTATCTCTGCCAACAGCTGTTGTCCATCTTCCCGGCAAATGCACTTTAATTTCACACCATTGAGTCTTATTTTGTACAGTGTGCTGTCGACAAACTTGTACATACTTGACTGTCGGGCTGCTTTTTCAGCTTCTTCTTGCTTTTCGGGAAGCTCTCCTGTCTGAAGGAAATGGACAATCTGCTGCGCCCATGCTGGAGCTTGTGGCTCGACAACAAGGATTAAAGGCATATCTGTTGCTGTGGGAACATCCGCTTCTACGGCAAGAACCTGCGGTTCAGCCGGAGCGTGATATTCCCCGGCAAGCTTGCCGGAGCAAAACTTGTCGGGAGCGTCTGCTTCAACGGAACAAACCAAGAGCTTCGCCGGAGCAGACTGCTCCTCAGCACTCTTGGCGTCGATCTTGGGGACCTTCTTGGCGGCGGCTTTGGGAAGCTCTGCCGGAAAGTAGTCATCAGAAACCAACTTCCTCTTCTTATTCTGTCCAGTTGATGGTGTCACAGATGGTTGAGTCAGCTTGAGCACAAAGATCCCTGGTTCCACAGGCAACTTTAGTGCAGCGCACTTTGACAGGCCGTCAGCAATATCGTTCTGAGCTTGTGGAACGTGTTCCATTTGCAGGCCGTCAAAGTGTGCTTCTAGATTCCTTACTTCATCAACATATGCCTCCATCAACGGACTCTGATAGCTTTTGTTTACTTGGCAGACGACCAACTGCGAGTCACCCCTGACAATGAGCTTGTTGATCCCAAGGTCGGCTGCGATTCTGAGTCCGGCAAGCAAACCTTCATACTCTGCGGTATTGTTCGTTGCTTTCTCCTTGGGAAAATGCATCTTAACTACGTACTTGAGGTGCTCTCCGGTGGGTGCGATAAACAGCACGCCTGCGCCGGCGCCTTGCAGCGAGAAGGCACCATCAAAGTACATCAGCCACTCTTTGCTTGCCTCTTTGACGGGGATGCTTGTTTCTGGAGTTTCTTCGTCTGGTGTCGGCGTCCATTCCGCTATGAATTCTGCCAATGCTCTGCTCTGTATAGTGGAAGTACTCTCAAACTTGAGGCCAAAGCTTGACAGTTCCAGTGCCCACTCGACAATCCTGCCTGTTGCTTCTGGATTCTGCAGTATCCTCTTCAACGGAAAGCGAGTGACAACTGTTATCTCATGTGCCTGGAAGTAATGGCGCAGCTTTCTCGAGGCCATGAGAAGGCCGAAAAGCAATTTTTGCACACCAGAGTACCTCGACCTAGCCCCCTGGAGAAGGGAGCTGACAAAGTAAACTGGGCGCTGCACCATCTTCTTCTGCACCTCCTTGCACGTCTGCGCAGATTCATCTTTGTCGGGACCAGAGCTTGTCGGAGAAGCCCCCTGCTTGTCGCTAGATTCACTTGTCGCGGTCGCTAGCTCATCATCCGCCTCCCTCTCCGCTACTAACGCAGCACTAACCACTTGATTGGTTGCCGCTAGGTACAGCAGCAACTTCTCTTGTGGCTTAGGTGCGACAAGTATTGGAGTGGAGGACAGGTACCTCTTCAGGTCCTGCCGCACATCCTCCGCTTCCGGAGTCCATTGCATCGGACCTGCCTTTTTCAATATTTTGAAAAACGTCAAGGCGCGCTCTGCGGACTTAGAGATAAATCTGCTGAGAGCAGCCACGCAACCGGCAAGCCTTCGCACATCCTTGACGCGCTTCGGTGCTTCAATCTGCTCGATGGCCTTGATCTTGTCGGGGTTGGCTTCAATTCCCCGCTGAGACACAAAGAACCCGAGAAGCTTGCCGGAAGGGACTCCAAACACGCACTTCTCAGGATTGAGCTTGAGGTTGATCTTGCGCAGATTTGCAAAAGTTTCTTCTAAATCT
Organism: Triticum dicoccoides; assembly: GCF_002162155.2. NCBI lineage: Eukaryota > Viridiplantae > Streptophyta > Magnoliopsida > Poales > Poaceae > Triticum > Triticum dicoccoides. Next base: position 267,306,483 of record NC_041383.1, on the reverse strand, counting down.
TGGATCAGGGTAGCCTTGTCCTTGCTCTTGACCACTATATCATCCATGTAGGCTTCCACATTTCTGTGTATCTGTGGCTCAAAAGCGACATGGACTACCCTTGCAAATGTTGAACCAGCATTCTTCAACCCAAAGGGCATCCGTACAAAACAGTATGTGCCGCAAGGGGTGATAAATGCGGTTTTTTCCTCATCCTCTTCTGCCATGAAGATTTGATGGTATCCTGAATATGCATCAAGAAATGAAAGCAAATCACATCCAGCTGTGGAGTCAACAATCTGGTCAATGCGCGGCAAGGGAAATGGATCTTTGGGACAAGCTTTATTGACATCAGTGAAGTCTATACAAAGCCTCCATTTCCCGTCCGCCTTGCGCACGACTACAGGATTGGCCAACCACGTGGGATGGAGCACTCCTCTAACAAGGCCTGCTGCTTCCAATTTCCTGATCTCTTCTGCAATGAACTCTTGGCGCTCCACTGCTTGCTTCCTGACTTTCTGCTTGACGGGCCGAGCATGAGGACAAACAGCTAGGTGGTGCTCAATTACTTTCCTGGGAACACCGGGGATATCAGACGGTTGCCATGCAAACACGTCAACATTCGCCCGCAAGAAAGCAATGAGCGCGCTTTCCTATTTGGGGTCAAGCGTGGCACTGATGGTGAAGGTACCACCAGTGTCGTCCTCCTTGGCGGACACCTTCTTGGTCTCGGGTGGAGCTGCCATCGTCTTCTTGCACTTGCCGGTGGAGCTCGATGGTGCGTCCTCGACGGTAGCGCAGCACTCCGAAGAGGTGCGCTTGCCGGAGTGGGCATCAGAGCTCTTGTCGGACTTTGTCTTCTTCTTCCCCCCGGGAGCTTCAGCGGCAAGTGTGTTGTGATCAGCTGCGGCTGCTACTTCCCGGTAGATCTTGTCGGCGCAGATAAGGGCATCCTTCTTGTCGCCGGGGACAGAGATGACACTTATCGGGCCTGGCATCTTGAGCATGTTGTATGCATAGTGAGAGGCTGCCATAAACTTGGCGAGCGCTGGACGGCCAAGGATCCCATTGTAGGGCAATGGAAAATCGGCAACGTCAAATGTGACCCTCTCAGTTCTGAAGTTCATCTCGCTGCCAAATGTGACCGGCAGCGTGATCTTTCCCTTCGGCTTGCTTCTTCCCGGGCTGATTCCTTGGAATGTGCCGGTCTCCTCAAGCTCGCTGTCAGGGATCTGAAGTTTCTGGAGGACCGCGGAGGATATCAGGTTCAAGCCGGCCCCGCCGTCAACTAGCATCTTCGTGACCTTGAGGTTGCGGATAGTTGGTGAAACCAACATCGGCAAGCACCCGACCGCAGTTACGCGATCAGGGTGATCCTCAATGTCGAAGATGATTGGCGTGCTGGACCATTTCAGAGGCTTGCGTGACTCTACGGATGGTTCCGCTGCATTAACCTCCCGCATCCACTGCTTGAGTTGGCGGTGCGAAGTATGCAGAGAAGCACCACCGTCAACGCACAGGACCTCTGTGGCTTTCTGAAATTCCTGCTCGTCGGCCTCGTCATCATCCATGTCTTCGTCGTCGTCGTCATCTTCATCCTTGTCGCGGCCGCGGGGAGGTCTGTCTCCTTGCCGCTGCTTGGCCTTGCCGCGGCGTCCTCCTCGGCCGGGATGTTTCTTGCCGGATCCACCGGTTCCTTCCTGGGCCTTCTCCTTGTCGCGCCGCTCCTACTCAGCTTTCTGTTGCTCAACAAGCTGTTCGACTTTCTTGCAGTTCTGGAGATCGTGACCCTTGGTGCGGTGAATCTTACAATACTGCTTGCCGGAGCTGTCCTGCTTGTCGGCGGCCGCCACAGGCTGGGCCTCCTTGTCGGAGCCACCAGCTTTAGCTTCCTTGGCGCCACCTCCATTGCCGGTCTGCTCGACAGCTAGCACTTCCTTGCCCTTTTTCCTTCTGTTGTTCCGCCGCCGGCCTTTCCTTGTCGGGGCGGCATCCTCACTGTCGGATCCTCCTGCTCCTGTACTCTCTCCGGGGAGCCTCCTCCCCTCTTCAGCGCGTGCACACTTGTCGGCCAGGGCGTAAAGCTCGCTGACGTCTCTGATCTTACACATCGCCATCTCCTCCGTCATCCTTCGGTTTCGCACGTTCTGATGGAACGCGCTGATGATCGCGGCAGGGTGGACGTCTGGGATGTTGTGTTGTACACGGCTGAATCTTTGAATGTACTTGCGCAGTGGCTCTCCTTCCTTCTGGGCGAGCAGATGAAGATCGCTTTCTTGGCCATGTGGCTTGTGGCCGCCTGTAAAGGCGCCGACAAACTAATGGCATAAATCTGCCCAAGAGGAGATGGAATTGTCCGGCAAGTGCATGAGCCAGGACCTGACATTGGGCTTGAGTACCAGCGGGAAGTAGTTGGCAAGGATCTTGTCGTCCCGTCCCCCGGCAGCCTGCACCGCGATGGTGTAGATGCTGAGAAACTCCGACGGATGCGTCTTGCCGTCGTACTTCTCTGGTACGTCTGGTTTGAAATTCTTTGTGCTGGGCCACTGGACTTGCCGCAGCTCACGGGTGAACGCAGGACAACCTACTGCGTACGACAGATCGCCTGGTTCCCCTGGCGCATGCATGTCAACAGAGGGCCCAGCGCGCTTGTCGGATTGACGTCGCACTTCTCTTCGGCGCTCGATGCGGGTTCGAGCGTCTTCTTGTTGTCGTTCATGGAGAACTTGGCACTGGTCGCGACGAGCTCGTTGGTCCGACGACGCGGTGGAGCCGCTGTCGGGGTGGACCCGGCGAGTCGGCGATTTTGGCCTTCGTAGCGGAGAGTGCATGGAAGTCGCACCTCCCCCGGTCTTGTTGCCATCGGCTCGCGTCCGGCTGTCCTACCGCGGCAGTGAGGTGCTTGGTTGCTGCGCAGTGTCGCCGTTGGTGAAGCCGATGAGGCTCTGGATAGTGGCCCTCCATTCGTCGGTCTTGTCCGCCATCGGAGGATAGTCTAGGAGCAGTTGAGCTCGCGCCAAGGCTTCTGCTAGAGTGGTGGGCGGCGGAGGTGAACGGTGCGAGGAGTGGGGCGTGCTCGGACTCCTAACCACGTTAGAAGGAGCAGTGCCCCGTCCAGGCGATCATACTTCGCTCGAGCCAGCATGTTGACGTGCATGTTGGTCTTGAGCGCCACGAGAACCACCAGCTTGATCTTGGCCCAGCGGACGTATGGCGCTGCGAACGCCATGACGTTGCTGGTCCCGCACCTCCTGAGAGGGGCACGGTGCGCGCATGGACGCCGAGGTCTGTGCCGCCTTGTCCTTGGACTTGGCCGCACTGAGGGCTCCCTCGTCGACGCCCATTCTTCTGCCGGCGTCCACTCCACCACCCGTTTGCTCCGGAGGCGGTGAAAGCGATGCAGACGGAACAGCTGCCTCTGAATCCTTCTTCTTCGGTGGCATGTCGATGAAGACGATGAAGATTTAGCTCGCGTGCATGTCGGATCGGGTTCGCACAATCTCGACGCCCCCTACCTGGCGCGCCAAAGATGTCGGGGAAACTGATCCACCAACACCTATGGGGACAGGGCCCCTTTCGGTTCGGAGGGGGGCAGAGGCCGCACAAAGAGCGGATCGAGGCAGTACACGCGAGCAGTTTTACCCAGCTTCGGGCCGCACGGATGCATAAAACCCTACTACTGCTTGTTTGTGTGTATTGAATTCTTGCTCAGGAGCGATGGACGTTGCCAGACCGAGCATGAGAGTGTTCCTGATGTTTCGAATGAGCCGAACCCCCTCTACGTTGCGCTTGGGCCTCCTTTTATACTTTCAAGGGGTCACCGACAGGTGGCAACATAGACTAGAAGGGTAAAAATGGAAAAGGATGCGGTAGGTTCAGCTACCGCTACTGTGGACATAGTGCACCCTACCTAACTCTGACGGCAGGGGACAAGGTCATTGAATGCCTGTCTGAGTTGCCTAAACAGTGCAAAAAGTGACCGTTAGGAGCGCCACCGTTTGCCACGATGGCCTTCTCTTCATCTCCGCTTGCCACCGCGTACCCCTGGCTGCACAGGCTCCCGCCACGCGCCCCTGAGGAAGCCTCATGGCGACATGCGGGTGGGTGCGCTGGAGCGTGGGTACAGAGTGGCAGCGGGTCCCCAGCGAGTACCTTGTCGGGGTCGTTGTCTTGTCGATTCCAGAAACTTGTCTCTCACCGGACCTTGCCGGGACGTGTGGTGCATCGCGGCAAGTTTCTTGAAGTGCCGTGGTTGGCCTTCCCGGGAAGCTCCTCTTGCTGGGGCCTTGTCTCTTCATCTTGAATGCTTTGTTCTTGAATGGCTCCAAAGGAACCCACGGAGGACTCTGGCGGTCGTCCGGCAAGCCTTGCCGCGCGGCGCTGCAACTGCCCGTGCACAAGTTCGGGATACTAGGGTACCCCTACTCTAGTACACCGACATAGCAAGATGTGTGAGGTAAGATACACCACTGGCGCTTTTAATTTTTCTTATTAATTTGTTTGTTTCACCCTCTGACTGGTGGGACCCAACGTACTACATGGAGAGAGGTAAGGTGACTATGGCTGCATTATTTCTGCACCACTGTGGATAGTCTTACCACCAAAGCCACATGACACGATTATGATTGAAATCCCAATGACTCCCACACACACACACAAAAACATGGCATGCTTGCAGGAATGTATAAAAGGTTATTTTCCTCTCGTTGAACATAACGGGAGGGTTGTGTAGCTGGTTAGCCTGTTCGCTCATCAAACCTGAGGTCTCGGTTCGATAACTACACTTGAGCATAATTTGTGCCAGGAGGATTCTTTGACTGGTCAAAATGGATGGATACGGAGCTATACGATCTCATAGTGACCGTATAATCACCTCATCATGTATAAGCTGCAGCCTCGGCACTTGTATTCTAGGGTTGCCCGCTTCACACTCTCTCTCCAGTATATATATACACGCTGGAGCCTCAGCGCTTGTAGTTGCTCTTTTCACACTCTCTCGCCCTCTCTGGATCTAAACAAGACTTCGTTGGCCTCTCTCTCCCCTCACTGCTGCTCAAAGAGCCGGCAGGATCCGTCCGCCGGGAAGGGAAGGAGGCTTAATGTTGTCGTCGTCGGCGAGGGAGGGAATCCACAACTGGCGCAGTTGTTCACTTTCACCCAGCGGCGGCGCAGGAGGGCCCCTGACCGCTTCTTCTCCACCGCCGTCCCGTTGCCCACCGAACCACGCCCCAAGAACCTTAAGGTATAATTTACTTACTCCACATGCATTGCTCTAGCTGCATGTATGCCATGAATCTAGGACGTGGTTCAAAGAGGAAAGGAGTGGGGGAAAGTAGTGGGAAAAGTTGTATATAGCATGAATCTAGGATGTGGTTCAAAGAGGAAATGAAGGGGGAAAGTTGTATAGCATGAATCTAGGACGTGGTTCGAAGAGGAAAGGAATGGGGGAAAGTAGTGGGGAAAGTTGTATCGCATAAATCTAGGACGTGGTTCAAAGAGGAAAGGAAGGGCCGAAAGTACTAGTACAGACTGGCTATCCAGCACCTACGTTGGTCGAAAAGGGAAAACAATGACAAACGCAGTACACACATTTGTAACGAACTGATCTTTTGTTTTGGGGGACAAGGCTATAGAGTTTGAGCAGGACTAGATTGGTTGCGCTCACATAGGGAAAGGTGTCTAAAGATCACAAAACTGGGACCAACACAAATATGCTCCTTTGTTGTTTGTTCTTTGTTGCAATAGACTGTGCATGACCATAGTACATCGGTAGATGCACATGGTGCTCGTGCGTCCACTGTCCCGTGCAACTCATTAGTTGTTGTTAATCTAAGGCCTTGTTTGGTTAAAAACTCCCTAGTCCCTACCTTCTTGGTTCCAGGGACTAAACATGGACTAGAGGTTATTAAATGACATGCTAAAAGACCATGTTACCCCTAGTAATGAACTAATAGAGACAAGGTGCAATGCGTGGCAGGGGCAACTGTTGGAAAAAGTCCCGAAAATACTCCCTCGGGGTCTTCTTTCTTTAGTCCCAAATGCCCACTTTTAGTCCCTAAAAGTCCCTCCTGTTTGGTTTAGATGGGACTGGCATGGAGTTTTTTTAGTCCCTACACCAAATTGTCCCTGTAAACAAACACCCTCTAATAATGCCGCTGGAAAATTGATACAATTCCACAGTTAAAGGCAAATTACATGTTTAACGAATTTTATTGTTAATATAATCTCTATGTTAATATTAATCAATGCCACTGTTTGAGAAATGCTATTGTCTTGCTTTCTTTCCCATTTATATAAGGTAGATGCTTCTTTTTGTTGGCTTCTGTGTCATCCACCATTATTGACCACTAATTGTTTCCTTTGCACCTCTGTGTAAACAGGGTTATCTACTTCGCCTCGTTGCCATTGTGACCTTTTGTTGCACTGCACGAAACACTTTTGTTTTAAGAGTGTGTTGTGCAGTTCAACCAAAATGTTACACCGACAACGTTGCTTGATTGCTTGATCTTAGTGGAACTGCACAAGAGGAGATCTTACTTCCTATCTGTGTTGGCAAATTTGGTTCAGATCTTCTTCTTGTGAGTTGTTTGAATTCCGCATCATGAGAGGTCAGTACTAGCCTTCTTTTCACATGACTCTTGAGTGTGCTTTCATATGTTGTGCTACTTGTACGATAATGTTGCTTGATTTTAGTGAACTGCACAACTAGAGACAAGACTTCCAATCTGTATGTGCACCATAATATCCCATTGAGGTAAGATAAGGATAGTTCACAGCTGTTGGCCTGTATTTTGCCACTTTCATCAGAAAATTAAGTTTAGTACTATACTTGTGCTCCCTAATTGACATGCCAAATCTTACATTGAAGGCAAAGCTTGTCTGTTATTGAACCAAGTGATGAAGGGGAAGAACAAGCGGAAGAAAAACAAAAATCAACTCCTGGTGCTGTAATGAAGCACTGGAACTGTGATGACACAAGTAATGATATAGTTTTACATCTTAATTTATTGCTATGGCTAGAACGAGCAATTGTTTTGCCACTGATTTGATGCCACTCTTAATGTAATACGTAATTATCTCTACTTGTGCAAACAGGGATCTTCTTTGAAGATACCATATATTTTAGTGGAACTGCACAAGAAGATGTTGGAAACATTAAACTAATCAAGGAGTATATAGTAAGCATGGCCACCATCGTAGATAGCAACAGATAGTTCTGGAGAAGTGCTTCATCTGTATGCTCTACACAATAAGCCTCCTGACAAAGGTTGGTACTCGCCCACTGATTTCATCCATATGATTGAGCTTGGTCATCTTTATTGGTGTTGTGCTACTGTTTAGATACTGTCATGAAAAAGTGGTATTGTCCTTGAGAAGTGCTTCATCTGTGATGTTTTAAATATTTCCTTTCCTTTTTTTCGAGCAAACAGGGATGCTAGCATTTAGTAGTCCTCTTCTCTTTGCACGACAGGATCATCTTCCTCTAAAGAAGAATATGGAGTACGTGAAGTGACTAGTTCCGATTATGCCAGGATGAAGAAGCCCTGCCTATCTTCTCATCAGAAGGAGCAGTTGAAGGATGGTTACATTACTCCCCACAAGACCAAACTAACTTTAGCTCAGAAGGACTGACAAATCTCCATTTTTTGCTGTGATGCGCGAGTACAAAGTTTTTTTAGGATTCTTTCTGGTGAGTTCCATTTTTCTAAAAGTGTGCTCTACATGGACCATGTAGGTGCCTGTTTAAATTGTCAATTCATAGTACAGTTTGCTTTATACTAATCACTTTCTTGTATTTGTGCAAACAGGGGTGCTTAGCTTGATTTCAATGGGAACTGCACAAAATGTTCATGAATACGTCGAATCATTCATTTCCACCACAAGAAAGGAGGTGCTGATAAGTTCAAGGCGTTGCAACATATAAGGGCAAAATCATACAAGCTACACGCGAATTTGGTTGATTTTGGTGGAACTGCACAAAAAGAACAGCTGGTTTATTTAGCATAAGTTGCGATGTCAATGTCCGAACTGATGGCAAACCCTACCCATTCCACAATCGTAGGCATTTGATATTTTGGAATGGGACAACCTTGTCAAATTTTGCTCATTTATTTTAGCAAGACATGCGTTTGATATTTTTGAATGGGACGCCCTTTGCTGTCAGCAGTGTCGATCAATTTTTCTTTATTCTTTAGTTGTGAAGTAAATATTGCCTCTGACATGTGAGTCGATGTGATGCATAATCATCGATAGTTTTGAATGTTCTCTATGAATTGCCAGCCCTGTGTGTTTGATTGCAATGTACAGAAACGCTAAAAAGCTGCTCAAACTCTTTGTACTCCTTCTATTCCTTTTTACTTTGCACATTGTGAAAGTGCATGCTTTTTGTATAAGATTGGTCAAAGTAGAGATACTTTGACTGCAGACAAAACTTGTATGCAGACTAGAAAGTACCGGAGGGAGTACATGTGAAACTGCTGCAAACGAGGTGATCACCCTGGGAATAATGCTAGTACATATTGTTTTGCCTGTTCATCCAATGCCAATGATACAGGAATTCGAACTAATAGAAATAAATTCATTCATACACGGTCAGATTTCATATAAACATGCCGGATTGCATTACATTTCATACATTCTTCAACTAAAAAGGGGTGCGCTGGAGGTATAGTTAATTAACCGAAGCTACCCACTTGTGTCCCGCTGAGCCGAACAGAAGCTTCAGTGACTTAACTGACATGTGGCCTGTTGGGCCCACGTGTCAGTCTGCCAACTGCACCAGCAGTTAAGTAGAAGCAGCGTTCTTCTCCGGTGCAGCTCTCCGACTCCACGTCGCCGCCAAGGAGCTAACCGGCCGTCAATGGTCAACCCGCCTAGCTTGGCTTCAACTGGAGGGTAGTAGCGCTGGCCTTACTTGGACCCAAGCGGCGGCGACCTATCGTGTTCTACTCTTCCACATTTTCTGTGTGGCGCGGCCTCATTGGCAGCGGGGCGGGGCCTCGATGGAGCCAGCCATGTCCTCTATCTCATTTCCGGCGGGCGGCGCCTCGGCGGAGCGGTGGAAATCCTCCCCCACATTGCTGGCAGGGCGGGGCCTCGGCTGAGCCGGCGATGTCCTCTGCCTCGTTGTTGGCGGGGCGGGGCCTCGGCGGAGCCAGCGGTGTCCTCTGCCTCGTTGTTGGTGTCGCGGGGCCTCGGCGGAGCAGGGCCTCGTCGACGCTAGTGGAGCGGGGACTCGTCGGAGCCGGCATTGTCCTCTGCCTCGTCCTCGGTCTCGCCAAACAGCGCCTTGCGCACTTCATCACCCTCTTTGTAGGCGGCCACAGCCTTTGCCACCTGCATGCAGTACCGCCAGCGCTTGAGGTGGCCCTTGCGGGCGGAGCAGTATGAGTCGAGTAGCGCCTCCTGATCCGCCCGCTCCGCGGTGATCTGCTCCTCCGCCTACAGGTGCTCCTGGAGGAGATGGTGGTTGTAGGCGGCGTCGGCCTACGCCTCCTGGAACTGCTCCTCACGCATCTGCCTCACCGTGTCCATATATTGGGCATGGGCCTCGTCGATGGTCATGGTGCAATGCACCAGTGAGGATGGCGCGGGGGAGGGGGTTGGCGCCGGATCGTCGACTACCATGTTCTCCATTGGGACATCATCGTCCTACGGCTGCCTGCCGGCCAGCCGGTCGGCAGCAATGGCAGCCATCTCCTTGTGGTCCGTCGTCCGCCCGCCCCGAAGAGCGCTGGAGCACGAGGAAGCCATGGTGGGCAGTAGTGGTGTGGACAGGAGAAAGGGAACGGATGCGGATGACTGCGGCTATGGCCGGCGCAGCAGTTTATATAGCAATGGTGGGCGGCGGAGGGACGGGCGTGTGGTATCGGAGTAGCCACCTCGGCAACCGCGTATCATTAATGTGGCCGGCAGATGGACGGACAGATGGCACTTGTGTCGTTTGAAGGCGGAGCAATCACCTGCACGGGGAAGCGGGGCGGGCGGCGCTGACTGTTTTGGGCGGAAAGCGCGCGCGAGTGAGGAGATGACTTCACTTGGAGAGGATGACAATGGGGACCCACCAGGGCCATAGCCCCACACACGCAAGTGCCTCCTTATTTTATATATATATATATATATATATATATATATATATATATATATATATAACTATAATTTATTTTGCTTCCTCCTGGTTTCCTGACATCACGGTCCCACACCATTGTCAACCTATGTACTCCCTCCTTTCCGGTTTATAGGGCTTATCTCAAAATTTAGTTTTTCCATTTTATAAGGCTCAATTTGGTTGTTTTCCATCACATGTTCAGATTCCAAGGTGCATTAAATCATTGCATGCAAGTATTAAGAGAAAATTGACCAATGCATGTACTTTATGCATGCATGCATTGCAATTAATGCATTGATAAACATAATTTTTGGAGAATAACAAGAGCATTAATTAGGTGCTTTTGCAAAACTACAAAAAGTATTCCATCACTCGCCATCTACCTTGATTGGTGAGATTTTTGAATTGAGCACTATAAACCGGAAAGGAAGGAGTAGTCAATAAACGAGAGAATTGCACAAGAAGCGGCCGACAACTGGGACCAAGCAGCTCGAGCAGTATTTGTGTTTTTGAGGTGTGAGCACTGTAGAGTTTTTTGATGTTTAGCCCAGATATTAAATTTTCTCCTTTGAACAACAACGAAAACATTGCTGCAGAGATTAACTGGACGGGCTGTGGCCCGTCTAGCCCAGGCCAGATATCCAGCCCAGATATTAATTTTTTTCAAGCTGAAAATGGCTAGCCCAGCTATACTTTTTATTAGGAATACCCAGGCAAGGTCAAGTTATTATTCTCCGCCCCGCTGGGCTGCAAATCTTTCCTAGGAGGGATGCATTAGGCTTAACAAGAAAATGGGCTTTAAGAAATAATAAATGGGATGTAATTATAAAAACTGGGCAGTAACTATAAAAAATGCACCAAACACGTAATTACTTTCCAAAATATTATTTTTGGATATTGAAAATTTTAATTTCATTAATTGTTGCGAGCCCAATGTTTCGTTGGATTTTTACGTAATATAAATTTATATTGAAATTGTATTTAATCTGACTAGAAATTTCGGGATAAAAATATTTCGGATCCCATCAAAATGTGGGAAATTTTATTGAATTCTATTTTGAACGGTTGGTTGAAATGGGTTGTACTTTTAACAAACTGTAAATGGGTTGTAGTAAATTCCATTAGAATTCAAAAATGGGCTGCACATTCTTGCAAATCTCAAATGGGCTATAAGTTCTCTGCCACACACTTCTGGCCATACTAAGTTGACGCGTCCCCTAAAAAAACATAGTTGACGCGTATGCAAGGCTTTGTCAACTTATAGTCAACACACGTTCTAGCAGCAGTGGCCGTTGGATGTCCATCCAACGGATGTCGTGCTTCTTCCACTAGTAGATAAACCACCATTAGTCCCGGTTGGTTAGGGCCTTTTGTCCCGGTTCCTGAACCAGGACTAAAGGGTCGTTAATAATGCCCTGGCCCTTTAGTCCCGATTCAGTCCAGAACCGGGACAGATGGGCCTCCACGTGGCCGGTGCGCCGAGCCCACGCAGGAGGGCCTTTGGTCCCGGTTGGTGGCACCAACCGGGACCAATAGGCATCCACGCGTTAGCATTTTAGGGGCTGTGGTTTTTGTTTTGTTTTTTGAAAGGGGGTTTTGGGGGGTTAATTTAGGTGTTTCATATATTGTGTTAGCTAGCTAATTAATAGAGAGAAGTGTCCTCTCTTATGTCCGTGCTTGGTCAATGCTACGTACTATACATAGAGAGGCCCTCGACACGCTAGCTAGTAAGAAAATGAAGGAAACCATTAAGTACAGAAGTTCATCATGCATACGGAGAGAAGTGATCGATCGACCTCTCCTTCTCCGAGAGATTGGTTGAACAACAAGTTTTCGTATTATCTATCCGACGCTACTCACTACATACATATATAATATGTAAGATCTATTACAATCCCCTAGCAATTGAAATCAACTTCCACATGGTATTCTCCGACTTTATTGATGACGTGATCAAGAAAGAATCCCGCCAATTCCTCTTGAATTGCTTTCATGCGATCTTGTGGTAGGAGTTCATTCCGCATCTGCCACGTCTAATTTGAAGAAGGGGGTTAATACATATATATGAATGAAACTCAACAGAAATGATGATGTAATAAAATGTTGTGAATATTATTGCTTACGCACTTCATATTGTCTTTTAGAGTAGCCCCGCTTATTTTTGAAAGTCGCGTTGTAGATGAACTCGGACACGTAGTATCCACAGTAATTATTCCCTTGTTCCTGCCACAAGCACTTTACAAGAAATAGAGGTCAATCAAACTGATAATGAAGCATTATAAATGGCATTGATGAAAGTATAGCTATAGAATCAACGGGAGATGCGCGCAACTAGCTAGCTAGTAGTACTTACTTTTGGGTATGTATATCGCAGCTCCTTCGGCAGTCCCGGAGCTTCTACGGTGAACTGTTTCCAAACCCTGCAGGACAAAGAAACTAATTATTATTACTTGAGATATCAGGAAATGAACAAAAAGTTGCCGATATGGTGCGATAATGATCGATTGAACTTACTTGTTGAGCATTTTAGTCATGTCCGCATAGGTTCTGGGATCTTTTTGTCTCGAGTCTAAGACGGTTACTAGTCCCCGCTCAAGCTTAATCTCCAGAAGAACATAGTGGAAGCTGCACACGCATGCATAACTCATCAATTACATTACTATAACCTCGCTCGAGTAATAAGGGAAAATGAATATGCACACGACAGTAACACTCACTCGAAGTTGTAAGGAAAGAGTATGGTATCTTTGTTTTGATTTTTGATCAATGATTGTAGCAAGTTGGCCTCGGCCTCTTCGGCGTGCTTTTTAACCTGAATTTCATCTATGATATTTGTGTTAATTAACCCAATATCATACATTTCTTGTTTTCTGCACTCGACGATCTTCAATCTGCATAATATAGTGAGGATAATTAATTATAAATACATGCAATGAAAGAGCTGAGCTATATATAGAGACTTAATGATAGAAATAGTACTTACAGACAGTAGCAAAAGACCGTTAATTTATCGAGGGCCTTTTGATTGAAGAACTCGAAGAACTCGTCAAATGGAACAGGCAACAGATCAGTTCCAACGAGGTCGTGCTCCTCTTTAATTCTCAGATACAAAGTATTCGTCCCCCCAGACTCTCTGCAGGTTTTCATGTACCAATTATGGAATCTTCGCATCATTGTTGTTAGAGATTTTTCATCTTTGACTAGAGGCTTCCCATACTCGTATTTGTGTTCGACCACCTCCATGAAATCAAAATTTACATCGTCAAGCAGGTAATCTGCAAGATTTCTATAACCGAGCACCGTCCCCGGAGCATTAGCGACGATGTCGCTGCTAGACACATTGAGCGGGGGGCACGATTGATTTGCTTGTTCGCCGAGCTGGGCCATATTTTTCGCAGCTGCTCGTTCTTTTGACCTTTGATGTCTGATAGTACTTCTCGACCGCTCTGCTTCGAGATATGCCTTTTCAGTAATGCACTCATAGTTGGTTTTCGGTGGAGACTTTGGTGATTTCCTCGGGGCATCGATAGTGCGTTGTGCTTTCACCGGATCTACCTTCTCCTCCGGAGGTGGATGTCTCTTTGCTTTCAACCCTTCAAAGAAGTCCTCCACTTCGGTCTGCACGATCTTCACGTTTTCCTCCTTGGTCCTCTCGTACAGTAACTTCTCTAGAGGCTTGAGAGAAGGACCGTATCTGTATTGCCTCCCGCCTCTGGCTATACTGCTAGACGTCGGAGCAGACGGAGTGGCTGCAATGTGTGTCTTCTTTCGTGCTTGCTTACGAGGCGGAGGAGAAGGACTATGACGCGCCGGAGCAGCCGGGGTGGCGGCGGGTCTCTTCCGCCCTTGCTGGCGAGGCGGAGAAGGAGGAGGCTGTTGGCTGCTCGGGCGCGCCGGCGCAGGCAGAGAAGGAGGCGGAGTGCCGCCACGCGTCGGAGAAGGAGGCCGAGTGCCCTGATCGTCACTCGCTGGAGGAGGAGGCGGTGGAGGAGGCGGAGTGCCCTGACTCGCCGGAGGAGGAGGAGGAGGCGTCTAGTTCGGAAGGTTGATGAACTCCTTCCGCCATAGGCATGGAGTCTTCAGAGTAGAACCCTGCCGAGTCTACCCTTCACCAGTAGGGTGGTCAAGCTGGAGGTCCTCAAATCCCTTCGTTATTTCGTCCACCATCACCCTAGCATATCCTTCTGGAATCGGACGACAGTGAAAAGTTGCGCCGGGTTCAGAAGGTCGAACTTGGCCGACAGCCGCCTTGACTTTTAAGTTCTGCCATTGCGTCATAAGGTGGCAATTTTGAGACTCCGTGATAAAATCCACGGGGTTGCTAGCAGGAGCCGTCAAGACATGCTCCAGCTGAAGCAGCTTAGTGGAAGCCACGCTGCTTCTCCGCTGAGATGGCGGGGTAGCTTTGGGGAAAGCTTCGGCAGTTCGTTTGTTGTGATTTGCTTCTCGTTCCTCTATCGCTTGTACACTTGCGTGCAGTACCTGCAGTTCAGTCTGCTGCACTTTCTTCCTCCTCTCATGGCATTTGTAACCGCCTACGTCCGGAAAACCAACCTTCCACGGAATGGAGCCTAGCGTGCCTCGTGTCCGTCCAGGGTGCTCAGGATTCCCGAGGGCCATTGTGAGCTCGTCGTTCTCCCTGTCTGGAACAAACGTCCCTTGCTGCGCTGCATCGATATAGTGCCGAAGCCTCTTGACTGGTATTTTCAGTTGCACGTCCGTCCAACGGCACTTCCCTGATACAGGGTCCAAGGTTCCGCCAGCCCCAAAGAACCAAGTCCGGCAACGGTCTGGCCAGTTCATTATCTCTGGTTCGATCCCTTTATCAAGCAGATCATTCTCAGCCTTGGCCCACTTAGGCCGGGCTTTGAGGTAGCCACCTGACCCCGTGCGATGGTGAAATTTCTTCTTTGCAGCATTTTGCTTGTTTGTCGCCGACATCTTCTTACTCTTTTCCGATGTCTTGTGGGCCACAAATGCGGGCCAGTGATCTCTGATCTTCTCATATTTGCCGATGAATTCTGGTGTCTCTTCTTTGTCGACAAACTTTTTCAGCTCTTTCCTCCACCTCCTGAATAGGCCTGCCATCTTCTTAAGAGCAAAAGACTTGATTAATTGCTCTATAACTGGCTTCTCAGGATCCTCCTCTGTCGGTAGGGTGAAATTTTCCTTCAGCTCAGTCCAAAGATCATCTTTCTGCATATCATTGACATAAGACACCTCAGGGTCTTCGTTCTTAGGCTTATACCATTGGTGGATGCTGATCGGGATCCTGTCCCTAGCAAGAACCCCACACTGAGCAGCAAATGCATTCTTTGTCCGGAAGGGTTCAATCAGTTCGCCGTCGCGCGCGATTGCTGTGATCTCAAACCTTTCATCCGAGCTCAACTTTTTCTTCAGGCCTCGTCTCCTTACCGAAGTTGTGCTCGATCTGGAGGGCTAAAAAAAAGAAGAAAGACGAGAGTTAATTAATATGTGTACATATACCAAAACAATGAATGCATCAATTAGCTAGTCAGCACAGGCTTAACTAATATATATACCTGGCCAGACTCAGTTCGGTCACTGGAGTCGTCATCACGGTCTCCTTCTTGCACCGTCATTGGGTCACCGGAGCCATCCTCACGGTCTCCTTCTTGCACCGGCATTGGGTCAAAGGAGCCATCATAATCATAGCCTGCTTCTTCACCCTGTCCTTCCAGACCATCGGTGTCGTTCAGAAACGAGAAGATAGCATCACTTCCTTGTGTGATTATGTCCCCCAACACCGCTTCTGCTGCTTCGTCTTGGGGGTGTCCATAGTTTCTACAAATATTTACAACATGGCAGTTATTATTCAAACATGACAGATGGATATATTAGTGGCAAACGTAGAACTAGCTAGCTAATCACAGTAAGGAATCATATTAATTAGTGGCCTCGACGCTGCTTCTCTAGGGTTTGGGGTGGCCACGACAACGCTTCAAGGGGGTAATATCGGCAATGACGAGATACATACACGGGAAAATAATGTTATCGGGGAGGGGGTATATCGACCCCCCCCCACGTGTTGAAGTTATCGGGAGGGGGTATATCGACCCCCCCCCCACACATGTTGAAGTTATCGGGAGGGGTTTATATCGACAACGACGACATACGTACATGGGAAAATAATATTATCGAGGAGGGGGTATATCAACCCCCCCACGTGTTGAAGTTATCGGGAGGGGGTATATCGACCCCCCCCCACGTGTTGAAGTTATCGGGAGGGGTTT
>NC_041383.1:267288523-267289935 GCF_002162155.2 Triticum dicoccoides | reverse complement strand
GTGTTGAAGTTATCGGGAGGGGGTATATCGACCCCCCCCCCACGTGTTGAAGTTATCGGGAGTTTATATCGACATGACATACGTACATATATCCATTGTCATATATAAAAACTTTCTATATATGAACAAAAAACTTTCTATGAACAAAAAAACATTTTTGACATATTTCCCAAGTGTTGCTTATACATGGAAAAAAATGTTATCGGGGAGGGGGTATATCGACCCCCCTCATGTCGAAGTTATCTGGGAGGGGGTATCGACCCCCCCCCCTCACGTTGAATTCCCGAGAGAGTTAGGAACCGGAGGGGGACTCCTCCCCCTCATGTCTGATGAGTTTTGACTCCCTCCCTCCCATGAAACATTCATCGAACAAACTTAATACGAGCTTTAACAGAAAACATTCATTGAACTAAATTACAACAGAAAAAATTTACTAACCTAAAATGCACAAAAATGCTCGAAGAAGAAGAAATAGACAAACCTAAAATTTACTAACCTAAAATGCACTAACAACAACTAACCTAAATGCACTAAAAATCAACTAACCTAAAATGCACTAACCTAAATCAACTAACTCAACATATGAAGAAGGAAATGCTATCGGAGAGGGGGTATATCGACCCCCCTCATGTATCCACATACATACATCTATACATACATACATCCATCTATGGATCATCATTGGAAAAAAATGCATCATCCATGGATCATCATTTCTCATATATATCCATCTATAGCCACATACATATATAAATGAAAAAAAATGCTATGAAAAAAATACATATATACTTGGTAAATATTCTATGAACATCATTTCTCATATATATCAATGCATACATCCATGGATCATCATTGCTCATATATCCATAGTCATATATAAAAACTTTCTATATATGAACAAAAAACTTTCTATGAACAAAAAAACATTTTTGACATATTTAGCATATTCTAAATTTTCCTAACTCTTTTATAACCAGAAATATTACTCTAACTTCATGACAGTACCCACACTCCATTTCACCAAAAACCTTCTGATCCATAGTTCAAGTTTTTCAAATTTCATTCAAATGAAATTTGAATCGGATTAAAATTACTTTCTGAAAACATATTCTAAACCAGTCCAAAAATTCTGAAATTTTGCCTCTCCTCTCCTTCTGCTCTTCTCTGCTTCTCCTCTCCTCTCCTTCTCTCCTTCTGCTCTTCAATGCGTCGGGGCCGGCGGCGACCATGGAGCAGGGGTAGAGCAAGGGGCGCTCGGCACCATGGGAAACGGGGGGCACGGGGAGGGCTCACTTCGAGGGCGGCAGCGATGGCTGGAGTCCGGCGACAAGGACGGCGGGCTCAGGGCGGCGCGTGGCGCGGGCGACGACGGGGGAGGCGACGACGTCGGGGCGGCATGGGGCGCGGGCGAC
>NC_041383.1:267287172-267288012 GCF_002162155.2 Triticum dicoccoides | reverse complement strand
GGAACTGAATGAAATTTTTGACAAGTGTTGTATATATAGCAAGAGCATTGGTCCTGGTTCGTGAAACCAACCAGGACTAATGCACCCTTTAGTCCCAGTTGGTGCCACCAACCGGGACCAAAGGCCTCTTTTCAGGAGCCCAAAGGGCGGGAAGCGGCGGCCTTTGGTCCCGGTTGGTGGCACCAACCGGGACTAAAGGGGGGCATTGGTCCCGGTTTGTGCCACGAACCGGTACCAATGCACCCCTTTAGTCCCGGTTGGTGGCACCAACCGGGACCAAAGGCCTTGTGCTGGAACTGGCGCGGTGCGTTGGGATGTTTAGTCCCACCTCGCTAGCCGAGAGGGCTCGACAGTGGTTTATAAGCGCTGCCGTGCTGACCACTTCGAGCTCCTCACAATGCAGGCTTACGGGCCTAAAGTCACTTATCTGCCTGTGGGCCTATTGGGCCTCCTGCGGGTCTGAATCCTGGCCCATGGTAGGGTTTCTAGTCGTATTCAGGCCATCGGGGCCCAGTAGGAGGCACTTTTTTTGTTTTTTTGTTTTCTTTACTTATTGTTGCTATTTTTATGTTTTTCAGTTTTTTTGTTTTGTTTTCTGCATTATTTATTTTCTTTTGTTTTTTGCTTTATTTTTATTTCTTTTTGCTTTTAGTTTTAGAAAAATTATAAACTTTCTGTTAGTGCCATTAGTTTTCAAATTTGAAAACACTTTTTTTGTTTTTTTGTTTTCTTTCTTGCTTTATTTATTTTATTTTGTTTCTACTTACAACAAAATACTTATTGTTGCTATTTTTATTTTTTTCCAGTTTTTTTGTTTTGTTTTCTGCATTATTTATTTTC
>NC_041383.1:267265781-267286808 GCF_002162155.2 Triticum dicoccoides | reverse complement strand
TTTTTTGCTTTATTTTTTAATTCTTTTTGCTTTTAGTTTTAGAAAAATTATAAAATTTCTGTTAGTGCCATTAGTTTTCAAATTCGAAAACACTTTTTTGTTTTTTTGTTTTCTTTGTTGCTTTATTTATTTTAGTTTGTTTCTACTTACAACAAAATACTTATTGTTGCTATTTTTATTTTGTTTCCAGTTTTTTTGTTTTGTTTTCTGCATTATTTAGTTTCTTTTGTTTTTTGCTTTATTTTTTAATTATTTTGCTTTTAGGTCAACAAAATTATAAACTTTTTGTTAGTGCCATTAGTTTTAGAAAAATTATAAACTTTCTGTTAGTGCCATTAGTTTTCAAATTTGAATAGTTAAAATTTGAATTCTTTGAAATTTGTGTGAATCACAAGTTTGTGATTAACTTTACTAAAAAAATGAACATAGATGCGCCGATAGAGAAAATTCAACCTAAATTCATAATAAATTTCTATGAATTTCAGAGAAATTCACTATGAATTTAGGTCAAATTCCCTGTAAAGGGGCATCTATTTTCACTTTGAGAGGAGCTCAACAAGGCAGAGAGGGACGGGCTTATAAACTGGTGTGAGCGCCCTTCGGTTGGCGAGGTGGGACTAAACTCTGAGCGCAACGAGGACCAACCCTTTAGTCCCGGTTTGTGGCACAAACCGGGACTAACGGTCATGGGCCAGGGGCGAGGCGCATTGGTCCCGGTTCGTGCGTGGAACCGGGACCAAAAGGTCTAGACGAACCGGGACCAACGGCCCACGTGGCTGCCCTCTTGAGAGTGTTCTTGGTGAGAACATAGTTGACAAGGAGCGAACCGGGATTAATGGTATTACGAGGGCCGAACCATAAGACATTAAAGCATTTCAAATGAACTCTGAAAAAGTTGAAAGTTGGCATGGTATCATAATTTCACCCACATAGCATGTGCATGTACAAAACGGACGATGGTATCATACTCGTCTGTTACAAAGTTGGCATGGTATCATCAAAATAGTTGCAGGAGAAAGTCTTCACTTTTTCTTTGCTTGTGTCATTTGCTTATTGCGCCGTAACCATGGATAATCTTCATTGTTTATCAGGATGCTTGGGTCAGCCTTGACTTTGAAGGGAGGAATTTCATGAAACTTTTCATAATCTTCAGACATGTCTGTCTTGCCCTCCACTCCCACGATGTCCCTTTTTCCTGAAAGAACTATGTGGCGCTTTGGCTCATCGTGTGATGTATTCGCTTCCTTATCTTTTCTTTTTCTCGGTCTGGTAGACATGTCCTTCACATAGATAACCTGTGCCACATCACTGGCTAGGACGAACGGTTCGTCAGCGTACCCAAGATTTTTTAGATCCACTGTTGTCATTCCGTACTGTGGGTCTACCTGTACCCCGCCTCCTGATAGATTGACCCATTTGCACTTAAACAAAGGGACCTTAAAATCATGTTTGTAGTCAAGTTCCCATATGTCCACTATTTAACCATAATATGTGTCCTTTCCCCTCTCGGTTGTTGCATCAAAGCGGACACCGCTGTTTTGGTTGGTGCTCTTTTGATCTTGGTCAATTGTGTAAAATGTATTCCCATTTATCTCGTATCCTTTGTAAATCAATACAATCAAAGATGGTCCCCTAGACAACAAGTACAGCTCATTACAAACAGTGTTGTCACCTCTGAGACGTGTTTCCAACCAACTGCTGAAAGTCCTGATGTGTTCACATGTAATCCAGTCATCGCACTGCTCCGGGTGTTTGGAACGCAGACTGTTCTTGTGTTCATCAACATACGGGGTCACCAAGGTAGAGTTCTGTAGAACTATGTAGTGTGCTTGAGACCAAGAATATCCGTCCCTGCATATTATTGAGTCCCTTCCAAGTGTGCCTTTTCCAGTCAGTCTCCCCTCATACCGTGATTTAGGGAGACCTATCTTCTTAAGGCCAGGAATGAAGTCAACACAAAACCCGATGACATCCTCTGTTTGATGGCCTATGGAGATGCTTCCTTCTGGCCTAGCGCAGTTACGGACATATTTCTTTAGGACTCCCATGAACCTCTCAAAGGGGAACATATTGTGTAGAAATACGGGCCCCAGAATGACAATCTCGTCGACTAGATGAACTAGGACGTGCGTCATGATATTGAAGAAGGATGGTGGGAACACCAGCTCGAAACTGACAAGACATTGCGCCACATCACTCCTAGCCTTGGTACCATTTCTGGATCGATCACCTTCTGAGAGAATGCACATAGCTTCACAATGGCTAATCGGACGTTTTCCGGTAGAAGCCCCCTCAATGCAACCGGAAGCAGTTGCGTCATAATCGCGTGGCAGTCATGAGACTTTAGGTTCTGGAACTTTTTCTCTGGCATATTTATTATTGCCTTTATATTCGACGAGAAGCCAGTCGGGACCTTCATACTGAGCAGGCATTCAAAGAAGATTTCTTTCTCTTCTTTCGTAGGAGTGTAGCTGGCAGGACCTTCATACTGCTTCGGAGGCATGCCGTCTTTTTCGTGCCAATGTTGTAGGTCCTCCCGTGCCTCAGGTGTATCTTTTGTCTTTCCATACACGCCCAAGAAGCCTAGAAAGTTCACGCAAAGGTTCTTCGTCACGTGCATCACTTCGATTGAAGAGTGGACCTCTAGGTCTTTCCAGTAGGGTAGGTCCCAAAATATAGATTTCTTCTTCCACATGGGTGCATGTCCCTCAGCGTCATTCGGAACAGCTAGTGCGCCGGGACTCTTTCCAAAGATTACATGTAAATCATTGACCATAGCAAGTACGTGATCACCGGTACGCATGGCGGGCTTCTTCCGGTGATCTGCCTCGCCTTCGAAATGCTTGCCTTTCTTTCGACATTGATGGTTGGTCGGAAGAAATCGATGATGGCCCAGGTACACATTCTTCCTGTAGCTTCCCATGTATATACTATCGGTGTCAAGTAAAAAGTGCATGCATGCATGGTATCCCTTGTTTGTCTGTCCTGAAAGGTTACTAAGAGCGGGCCAATTGTTGATGGTCACGAACAGCAACACCTTTAGGTCAAATTCCTCATGTTTGTGCTCATCCCATGTATGTACACTGTTTCCATTCCACAGTTGTAAAAGTTCTTCAACTAATGGCCTTACGTACACATCAATGTCGTTGCCGGGTTGCTTAGGGCCTTGGATGAGAACTAGCATCATAATGAACTTCCGCTTCATGCACATCCAAGGAGGAAGGTTATACATACATAGAGTCACAGGCCAGGTGTTGTGATTGCTGCTCTGCTCCCCGAAAGGATTAATGCCATCCATGCTTAAAGCAAACCATACGTTCCTTGGGTCACTTGCAAACTCATCCCAATACTTTCTCTTGATTTTTCTCCACTACGACCCGTCAGCGGGTGCTCTCAACTTCCCGTCTTTCTTACGGTCCTCACTGTGCCATCGCATCAACTTGGCATGCTCTCCGATTCTGAACATATGTTTCAACCGTGGTATTATAGGAGCATACCACATCACCTTCGCAGGAACCCTCTTCCTGGGGGGCTCGCCGTCAACATCACCAGGGTCATCTCATCTGATCTTATATCGTAATGCACCGCATACCGGGCATGCGTTCAGATCCTTGTACGCACCGCGGTAGAGAATGCAGTCATTAGGGCATGCATGTATCTTCTGCACCTCCAATCCTAGAGGGCATACGACCTTCTTTGATGCGTATGTACTGTCGGGAAATTCTTTATCCTTTGGAAGCTTCTTCTTCAATATGTTCAGTAGCTTCTCAAATCCTTTGTCAGGTATAGCATTCTCTGCCTTCCACTGCAGCAATTCCAGTATGGTATCGAGCTTTGTGTTGCCATCTTCGCAATTGGGGTACAACCCTTTTTGTGATCCTCTAACATGCGATCGAACTTCAGCTTCTCCTTTTGACTTTCGCATTGCGTCCTTGCATCGACAATGACCCGGTAGAGATCATCATCATCGGGCACATCGTCTAGTTCCTCTTGATCTTCAGCAGCTTCGCCCGTTGCAGCATCATTGTGCACATCGTCTGGTTCCTCTTGATATTCAGTAGCATCACCGTATTCAGGGGGCACATAGTTGTCATCGTACTCTTCTTCTTCGCCGTCTTCCATCATAACCCCTATTTCTTCGTGCCTCGTCCAAGCATTATAGTGTGGCATGAAACCCTTGTAAAGCAGGTGGGTGTGAAGGATTTTCCGGTCAGAGTAAGACTTCGTATTCCCACATATAGGGCATGGACAACACATAAAACCATTCTGCTTGTTTTCCTCAGCCACTTCGAGAAAATCATGCACGCCCTTAATGTACTCAGAGGTGTGTCTATCACCGTACATCCATTGCCGGTTCATCTGGGTGCATTATATATAATTAAGTGTGTCAAAAACCATTACAGAACATCATGAATAGATAATTAAGTGACCAAATTAATAGAAGTTCATCATCACATTAAAACCAAAGTACATACATAGTTCTCATCTAACAACATAAAGCTCTGCAGAGCATCTAAATTAATTAAACCATACATTGAAACTATGTAAAACATTTCAATGCGAAAACAAATGCGATCATAATCGCAACCAAGGTAACAACTGATCCAATGGCATAATGATACCAAGCCTCGGTATGAATGGCATATTTTCTAATCTTTCTAATCTTGAAGCGCATTGCATCCATCATGATCTTGTGATCATCGACGACATCCGCAACATGCAACTCCAATATCATCTTCTCCTCCTCAATTTTTCTTATTTTTTCCTTGAAGAAATTGTTTTCTACTTCAACTAAATTTAACCTCTCGACAATACGGTCGGTTGGAATTTCCGGTTCAACAACCTCCTATATAAATAAAATATATGTCACGTTGGTCGGCATAATTGTCATAAACAATAAATGAACCAATAGTTATGAAAAGATAATATATACCACATCCGAATCATAGACAGGACGAGGGCCGACGAGGGCGGATACCAAAACCATCGCACTATATAAGATGCAATAATAAAAGTAATAAAATAATACAAGTATCTATCTAAACATACAGGTAAGAATATTTTTCCTTTCAAAAAGAAGATAAGAACAAGAGGCTCACCACAGTGGTGCCGGCGATGCGATCGGCGCGAGTGATCGACGGCGGTGAAGATGGGGACAGGGCGTGACGGACCGCTAAACCTAGACAAATATTGAGGAAAATGGAGCTTGGAGGTCGAGCTTGGAGAGGAGAAAGCTTAAGTAGTGTGGCTCAGGCATTCCATCGAACACCTTGTGTGCATAGGAGATGAGCTAGAGCACCACAAAGCCCTCTCCCCCTTGGCGGCCAGAAAAAATAGAGCAGTGTGCTTTGCTCTTACGCGAGGGGGTATATATAGGCACCTCATTGGTCCCGGTTGGTGGCATGAACCGGGACTAAAGGGCAGCCTTTAGTCCCGGTTCAAGCCACCAACCGGGACCAATGGTGGTGGGCCAGGAGCGAGGCCCATTGGTCCCGGTTCGTCCCGCCAACCGGGACCAAAAGGTCCAGACGAACCGGGACCAATGGCCCACGTGGCCCGGCCAGCCCCTGGGGCTCACGAACCGGGTCCAATGCCCCCATGGGTCCCGGTTTTGGACTGAACCGGGACTAATGGGCTGACCCGGCCTGGACCTTTGCTCTCACGCCCAATATGCGATACTATCCTAAAGAGACTCGAAGGTCCCACCAAGGATAGAACCGCATATTGATACGCTATTGCAAGGTGGATATCATTACATCAACATTAAATAATAGATAGGGATACATACATAAGGCATACAATGCCACACAAATACATCAATACAACATCCATAAGATCAACATCCGACTACGGATGAAACACAAATAGAAGCTCAAATGACATCCACCCTGCTAACCCAGGCTGCCGACCTGGAACCTATCCCCTGATCGAAGGAGAAGCAGAAGAACTCCAAAACAAGTAAACATCGCTCTCGCATCATGATCATCGCAAAACCTGTACCTGTAACTGTTGTTGTAGTAATCTGTAAGCCACGAGGACTCAGCAATCCCATTACCATGGGTATCAAGACTAGAAAAGCTTAATGTAAAGGAAGGGGTAGAGTGGTGAGGTTGCAGCAGCGACTAAGCATATATGGTGGCTAACATACGCAAATAAGAGTGAGAAGAGAAGCAAAGGAACGGTCGTGAAGCTAGCAATGATCAAGAAGTGGTCCTGAACTCCTACTTACGTCAAACATAACCCAAAACCGTGTTCACTTCCCGGACTCCGCCGAAAAGAGACCATCATGGCTACACACGCGGTTGATGCGTTTTAATTTGAATCTGGTGTCAAGTTATCTACAACCGGACATTAACAAATTCCCATCTGCCACATAACCGCGGTCACGGCTCTCGAAAGTTTATACCCTGCAGGGGTGTCCCAACTTAGCCCATGATAAGCTCTCGCGATCAAAGAAGGATATTCCTTCTCCCAGGAAGACCCGATCAGTCTCGGAATCCCGGTTTACAAGACATTTCGACAATGGTAAAACAAGACCAGCAAAGCCGCCTGGTGCGCCGACAATCCCGATAGGAGCTGCACATATCTCGTTCTCAGGGCAACACCGGATGAGACATCCTACGAGTAAAACCAGACCTCGAGTTTCCCCGAGGGCGCCCCGCAGTCTACTCGGTTCGGACCAGCACTTAGACAAGCACTGGCCCGGGGGGGCTAAAATAAAGATGACCCTCGGGTTGGCCGACCCAACGGAGGGGTATAGGTGGTGGTGAGACAAATGGTAAAACCAAGGTTGGGCCTTGCTGGAGGAGTTTTATTCAAAGCGAACTGTCAAGGGGTCCCATAAATCACCCAACCGCGTTAGGGACGCAAAATCCGGGAACATAACTCCGATATGACAGAAACTAGGGCGACAAGAGTGGAACAAAACACCAGGCATAAGGCCGAGCCTTCCACCCTTTACCAAGTGTATAGATGCATTAATTAAATAAGAGATATTGTGATATCCCAACATAATCCTGTCCACCATGGAGCAATCTTCAACTTCACCTGCAACTAACAACGCTATAAGAGGGGCTGAGCAAAGCGGTAACATAGCCAAGCAATGGTTTGCTAGGAAGGGTCACAAGGTTAGAGGCTGACAGGGCAAATTGGGAGGCTTGAACAGCAAATGATAGGAAGCACAACAAAGCGATAGAACGAAGCAACTAGCATAGCTGTAGGACCTTGAAGTATTTCTAGAGGGGGGTGATTAGACTACTTGACCAATAAAAACTTAACCTTTTCCCAATTTTAGAGTTTGGCAGATTTTAGCTACTTTAGGACAAGTCA
The DNA here is from genome assembly GCF_002162155.2 of Triticum dicoccoides. Classification (NCBI taxonomy): domain Eukaryota; kingdom Viridiplantae; phylum Streptophyta; class Magnoliopsida; order Poales; family Poaceae; genus Triticum; species Triticum dicoccoides. Next base: position 267,279,479 of record NC_041383.1, on the reverse strand, counting down.
AGCAATCATCACACAATTCAAGCAAGCATGCAAAGAGGATATAGGCAGCGGAAATTAAAGCATGCAACTTGCAAGAAAGTAAAGGGAAGGGTTTGGAGGATTCAAACACAATTGGAGATACGGATGTTTTTGGCGTGGTTCCGAAAGGTGGTGCTATCGTACATCCACGTTGATGGAGACTTCAACCCACGAAGGGTAACGGCTGCGCGAGTCCACGGAGGGCTCCACCCACGAAGGGTCCAAGAAGAAGCAACCTTGTCTATCCCACCATGGCCGTCGCCCACGAAGGACTTGCCTCACTAGCGGTAGATCTTCACGAAGTAGGCGATCTCCTTGCCCTTACAAACTCCTTGGTTCAACTCCACAATCTTGTCGGAGGCTCCCAAGTGACACCTAGCCAATCTAGGAGACACCACTCTCCAAGAAGTAATAAATGGTGCGTTTATGATGAACTCCTTGCTCCTGTGCTTCAAATGATAGTCTCCCCAACACTCAACTCTCTCTCATAGGTTTTGGATCTAGTGGAAAGAAGATTTGAGTGGAAAACAACTTGGGGAAGGCTAGAGATCAAGATTCATATGGTAGGAATGGAATATCTTGGCCTCAACACATGAGTAGGTGGTTCTCTCTCAGAAATGGTAAGTTGGAAGTGTAGGTTCGTTCTGATGGCTCTCTCCGCAAATGAAGAGGAGGTGGAGGGGTATATATAGCCTCCACACAAAATCTAACCGTTACACACAATTTACCAAACTCGGTGGGACCGAATTGTTAAACTCGGTCGGACCGATTTAGTAAACCTAGTGACCGTTAGTGATTTTCAGTGGGACTGACTTGCATCTCGGTGAGACTGATTCGGTTAGGGTTAGGGCATAACGTAATCTCGGTAAGACCAATTACACAAACTCGGTGGGACCGATTTGGTAATAAGCTTTCCAGAGAGTTGGTCAGGTAAACTCGGTAGGACCGATTTGCTCTTTTCGGTGAGATCGAAATGTTACAAAAAGGAAACAGAGAGTTTACATTGCAATCTCGGTGGGACCGATCGCTCACTTCGGTTAGACCGAAATGTTACGAAGGGAAGCAGAGAGATTACAATCCCATCTCGGTGAGACCGAGATCCCTATTGGTAAGACCGATTTGCTTAGGGTTTGTGGCAGTGGCTATGACTTTTGGAATCGGTGGCGTCGGATAGGAAGAATCGGTGTGACTGATTTTGGCTTTGGGTTTAGGTCATTTGTGGATGTGGGAAAGTAGTTGAGGGTTTTGGAGCATATCACTAAGCACATGAAGCAAGAGGCTCATTAAGCAACACCTCATCCCTCCTTGATAGTATTGGCTTTTCCTATAGACTCAATGTGATCATGGATCACTAAAATGTAAAATGAAGAGTCTTGAGCTTTTGAGCTTGAGCCAATCCTTTGTCCTTAGTATTTTGAGGGATCCACTTTCATCATCCATGCCATGCCATTCATTGAGCTTTCCTGAAATAATAGTCTTGGAATAGTATTAGCTCAATGAGCTATATGTTGTTATGAATTACCAAAACCACCTATGGGTAGTTGCACTTTCAATCTCCCCCTTTTTGGTAACTGATGACAACATATAGATCAAAGCTTCGACAAATGATAATAAGATTGAATAACATCGTCGCTTTGAGAAGTATGTGATAAGCAAGAGCTCCCCCTAAATTTGTGCATAGTTTTAGATTTGCTTTGGACTGCAAATGCACAATGAATTAGGCTCATGGGTTACTCTTCCATGTCACATACATCTTGGTGGAGCTCTCAAAATAATAAACAATGGATACATGCACTCATCACCAAGCATAGTGAATGATCACATAAGATAGATAGGATAATATCAAGCATGCATAAGTATAGCTTATGATCAAACACATGATCATCAATGTCTCACAAGCATAGTATCTCAACCAAAAGCAAACAAAGTTTGAAAAAACACCAAATAAAGCAAGAGAGATCAAAAGCAACTCTCTCTCTCAAAGCCTATGATCTATACATTTTTCTCCCCCTTTGGCAACAAGTTACCAAAAAGTTCATAGAAAATGCATAGTGCTAGATCGACTCTCAGGCTAGATCTTCTGGTGGTGGTGCCCTGATAGCTCCTTGGACGAAGGCTTCAGTTGAAGTAGAGGGTGCTGGAGTGGATGCTAGAGCTGGTTGCACTGGAACTGTAGGTGCTATGGCTGGTGCTGAAGTTATTGCTCTATTGTCTGTCACAGGCACTGCAACTGACCTCTGGGCTCTGGGCACTCTAGCAAACACATTGGTGGTTTTCTTGCCCTTCCTCTCCTGCATGTCATCCTGCAGCTGCTCCACAACTGACTGAATCTCAGTTACCTTGACATCTAGCTCATAGAGTTTTTGTTCCATGGTTCTTTCTAGGCTTTCCTGGTTTTGAGTTAGGGTGGCCAACCCCTTCTCAATCCTCAGAGTTGATGCTATCAAGTAACCAAGCTGCTCTTGTTTGGTTTTCAAGAAATACTCAGATGCCTCCTATTGAGTTGGCATCTTGGCAGCCTTCTCCTTCTTTGCCTTCTCCTTCTTCTCCTGAGCTTGAACTAATTGTGGATCATCTTCATTCATGACAACCTCATTGTCCTCAAATTTTGCATAAAGTGGAAAGTGTTCCTTATCCAACTGATATTTTCCTGTGCCCATCTTTGAGTTTATCAATTCTTGAATTTGAGGTGCATATCCACAGCTCCTCTTCTGATCTGTTGCAGTCCTCTTGATTGTTTCAATTATGAGGCTCATAACTTTGAACTTATGTGGCACATCAAACACATGCAGCATGTTGATGGCATGCCCTCTGATCATGTTATGGTCACCTGACTTGGGAACAGAGTGTGCCCGAGAATCCAATTTATGGTTGGCAACCCTGACAGCAGAAAGTGAACTGATCCAAACTTGTGAGTCTCTACTGCTTTGTCTGGAATTTCCTTGTACATGTGAGCCATTGAATTGTGACCCAACTTCTTCTTTGCATAAATGTCTAGGTCATCCTCATTTTCCTTGGGGGCATTGATCAGACTTGCCCATTCTTCAATAGTGGACTGGTACCTTGTACCTTCAGACATCCAAACAATTCTACCATCTGGGTAAAAATGTGCTGTGGAGTAGAACTGCATGATAAGCTCATCGTTCCAGTTGGTGAACTTCTGTCCAACAAACTGCCACTCCACAAGCAATAAAGCTGTCTTGCACTCCAGGATAGTGCTGCTCATTTTCCCTGATGAATTTCCAGTCAACCCACCTCATGTCACAGACAATGGGCTTCTTGTCCAACAGAATTGTTTCATAGAAGTCCTGTTGTTCCTTTGTGTGGAACTTGTAGTCAACAGCAATTCTTCTTCTTGAAGCATATGGATCTTCCATCCTCCACAGCCTCAGCCCTGAATCCTTCCTGATTCTCATGTCCTCGGCCACACGGATGGGCATCATTGTGGTCTGGTATCTTGGGCTTCAGCTTTCTGAGGACCTGTCCTTCTTCATCTGAATCTTTAGCAACATTGGGCATTGGGGCCTTGTTCTTCTCAGCAGCTAGAATACTCCTAGTATTCCTCTTTGGAACTTGCTTGGCCTTGGAGGCAGCTTTGAGTGCTTCCTTGGGCTTGGATGTTGCAGCCCCTGATATGATTGCATCATCCATAAGCTTGGGTGCCTTAGGTGCTGGTGCAGCATCCTCTTCCTCTTCATCAGAATCCCTTCTCATTGAGGGCTTTCCAAGGACCTTGGCAGTTGTGGTTCTGGCTCTCTTCTTTTTCTTGTCTTGATCACCATCATCCTCTGATTCAATTGTGAACTTCATAGTTGCACCAGTGGGGACTTTCTAAGGTTTTGATGATGTTTCTTTCCTTGCAGGTGCCTCTTTGGGTTGAGCTTGAGCTGGCACTTGAGTGGATTTTCTGGCCTTTGGCATTGGAGTTCTCTTGGCAGGAACTTTCTTCTTCAGGCCTGGCTTTGTGCTCTGTGCAGAGCCATATTCTTTCTTGAGCACCACTTTCTTGGAAGTGGCCTCATCTTCCTCAGCTTTGTAATCTTCATCCTCAGAATCTGAAGTTCTTTTCCTCCTTTGCCTAGTTGCAGCCTTAGGCAAATTGCTAGGAGTACTTCTGCTCCCATCATCTGAAGTTAAGGGACTGGTGCCCTCACTCAAGTCCATCTGCTCTTCTGACCTGTTCTGGCTGTCACTCTGATCAAACATACTGCAAAAGCTGACTGCTGACCCTGTGAAGAGTTATAGATGAGATAGAAAAGTTGAGCATCACAAAATGCAGAGATTTTTGCAAAAGAATGACTCAAAAGTTCAGTTTTAGGTTTCCACAGAAAGCATTTCGGATCAACCGATTTTCAAACTCGGTGATACCGAAGCAGTTTTGGAAACTAAACTGATGATCTCGGTTGGACCGAGTTTCAGTTCGGTGGCACCGAGACTGCTAGGGTTTCACAGAATCCTCAAATCGGTCGCACCGATTAGTAATTCTCGGTCATACCGAGAGTCACTAGTGCAATGGCATAAGCCAAATCGGTGAGACCGAGTTTTTCAACTCGGTGGGTCCGAGATGGTTTCGGCGGAAACCTAACCCTAAAAATTTGAATCGCGTCTAATCTATGGACTATTTTGGCTGGATAGAAGAGTCTCAATCGTGGCAAGAATCAATATGAAAACAATGTGCTAGGAATCAGACGTGGATAGCACAAAGATCAAGTCCATACCCTAACTTGGCGGTGGACTTGCTACGGCGGCAACGGTGGGGACGAATTCCATTGACGGCGGCGAAGACTAGCGACAGGAGGCTGCTGGCGACGAGGAGACGATCCGGAGACCACGATGGCAAAGCGAGCTGTTGCGCGGGCGAAGGGTTTTGGAGAAATTTCCAAACTTTTGCCCATGGCTATATAGCCCGACCCTGTCGGTGTGACCGAGTGAAAAAACTCGGTGGCACCGAGATGCATAACTGTGTTCAGTTACAGCGAATCGGTGAGACTGAAAAGTTCAAATCGGTTGCACCGAGATTGAAAACTCAGATCAACTTGATGATCTCGGTGGGACCGAAATGGAGAAATCGGTCAGACCGAGAATCACAAAGAGGTTTTGGAAGTTTAAGTCTATGACGAATCGGGGACTCCGAGTGCTCCTCACACAGAGTGGTTCGAATCTGACTTGATCAAATTTTGTGATGTAGCATGAATAGAGTTTGAGATGAGAAAAGCATAGATAGATAAAGAAGGTTCTTAGGCATTCTTGTCCATCCACTTGGCAAAAAGTAAAAGAAACCAAACAATCAAAACAACAAGTGGATGTCCTTGAATGAGTAAAATATGTACCAACATGCTCACACAATAAGATAGCAAATGAAATATGTGGCAAAGCATGCACAACCAATTCTAGCATCTATCAAGCAATTGGCGATGACTAGGTCATCTATATATGAGTATATTGACTTAGGAATCAAATGAGAACATTTGATCATAGGTCATACTCATCATTTAAGCTCAAGTGGGGTTACCACTTTTACATAATGCATTGATGTGTTCACATCATTAGAGTTGCTTTGACTCAATTCTTAGAGTTAAGCTCCCCCTAGATGTGAGATCCCTCCTTAGAGGGATGAACTAACCTTGGGTTTTGTCGATGATGACTTCATGTAGGTGTTGAAGATGTGGATGCTCACTGTTGGTGTAGATCATTTGGAGCAATCCTTTGGAGTGAGTTGCACTTTCAACTTACCTACATGGGTTAGTCCCACAAGGAACAAACAAGAGTATCCATAGACATAGAGTGATGCACACACAAGATGATATCCATGAAATCATTAGGTTACCTTGTCCCTTGCCTTACCAACATGAGGGTTTGTGACTCCTTGAACTAGTGCAAGATGTGGAAGTTTATTGCACTTGTTCTTGCCAAAATGATATGAGTGAAGAATGTTGGCGGAGTCACCCTCAAGAACTCTCTAGTTCTTCTTCTTCGGGATCCACATCATTTTGATGGGAATCCTTGGAGTTGTAGTTGTACTTGATGAAGTAGAACTTGACGTAGTCTTGGGGACCCACTTGAACGAGGCTTTAGGTGCTTCTTCAAATGCATCAATCTCTTCTTGAAGCTTGTCCTTGCCTTTGTTCTTGTGGTCTTGTGGTGGAAGATCATCTTGAGCTTGTGTTCCCTTGAAGGAAGTAGGATCATACTTCTCTTGTTGAGGAACAAACTTCATCTTGGGGTATTGATCTTCTTCCCACTCAACTCCATTGGCATTGAACTTTCGTTCAAAACCAACACCTTGATTCTTCCGGTGCCTTCCTTGCTTGCGTACAATTTCCTCGAATTGCTTACTCCCGGCAAGGCTCTTGTAAACACCTTTCTCTATAATTCCCTTCAATAAGCTATTTTCTTGCTCAAGTGTAACTTGGCTAAGAGGATCATTAGTGGAATCAAGAGAACTACTAGAAGCAACAATATTGGATTTGACATTATTATTGTTACTACTAGAGGAAGTATCTTTCTTGTACTTGTTACTAGACTTGACTTGAGGCATGTAAGTAGATAAGAGTAAATGCCTGGCAATGTAAGAAGAACTTTTCTTGCGGAGATCATCATTGATTGCTTTTAAGAACTCATGCTCTTGCTCAAGATTGAGCTTTTCAAAGCGTAACTTCTCATGAGCCCTTAAAAGTTCTCTATGATCTTTGAAGATAGTTTAATGAGCCAACTTAAGAGAGTTTAGTTCTTTAGTTAGAAGCTCAATCTTCTCCTTATCATTGTCATTCGTTTTAGCATGATTAGCATGATTAATTGACGTTTCGTCATAGTATTCATCACTAGAGTTGTCAACAAGTAAATCATCATCCACAAGCAAGTCATCTTCATCACTATTGAAATCAACATACCCGGGATGTGTTACCTTTGGACCTTTGGCCATGAAGCATCTTCCAACACCTTCATTTGGTGAGTCAAATATGTCGTAGGAGTTGGTTGACACAAGTGCTAGACCGGCAACACCTTCATCTTGAGTACATTCGGAGTCGGAGTGATAGCTTCTCTCGGAGTGATTATCGGAGTCAGAGCCGGAACCCATTCACCAACATGAGCTTGATGTCTTTGTTTTGTGTAGCTCCTTGATGACTTGTCCTTCCTTTCCGAATCATTGCTTCTCCGTGAGGGTCTTCGTTCATAACGATCATCTCTACTCCTCCTCTCTCTTGGTGGTGATTCTTCTCTTTTGCTCCTTCTTCTTGGAGAATCTTCTCTTCTTTTGTAGGGTGCCGTACACTCATTGGAATAGTGTTCGGGTCTCCCACAATTGTAGCAATTGCGCTCATGGCTAGAAGATCTTTTCTCATTGTAAGACCTTGACTTGGAGCTTCTTTCTTTGTTTCTACTCTTGTAGAATTTGTTGAAGTTCTTCACCATTAGGCTCAATTCTTCATTGAAGGTTGGTTTCTCACTTGATGATGTGGGGGCTTCACTTGAGGCTTTGTAAGCACCACTTGACTTGTTGTGAAGTTCCTCCTTATCCTTGAGTGACATCTCATGAGCAACAATTCTTCCAATGACTTCTGTTGGCTTGAGATCTTTGTAGTTTGGCATCATTTGAATCAATGTGCACACGGTATCATACTTTCCATCCAATGCTCTTAGGATTTTCTTGATGATGAATTTGTCGGTCATCTCTTCACTCCCTAAGCCGGCAATCTCATTTGTGATAAGAGCAAGCCTGGAGTACATTTCAGCGACACCTTCACCATCCTTCATTTTGAACTTGTCAAGCTGACTTCGGAGCACATCCAACTTGGATTCCTTGACGGACTCGGTACCTTCGTGCATATCAATCAAAGTATCCCAAATTTCCTTTGCATTCTCAAGACGGCTGATTTTGTTGAATTCTTCGAGGCACAATCCGTTGAAGATGATATCACAAGCTTGAGCGTTGTATTGCAGCATCTTCAATTCTTCCGCATTAGCTTCACGGTTCGGTTCTCTCCCATCGAAAAATTCACCTTGCAAGCCAATACAAATAATTGCCCAAACGGCAGGGTTATGTCCGAGAATATGCATTTTCATCTTATGCTTCCAACTAGCAAAGTTAGTACCATCAAAGTAAGGATCTCTACGGTGATAATTTCCCTCGCTAGACGCCATACTCTCCTAGGTTGTGAAACCAAGGCTATGACCACCAAAAGATATGGAAATCAAAGCAAATGGAGACCAAAGCTCTGATACCACTTGTAGGACCTTGAAGTATGTCTAGAGGGGGGGTGATTAGACTACTTGACCAATAAAAACTTAACCTTTTCCCAATTTTAGAGTTTGGCAGATTTTAGCTACTTTAGGACAAGTCAAGCAATCATCACACAATTCAAGCAAGCATGCAAAGAGTATATAGGCAGCGTAAATTAAAGCATGCAACTTGCAAGAAAGTAAAGGGAAGGGTTTGGAGGATTCAAACGCAATTGGAGACACGGATGTTTTTGGCGTTGTTCCGATAGGTGGTGCTATCGTACATCCACGTTGATGGAGACTTCAACCCACGAAGGGTAACGGCTGCGCAAGTCCACGGAGGGCTCCACCCACGAAGGGTCCACGAAGAAGCAACCTTGTCTATCCCACCATGGCCGTCGCCCACGAAGGACTTGCCTCCCTAGCGGTAGATCTTCACGAAGTAGGCGATCTCCTTGCCCTTACAAACTCCTTGGTTCAACTCCACAATCTTGTCGGAGGCTCCCAAGTGACACCTAGCCAATCTAGGAGACACCACTCTCCAAGAAGTAACAAATGGTGCGTTGATGATGAACTCCTTGCTCTTGTGCTTCAAATGATAGTCTCCCCAACACTCAACTCTCTCTCATAGGTTTTGGATCTGGTGGAAAGAAGATTTGAGTGGAAAGTAACTTGGGGAAGGCTAGAGATCAAGATTCATATGGTAGGAATGGAATATCTTGGCCTTAACACATGAGTAGGTGGTTCTCTCAGAAATGGTAAGTTGGAAGTGTAGGTTCGTTCTGATGGCTCTCTCCGCGAATGAAGAGGAGGTGGAGGGGTATATATAGCCTCCACACAAAATCTAACCGTTACACACAATTTACCAAACTCGGTGGGACCGAATTGTTAAACTCGGTTGGACCGATTTAGTAAACCTAGTGACCATTAGTGATTTTCGGTGGGACTGACTTGCATCTCGGTGAGACCGATTCGGTTAGGGTTAGGGCATAACGTAATCTCGGTAAGACCGATTACACAAACTCGGTGAGACCGATTTGGTAATAAGCTTTCCAGAGAGTTGGTCAGGTAAACTTGGTGGGACCGATTTGCTCTTTTCGGTGAGACCGAAATGTTACAAAAAGGAAACAGAGAGTTTACATTGCAATCTCGGTGGGACCGATCGCTCACTTTGGTTAGACCGAAATGTTACAAAGGAAACAGAGAGATTACAATCCCATCTCGGTGAGACCGAGATCCCTATCGGTAAGACCGATTTCTTAGCGTTTGTGGCAGTGGCTATGACTTTTGGAATCGGGGGCGCCGGGTAGGAAGAATCGGTGTGACCGATTTTGGCTTTGGGTTTAGGTCATTTGTGGATGTGGGAAAGTAGTTGAGGGTTCTGGAGCATATCACTAAGCACATGAAGCAAGAGGCTCATTAAGCAACACCTCATCCCTCCTTGATAGTATTGTCTTTTCCTATAGACTCAATGTGATCATGGATCACTAAAATGTAAAATAAAGAGTCTTGAGCTTTTGAGCTTGAGCCAATCCTTTGTCCTTAGTATTTTGAGGGATCCACTTTGATCATCCATGCCATGCCTATCACGTCCAATATGAGACCCTATCCAAAAGAAACTCGAAGGTCCCACCAAGGATAGACCCGCATATTGAAACGCCTTTGCAAGGTGGATATCATTACATCAACATTACATAATATGTGGGGATACATACATAAGGCATACAATGCCACACAAATACATCATCACAATACATAAGAGCAACATCCGACTACGGATGAAACACAAATAGAAACTCAAACGACATCCACCCTGCTAGCCCAGGCTGCCGACCTGGAACCTATCCCCTGATCGAAGAAGTAGAAGAAGAACTCAATGCAAGCAAGCATCGCTCTCGCTTCATGATCATCACGGAACCTGTACCTGCAACTGTTGTTGTAGTAATCTGTGAGCCACGAGGACTCGGCAATCCCATTACCATGGGTATCAAGACTAGCAAAGCTTAAAGGGAAAGGAAGGGGTAAAGTGGTGAGGCTACAGCAGCGACTAAGCATATATGGTGGCTAACATACGCAAATAAGAGCAAGAAGAGAGCAAATGGAACGGTCTTGAAGCTAGCAATGATCAAGAAGTGATCCTGAACTCCTACTTACGTCAAACATAACCCATAACCGTGTTCACTTCCCGGACTACACCGAAAAGAGACCATCACGGCTACACACACGGTTGATGCGTTTTAATTCGGATCTGGTGTCAAGTTATCTACAACTGGACATTAACAAATTCACATCTGCCTATAACCGCAGGCACGGCTTTTGAAAGATTATACCCTGCAGGGGTGTCCGAACTTAGCCCATGATAAGCTCTCGCGATCAATGAAGGATATACCTTCTCCCAGGAAGACCTGATCAGACTCGGAATCCCGGTTTACAAGACATTTCGACAATGGTAAAACAAGACCAGCAAAGCCGCCCGATGCGCCGACAAATCCCGATCGGAGCTGCACATATCTCGTTCTCAGGGCACACCGGGTGGGTCAGCCTACGAGTAAAACCAGACCTTGAGTTGCCCCGAGGTGGCCCCGCAGTCTGCCCGGTTCGGACCAACACTTAGACAAGCACTGGCCCGGGGGGGCTAAAATAAAGATGACCCTCGGGTTGGCCGACCCAAGGGAAAGGTATAGGTGGTGGTGAGGCAAATGGTAAAACCAAGGTTGGGCCTTGCTGGAGGAGTTTTATTCAAAGCGAACTGTCAAGGGGGTCCCATAAATCACCCGACCGCGTAAGGAACGCAAAATCCGGGAACATAACACCGGTATGACAGAAACTAGGGCGGCAAGAGTGGAACAAAACACCAGGCAAAAGGCCGAGTCTTCCACCCTTTACCAAATATATAGATGCATTATTAAATAAGAGATATTGTGATATCCCAACCAAAATCCTGTCCACCATGGAGAAATCTTCAACTTCACCTGCAACTAGCAACGCTATAAGAGGGCTGAGCAAATCGGTAACAGAGCCAAGCAACGGTTTGCATAGGAAAGGTGTCAAAGGTTAGAGGTTCATGGCAATTTGGGATGGCTTGATAAACAGGTGATAGGTAGCGCAGCATAGCGATAGAACGAAGCAACTAGCATAGCAATGATAGTAGTGAGATCCAGGGTAGCGTTCATCTTGCCTGAAATCCCGCAAGGAAGAAGAATGAGTCCATGAAGAAGACGAACGGATCAAGCCGAACCAAGCGTAGACGAACGAATCCTCACGATCGCAACGAAACAGGAACTAACAAGAAGAAGCACACAACATGGTAAACACACCACACATGAACATGACATGATGCACAAACAAGTATGATGCAAGACAAGATTACATGAAGCTACTCATGACAAGGGATGATGCAAAACAAAACAACACATCAAGGCAAGTTTAAATGAGGCCGGGAACAACATATAACAATTCCGGTAAGTCCTCATATGCATATTTCGAAATTGGTCCAGATCTGAATAAACCTTATGTTCAAGTTGTTAAACAGCAAGTTAAGATGCACCAAGATGATCTACACGAGATTCTAGTCAAGTTACATATAAAGTTCATTTAGTTCGGAGCTACGGTCTAGAAGATATGAGCAAAACAAGTTAAACATGGCATTGATGCAAAATGCATTCAAACCTCAAGCATACACACCTAAAAACAATGATGCAACATGATAATATGAAGCTACATGCAATTCTAAGCAAGTTTCATATAGAGCACACTCAAAACGGAGCAACGGTTCAACACACACACATGAAACAAGTTTAAAGGACAAGCTGTCCAAAACAGCAACTAGGCATATTGCAAGCATCAAAACAACATGCTACAGGACCTCAACAAGAAAACAAAAGGCATGGGCATGATGTACAGGTAAAGCATAACAAAACATGAACACTGAGCTATCTCTAGAAATCACTAGAACAAGCTCAAGCACACATGGCAAGATTGCAAATAATAACAGTTCAGACTTTGCAGAAAATAACATCAGGTCGCAATATTTAGAGCTATCAAACAACATGTTATAGGAACTTATAATAGAAAAACAAAACATGGCATGGTTCTACTCAAAGCATAGATCAAAAGTCCCTTACTGGCCATAAGACAAAAAGGATCAGAAAATATGATGGCGCCCATGTAAACATAGCAAGTTATATTACAGATTCAAACATGGCAGAAACAGAATTATGAAGGCATGTTGGTGAGCTTGTACCACTCACCACAGAGCAATAAATGACATGGCAAGGCACCCAACAGTAATAAGACATGCTTGTGAAACAAACCAAGGCAAGAACAAGTTCATAGCATGCAAGGATCAACTACAACAACCTTGGAAAAATTGAATAGCATGTAAACAATCTGCCAGGAAACATTTTGAAGCAAACGTAGAGCACGAAAATGACATGCTAGACTACTCCATAATTGCACCCAGGGGCATGAATGGATAGAGGACAACCATATGTTCAAAACATCCTTACTGAAGTATCTCAAAATATGCATGGATCTCTCTGTAGCATCAAGTTTACATGGCATCAAAATAACAGCAGAACAGGGACTAAAATCAGCAATATCACGATGCCTAGTTTGCATGCTTGTGCTAGTCACCACCTTGATCACAAAAATACATGGTAAGCACCTCTGTAAAGAAGACATGGCATAGTTCAAAACACATGTAGACATCAACCTCATAGGATGCACACATCAAACATGGCAAAAATGACAAATGAGCATGTTATAACAGTTTCAGCAGATTAACATCATGAAGCACTCTTGCAACGATGATTCAGGCATCCAGATGAACTCAAATGAACATGATGCAATGTAATTAAATGAAGTACTCGTTGAGACGAACAATTTGACATATTACACGCACGAAAGGGAGCTACAGATGCAGAGTTACGATGCGATGAACATGGCATGATAATGTCACAGATTCGAGGACTTAGCAGATTTATACCTCCGCGAAAGTCAACGCGGGACAGAGGGATCTGGGACGGAGAGATGCCGCCTTTGGATGGGCGAGGTGGTGGATCTGATCCACCCCGATGAGATCTCACCGGAGAAGAACTCCGGCGAGCGGCGGGTGGCTCCGGCGAGGTCGGTGGGCGGTGGAGGCGACGGAGAAGGCGCCGGCAGGGTCGGGGACGGCGGGGCCGAACCGGTCCCGGACGGATCCGGGTGGGGCGGCGCTCGGCGAGCGCGGGAGGCGCGGAGCTCGACTCCGGCCGGCTAGGGCGGCGGCGGATGACAGAGGAGCCGCGGGGTGGCGCTGCTCGGGGCCGAGGAGGAGGCAGCGAGCGGCGGGAGGTGATGCGCGGGCCGGGGAGGCGCGGCGCCCGCGGCGGCGAGGCGCAGCAACGCCAGGGCGGCGGAGGCGGCGACCGCGGCGGCAGGATCCGGCGCGGCGGCGCGGGATGGGCGGCGGGGCGA
>NC_041383.1:267255231-267265166 GCF_002162155.2 Triticum dicoccoides | reverse complement strand
CGGGCCGCGCGGGCCTGCGGCGGGGACGACGGCGGGAGGCCACATGTCCGGCGCGGCGCGGAGGGGAAAAACTAGGGTTTCGGGGGTTTGGACTGCGAAATCTCGGGGAGAGCACATATAAATAGGTAGAGGGAGCTAGGAGAGTCCAAATGACGAGCGGTTTTCGCCCACACGATCGTGATCGAACGACCGAGAGCATGGAGGGGAGTTAGATGGGTTTTGGGCCAGTTTGGAAGGGGTGTTGGACTGCAAAGAGAAGGAGGCTTTACGGTTACCCGGTTAACCGTTGGAGTACCAAACTACCTCCAAATGGCACGAAACTTGACAGGCAGTCTACCGGCGCTATACCAAGGCCACTTGGCAAACCTCGGGCCATTCCGAGAAAGTTTAGCACCCGCTCATGAAGAGAGGCAAGAAGGGAACGCCGGAGGACATAGGAGCGCCGGATTGCAAAACGGACAACGGGGAAAATGCTCGGATGCAAGAAACGAACACGTATGCAAAATAAAATGCACATGATGACATGACAAAATGCAACACACAAGCAAATGACATGGCAATGACAGCGAATAACTGGCGGGCACCTGGCGCAACGAATCCAGGGCGTTACAGTGCCATTCATTGAGCTTTCCTGAAATAATAGTCTTGGAATAGTATTAGCTCAATGAGCTATGTGTTGTTATGAATTACCAAAACCACCTAGGGATAATTGCACTTTCAATAGCAATGATAGTAATGAGATCCAAGGTGACGGTCATCTTGCCTGAAATCCCGCTAGGAAGAAGAATGAGTCCACGAAGAAGACGAACGGACGTAGTCGAACGAATCCTCACAACTCCAGAACGAAACCGAAGCTAACGATAGAAGCAAACCAGAAAGAAGCAAACAACATGGTAAATGCACAAACATAAACATGGCATGATGCACAATCAAGTATGATGCATGTCTGATTTAATGAGGTATGGCATGGCAAAGTGCAACAAGCAATGCTACAAGTTAAGTGGAGCTCAATATGCAACGAGTTGCATATTGACAAAATACCACATGCAATTATTTAGTTTGATCTCGTTATAAGCTACTCAACAATATTAAATGTTGTTAAACATGGCAAAAGGTGAGGCGTAAGTAAACTAACTATTTAGGCAAATTTAAATGAGGCCGGAACAACAAACAACATTTCCGGAAAATCCTCATATGCAATATATGAATTTGCTACTGTTCTGCCCTAAACCATATTTTAAGGTTGTTAATCAATAAAACAAAGTGCACCGTGTTAATCTAGGCATTTTTCCACACCATTTACATATAAAGTTTATTAAAATTGGAGCTACGGTTATTTAGTTATGAAATAAACCATTTTAACATGTCATTCATGCAAATTAATGCAAACAACAATTTTAAATATTTTAAACATGGATGAAAATGGCATATTATTAATCTACACAAAATTCTAAGCATTTTACATGTTTAAATCATTTTAATCCGATGCACGGTTATGAAGTTATTAATGCATGAAGTTTAGGGTCCAATCTGTAAAACTGCACTCTCTGAAAAAAAATACTAAAATCGCAGACAGGGAAAAAACTATATCGGGCCAAAACTACACATGCTGGGCCAAAAGAGGGGGGCTGATCACCACGGCACTTGGGCCGGCTCGGTGGTGCGGCCCACGCGGGCGCTGGCGCCGAGCTGGGTCGAAGTCAGGCTGGGCCTTGGCGATCTGGACTTCTGGAGGCAAGGGCGCAGTCAACGGGCTCAGGGGCGCTGACCCCATCGATGCAGGCGCGCAGCTTCAAGTCGCAGCGAGCAGGGGAAGCAGAGGATGCAGCGGGGCGGCTTGGACTACGGCAAGGAGGGCGGAGATGGCGGGTCTAGACGGAGGGGGCCGGATGCAGGTGAAGAAGCTCCAGGCAGAGAAGGTTCCATGGGACGGTGGCGTCCTTGTTCGCTCGAACCGGAAGACGCAGAGGCGACGACGAGGGACTTGGCGCGACTGGCGAGGCAGGAGCGTGTGATGACGAGGCAGAAGGGGACGACGGGGAAGCGGTCTTGGCGCGGCAGGAGGAGGCCGAGTGCGGTTCGCCTGGGTGCAGAGGAGCGCGGGTGGAGGCCATGGTCTCCCAGCGACCTAGGAAGGAGCGGGCATGGAAGTTTCGCCTCTTCTCGGATGAAGCAGAGGTGCGGCACGATGGGGCTTGAGCGCCTGATGCGGCGGTGGCAGATCCGGGCGCGCGGAGCATGGATCCATCCATTCCCGGCATGAAACGACAACGCCGGAGCTTCAAGCAGCGGCCATGGTGGTCTCCTGTGAGCAAAACCAGAGAAAGGGAGGGGGATATCGTGAGAAGGAGACGTAGAGAAACAGGAGGGGGAAAGGAGCGGGGCTGTCGGGGCACTCATCTCCGGTGATGTTCCGGTCGCCGGTGTCGGCCGACCGACAAGGTGGGGTCGAGGGTGATGGGGAGCTGCGGGAGGAGCTTGGGCAGAGGCAGGGGATCGAACCCCTCTCGATCTAGATCGAGGAGGGAGCAGGAGGCGCAGTTGCGGCTTGCAGTGGAGGTTGAGCAGAGGAGTCATGGCCTCGGGCTCGAAGAGGGAGGAGGGCGAAGGGATCTGGAGGTTGTAGGTGGCGAGCGATGGTTGGGGAGGGATGCATCCCGAGGGGGATTTTGGAGAGAGTGGCGGCGGCAGACAGGGAATGGAGGATGGGACATGATCCCTAGGTTCTAGGGTTTGCAAAAAGACTAGGGGTGGACTATATATATGGAAAGGAGGAGAGTTTGGATCATTCGATCGAAATCAAACGGTCGAGATAAGACAGGCTTGGGATGTCCAAATAAGAAAACAGAGATGTTTTATAGATGTTTGGGGATGATCTGGATCCATCGGTAATGATAGACCGGTTCGGGTTCGGGTAAGATTCGGACACGCACACGAGGGGTCTGAGAGAGGTCAACAAGGACAAGGGCCTAACAAAAAGACAACGGAGGCAAAGAGATAAAGGACAACTGCGAACGGCTATGAGTTTTATGAAAACATGCGGATGCAATGCGCATGATGCTATGAGATGAGATGCATGACATGAACACAAAGCAAAACAAAAGACAAAACCCAACCACGGAGGAAATATCATATCGCATCTCCGGAAAAGGCAAGAGTTGGAGTTACGAATATGGAAAGTTGTATCTGGGGTGTCACAACACTCCACCACTACGAGAGGATTTCGTCCCGAGATCTAGGATGGCACAGGAGGGAAAAGGAAGAGGAAGATAAGAGGTAAACTAAGTTGCTTCTTCGACCAATGAGTGAAACCATGAACCTTGAGATGTTGAGCAAAATAAAAGAAAGAAAACAACGAAGATGAGCAAAGTTGAAAACACTCCGTTAGAAAAGAGGAACAAGGGATACGACGAGAACCAAGAGGTTTAGTGATAAGATAGATATTGAAACCACTCCGGTTACAATGAGATATAGAAGGAATAAGGAGCTACTTGAATTCCAACCTATAAACTCCCGAAACTTTCTGGTTATGCAATCTGGTGTTGGGGATACAGGGGAAGCAATATATCTCACCCAAACTAACAATCCCTACATCCAACTGTATCCATCCGTCAACACATAACCAAGAAAACTCTAGAAATCGTGTACCTCAACCTTCGAAAAGCATCCATTATACGAGCTATGGCAATACTCCCGAACTCCCCTGTATTGGGTGGCGTCGAGGTTATCTCACCAACAACTGCATAAAAGAGATTTTCGATATCGGCAAAACTCAGGTATTCCAGAACTGCAACGATAAAATTGTGATGACAACACCTTGGAGCTCAACTCCCCGGGACACTGCCACAACCCCTAAATGTCAGGAGGCACCAAGAACAATGTTCTCATCACAAGAATATCGGAACGATCCCAAGATACCCGCATGATCCTAAAAAAATTTAGTGAAATTTGAGGAGAGGAAAGACAAAACATCTATGTCAGGAGTCCTCACCAGAGCGACGAAGGGGGCTGAGGAGTAAAAAGAATCCTACTCTCCGACATATATATAATCCTAAGACTCAAAATAGTTTTCTTCTAGACTCAACAACGGCCAACAATCAAGGGGGCTCCTATGGTCGGTCGAGGCTCTGATACCAACTTGTCACGCCCAATATGCAATAATATCCTAAAGCGACTCGAAGGTCCCACCAAGGATAGAACCGCATATTGATATGCTATTACAAGGTGGATATCATTACATCAACATTACATAATAGATAGGGATACATACATAAGGCATACAATGCCACACGAATACATCAATACATCATCCATAAGATCAACATTCGACTACGGATGAAACACAAACAGAAGCTCAAACGACATCCACCCTGCTAGCCCAGGCTGCCGACCTGGAACCTATCCCCTGATCGAAGGAGAAGCAGAAGAACTCCAAAACAAGTAAACATCGCTCTCGCGTCATGATCATCGCAAAACCTATACCTGCAACTGTTGTTGTAGTAATTTGTGAGGCACGAGGACTCAGCAATCCCATTACCATGGGTATCAAGACTAGCAAAGCTTAATGGGAAAGGAAGGGGTAGAGTGGTGAGGTTGCAGCAGCGACTAAGCATATATGGTGGCTAACATACGCAAGTAAGAGCGACAAGAGAAGCAAAGGAATGGTCGTGAAGCTAGCAATGATCAAGAAGTGATCCTGAACTCCTACTTACGTCAAACATAACCCAAAACCGTGTTCACTTCTCGGACTCCGCCGAAAAGAGACCATCACGGCTATACACGCGGTTGATGCTTTTTAATTCGAATCTGGTGTCAAGTTATCTACAATCGGACATTAACAAATTCCCATCTGCCACATAACCGCGGGCACGGCTCTCGAAAGTTTATACCCTGCAGGGGTGTCCCAACTTAGCCCATGATAAGCTCTCGCGATCAACGAAGGATATTCCTTCTCCCAGGAAGACCCGATCAGTCTCGGAATCCCGGTTTACAAGACATTTCGACAATGGTAAAACAAGACTAGCAAAGCCGCCCGATGCGCCAATAATCCCGATAGGAGCTGCACATATCTTGTTCTCATGGCAACACCAGATGAGACATCCTACGAGTAAAACCAAATCTCGAGTTTCCCCGAGGGGGCCCCGCAGTCTACTCGGTTCGGACCAGCACTTAGACAAGCACTGGCCCGGGGGGGCTAAAATAAAGATGACCCTTGGGTTGGCCGACCCAACGGAAGGGTATAGGTGGTGGTGAGGCAAATGGTAAAACCAAGGTTGGGCCTTGCTGGAGGAGTTTTATTCAAAGTGAACTGTCAAGGGGGTCCTATAAATCACCCAACCGTGTTAGGGACGCAATATCCAGGAACATAACACCGGTATGACGGAAACTAGGGCGGCAAGAGTGGAACAAAACACCAGGCATAAGGCCGAGCCTTCCACCCTTTACCAAGTGCATAGATGCATTAATTAAATAAGAGATATTGTGATATCCCAACATAATCCTGTCCACCATGGAGCAATCTTCAACTTCACCTGCAACTAACAACGCTATAAGAGGGGCTGAGCAAAGCGGTAACATAGCCAAGCAATGGTTTGCTAGGAAGGGTCACAAGGTTAGAGGCTGACAGGGCAAATTGGGAGGCTTGAACAGCAAATGATAGGAAGCACAACAAAGCGATAGAACGAAGCAACTAGCATAGCAATGATAGTAATGAGATCCAAGGTGACGGTCATCTTGCCTGAAATCCCGCTAGGAAGAAGAACGAGTCCACGAAGAAGACGAACGGACGTAGTCGAACGAATCCTCACAACTCCAGAACGAAACCGAAGCTAACGAGAGAAGCAAACCGGAAAGAAGCAAACAAAATGGTAAATGCACAAACATAAACATGGCATGATGCACAATCAAGTATGATGCATGTCCGGTTTAATGAGGCATGGCATGGCAAAGTGCAACAAGCAATACTACAAGTTAAGTGGAGCTCAATATGCAACGAGTTGCATATTGACAAAATACCACATGCAATTATTTAGTTTGATCTCGTTATAAGCTACTTAACAATATTAAATGTTGTTAAACATGGCAAGAGGTGAGGCGCAGGTAAACTAACTATTTAGGCAAATTTAAATGAGGCCGGAACAACAAACAACATTTCCGGAAAATCCTCATATGCAATATATGAATTTGCTACTGTTCTGCCCTAAACCATATTTTAAGGTTGTTAATCAATAAACAAAGTGCACCATGTTAATCTAGGCATTTTTCCACACCATTTACATATAAAGTTTATTAAAATTGGAGGTACGGTTATTTAGTTATGAAATAAACCATTTTAACATGTCATTCATGCAAATTAATGCAAACAGCAATTTTAAATTTTTTAAACATGGATGAAAATAGCATATTATTAATCTACACAAAATTCTAAGCATTTTACATGTTTAAATCATTTTAATCCGATGCACGATTATGAAGTTATTAATGCGTGAAGTTTAGGGTCCAATCTGCAAAACTGCACTCTCTGAAAAAAAATACTAAAATCGCAGACAGGGAAAAAAACTACATCGGATCGAAACTACACATGCTGGGCCAACAGAGGGGGGCTGCTCACCACGGCACTTGGGCCGGCTCGGTGGTGCGGCCCACGCGGGCGCTGGCGCCGAGCTGGGTCGAAGTCAGGCTGGGCCTTGGCGATCTGGACTTCTGGAGGCAGGGGCGCAGTCAACGGGCTCGGGAGCGCTGACCCCATCGATGCAGATGCGCAGCTTCAGGTTGCAGCGAGCAGGGGAAGCAGAGGATGCAGCGGGGAGGCTTGGACTACGGCAAGGAGGGCAGAGACGGCGGGTCTAGACGGAGGGGGCCGGATGCAGGTGAAGAAGCTCCAGGCAGAGAAGGTTCCATGGGGCGGCAGCGTCCTTGTTCGCTCGAACCGGAAGACGCAGAGGCGACGACGAGGGACTTGGCACGACTAGCGAGGCAGGAGCGTGTGATGACGAGGCAGAAGGGGACGACGGGGAAGCGTCTTGGCGCGGCAGGAGGAGGCCGAGTGCGATTCGCCTGGGTGCAGAGGAGCACGGGTGGAGGCCACGGTCTCCCAGCGACCTAGGAAGGAGCGGGCATGGAAGTTTCGCCTCTTCTCGGACGAAGCAGAGGTGCGGCATGACGGGGCTTGAGCGCCTGATGCGGCGGTGGCAGATCCGGGCGCGCGGAGCATGGATCCATCCATTCCCGGCATGAAACGACAACGCCGGAGCTTGAAGCAACGGCCATGGTGGTCTCCTGTGATCGAAAACAGAGAGAGGGAGGGGGATATCGTGAGAAGGAGACATAGAGAAGCAGGAGGGGAAAGGAGCGGGGCTGTCGGGGCACTCATCTCCGGCGATGTTCTGGTCGCCGGTGTTGACCGGCCTATGAGGTGGGGTCGAGGGTGATGGGGAGCTGCGGGAGGAGCTCGGGCAGAGGCAGGGGATCGAACCCCTCTCGATCTAGATTGAGGAGGGAGCGGGAGGCGCGGCTGCGGCTTGCGGTGGAGGTCGAGCAGAGGAGGCATGGCCTCGGGCTCGAAGAGGGAGGAGGGCGAGGGGATCTGGAGGTTGTAGGTGGCGAGCGATGGTTGGGGAGGGATGGATCCCGAGGGGGATTTTGGAGAGAGTTGCGGCGGCGGACAGGGAATGGAGGATGGGACATGATCCCTAGGTTCTAGGGTTTGCAAAAAGACTAGGGGTGGACTATATATATGGAAAGGAGGAGAGTTTGGATCATTCGATCGAAATCAAACGGTCGAGATAAGACAGGCTTGGGATGTCCAAATAAGAAAACAGAGATGTTTTATAGATGTTTGGGGATGATCCGGATCCATCGGTAAGACACGCACAGGAGGGGTCTGAGAGAGGTCAACGAGGACAAGGGCCTAACAAAAATACAACGGAGGCAAAGAGAGAAAGGACAACTGCGAACGGCTACGAGTTTTATGAAAACATGCGGATGCAATGCGCATGATGCTATCAGATGAGATGCATGACATGAACACAAAGCAAAACAAAAGACAAAACCCAACCACAGAGGAAATATCATATTGCATATCCGGAAAAGGCAAGAGTTGGAGTTAGGAATATGGAAAGTTGTATCCGGGGTGTCACATTTGCCCCCTTTTCTACTAGTGTTCTTCAATCTCGGATATTCTAGCTTCACGCGCCCAAAAAATGATTCCTCCCCCTGACATCTGGGGCGCACCGTTTTGGAAGCTGACCTGTGGGCCTACTAAGTTGATGTACCAAGGGCTTTGTCAACTTAGTCAATATAAATGATTCTAGCTGCAGTGACCGTACGATGTCCATCCAACGGCCGTCGTGCTTCTTCAACCTCTGGTCTTCTTGCTCCAGCCGCCCAAAGCAGTGCCGGTCGTGCTGCCTCGGAAGCCTCACCGCCCCCTACTACTCCCACCGTTGAACAGGCCATCCCTCCACTCACCCACACCCCTTGTTATTCTGCGGCGACGGCAGCGCAGCCGAACCAGTGAACCCTCGTACTCCTCTCCGTGTGTGCATCCACTACCGCGTCTTCCCCGGCTCCGCGTCGTCCCCTTCCTAGGCCTCACCGTCGTCCACCGCTGTGGTGCTCTCGGCGCGGCGTGGTCAACATGGTCAAGGAACAACTTCCATCGGACGTGGACTATACGTGGAGAGGCTGACAACTGGGTCCACAACAGCCGCAAGGAAGTGCCTCCTTATTACGTCCAGAATAATTATTCCTCCACCTGACAGCGGGGACCCACCGGATGGGCCACCGTATTTCGCGAAAAAAATGATTCGCCTACTGACTGCTAGGACCCACCAGCTACATCTTCGCACACAAGGAAGTGCGTCCGGGGAAAAAACGATTCGTCCCCCTGACTGCTGGGACCCACCAGCTACATCTTCGCACACAAGGAACTGCGTCCGGGCAAAAAAAACAAGATTTGCCCCCTGACTGCTGGGACCCACCAGCTACACCTTCGCATGCAAGGAAGTGCGTCCGAAAAAAAAACAAAATGATTCGCCCCCCTGACTGCTGGGACCCACCAGCTACATCTTCGCACGCAAGGAAGTGCCTGACAGTCGGGATCCACCTGGTCGAAGCGTACGTAGCATTGTCATTCTGGTCGCAAACGTGTATGTACATATATACTGGTCGATGTAGAGGCACGCACGTGTCGTAGTAGAGGCGCGTACGTGTCGTAGTAGAGGTGTGCACGTAGCATGTACATGTACGTACAGCGGCCAGTGTGCAAGAAAGAAAATATGACCAGGGCTCGTGTACATGGCTAGGTCGGAACGGAGAAACGGCGTCGTCGTCGTGTTCATGAGGAGGCAATGGAATGCGTCGTGTTCATGGGGAGGCAATGGAATGCGTCGTGTTCATCGGGAGGCAACAGAACGTGTGGGAGCCAACCGGCTTGGACGGAACAGGCGATGGAAACAAGGCCTGGTGTATCGCAGAACAGAGGAAACGGCCTTGTGTTCAACCGGCCACGTTCAAAACGGGATCTTGCTCATCGGGAGGGGTGTGGCGTACCGCAAAACGGAGGAAACGGTCCTACTACGGTCAAAACGGGGGTCCTGTTGATCGGGAGGGGTGTGGTGTACCGCAAAACGGACGAAACAGACTTGTGTTGGAGTGCTACGGTCGAAACGGGGGTCCTGCTCATTGGGAGGGGTGTGGCGTACCGCAAAACGAGTCTCCACGGGATACTGTTCATCTCCACCGTCGACCTCCTCCAGCCTCCACGGGCTATCGTCGACCTCCTCCAGCCTCCACGGGCTCCTGTTCATCCAGCCTCCACCGCGTGCTACTCCACCGGCTACTGTTCAACCACCCCTCCACGGGCACCCCATTCACCGTCTACTATTCATCCAGCCCTCCACGGGGTCGTCCTGTTCATCTAGAGGCAACGCCAC
>NC_041383.1:267209654-267254891 GCF_002162155.2 Triticum dicoccoides | reverse complement strand
ATCCAATCGATCGGCTTCAGTTAGAGCAGTAGCGAAGGAATCGCTCGATCGGGTTTAGTTAACAGCCATCGATCGATCGCTCGGGT
Source organism: Triticum dicoccoides (assembly GCF_002162155.2). NCBI lineage: Eukaryota > Viridiplantae > Streptophyta > Magnoliopsida > Poales > Poaceae > Triticum > Triticum dicoccoides. The sequence goes on along the minus strand of NC_041383.1, from coordinate 267,254,805 downwards.
TTAGTAACGCGTAGCCTGCAATGCAATCGCTCGGGTTCAGTTAGAGCCTAATGCCTCGCTCGGGTTTAGTTATAGACAACACCTCGCACACACGCGCGTACGTGTACGAGAGAAACGCGCATCGCTCGGCCCCAACCTCCCACCGTAACCGGGAACTCCCCGAAATTTTCCTCGCCCTCGCTTCTACCACGGTTTTTTCCGTCATGGACGGCCCAAAGAATGTCATGCAGCTGCGTCTCCGGCCCGCCCAGGACGAAAATCCCATTTTCTGTCATGATTTTTTGTCATAGAAGTAGGAGCCCACAACATCTATGATGACACCAGGTTTTGTCACAATTATCGTCATAGAAGTGTCATATGTATGACAGAAAAAAATTCGTTCGGCCCAAAATGTCACGGATGTGTCTTTTTTTTGTAGTGCCACCAGGGTGCGCCTGGGCCTCCTGGCGCGCCCTGGTGGGTGCTGCTCCCCTCGAGCAGCCCCCAGGTGCTTCCTTGGCCCACAGGCTTTCTTCTGGCCCAAAAAAATCCTTCGGGACTTTCGTTGCGTTTGGACTCCGCTTGATATTGATTTCCTACAATGTAAAAAACATGCACAAAACAGCAACTGGCACTGGGTGTCGGCGTTCTGGGAATGGGGGTACCCAGACTTGCCTGCGTGCGGCCCGCGACGTGGCTCCACCAGTGGCCCAGTACGGCCCGTCTTCGTCAACCAACACTCAAGACCCTCGCGAGGGGCCAAGCCTCGCGAGGCGGAGGACACAAGGCCTCCTCAGGAGCGGCCTCACCAGGTGGGCTCGCGAGGGGGCGGAGAGATCAAGGCAAGGGGTACCTCGCGAGGTTCTTGTGACGCAAGCCATGACGACTAAGGCCAGGCGGGCGCCAGGCGGACGCCAGCACGCGCAGTGTCCTCGTTTCCCCTTTGGTGCTAAGGGGGCAAGCGCAGGCGCGGAGTATCGAGGCATCAGGCAAAGGTTTCCACATCGGTGCAACAAGACCAAGACCAGCAGGACGGAAGGACAGAGGTCATTGTGGAGCCCAAGACGGCGTCACCACCAGCGCCTTTGACAGGCGAAGACCACCTTTAGTCAGGATAGCTTGTACTAGCTGTCCCCTTTCAAATTGGCCGTTGTTGGATCCCTTCCCGCTCAATATTTGGGGAGAGGACCAAGGCCTCTATAAATAGGACTAGCCACCATAGTAGGAGGAGGACGAACGGATTGAAACCCGAAACTAGAACAAGTAGAACACCACACCAGCTCAAGAACACCTCTCCTCAGGAGGTTGTTCTTCCCTTGTACTGTTCATCACCGGCCCAAGAGGCAATCCACCACCACCACACTAGAGTAGGGTATTGCACCACAATGGTGTCCCGAACTAGTATAAATCTTGTGTCCCTTGTGTTGCGAGTTCATCGAGCTAAGCTTAGATTTCGTGGTGAGGCTGAGAGCGAGATTCGGTAGGGGGAAATCTTCGTGCGCACCCCAGTTTTCGAACCTCAAGGGTTTTGCCGAAAACCTAAATCCGACATTTGGCGCACTAGGTAGGGGTGCACCGAAGTCTTCCTTCCGCTAATCCGCGTCCCATCGCTTCATTGCATCCATGTCTGATGCCCGCCGAGCCTGCCCTGAGCGCCGGGCCGCTCTCGCCGCTCACGTCACCCGGACGGCTCCTGTCGGCGGACCTCCCTGTCGTTCTTCGTCGCGTGCCGCCAACGCCGCCACCGGCCCGGTGGGAAACGAGCAGCAAGCATTCTTGCTGCACCCCTCGGTGCGGCGGGACGGCCGCACCGCCACTCTGTCGCTGACCCCAGCCGGCTTGTCGTCCCACGCTTGTCGTGCCCCCACGGACGCGCAGGCCGCTGCTTATGGCACACGAGCTCCTGCGTTACCGCCCTGTCGATGACCTCTACGAAGAATGGCTCGCTCGCATCACTGAGCTCGTCAGCACCGCAGGGCGCTCTCGCGCACCGTCCCTCTTGTTGCCTTGCCCTCTGCCAGGTACGGGCGACGTGGCTCATGGAGCGCCTCCACCACCTCTGCCCCAAGACGGCGCCAAGGCGCGCGGCCCCTAGGCGTGACCCACCGTGTCCGGCGCCCGCACGAGAAGGAGCAAGCTGTCAAGAAATCCCTCGGCCTCAAGAAGGCGCCCCCATGGTCCCTGCACCAGCACGACAAGACCGCGTACTGCCTCTGGCAGCGGTGCGCGGGTACCATCAAGAGAAAGCTCCGCGTCAGCAAAGGGCCCCGGTGACCACAGTAGGCTGCCGCGCCTTCACCCCCGAGCTGCGTAGTGTTGCCTGGCCGGGCAAGTTCAAGTCGGACCTGCCTCCTCGCTATGACGGCACCCCCGACCCCGCGAAGTTCTTTTAGCTCTACGAGCTGAGCATCGAGGCGGGCAAAGGCGACAAGAAAGTCATGGCGAACTAGTTTCCCATGGCACTCAAGGACGGTGCCCGCTCGTGGCTCCTGAACCTGCCTCCCGACTCAATCTCTTCCTGGGACGAAATGCGCAGCCGCTTCATCGCCAACTTCCAGGGCACTCGCGACCGCGCCCCGGCCGCGGGTGACCTGCGCCGCATCAAGTAGTAGCCCGGGGAGACCCTGTAGAAATACATCCAGCGCTTCAACAGCGTCCGCCTCAAGATCCCCAAGGTGACGGACGAGGCCATCATCTCAGCGTTCTCTTATGGCGTCCGTGACGTCAACATGAAGGAGGAGCTCGCCATCCATGAGAAGTTGTGCACATTCCTGGAGCTGTTCAACCTGACGACCAAGTGCGCAAGAGCTAAGGAGGGACGTCTCTCCCTCCTCGAGCTCCTAGATGCCAACCCGGAAGAAAAGAAGACCAAGGCCAAGGACGTGAAGCGCAAGGGACTGGCCGTGCTCACGGCGGAACCAGACATGAAGCACGGCAGGGACCAGCCGGAGTCATCCAAAGGCAGCCGACCGTTCTGCGCCTACCTCAACCTCCACACCCACAACACCAACGATTGCCAGGAGCTTAGGTCCGTTCGAGAAGGATGCTTCGGTCGATGCCCCGAGCGCAACAACCGGGGCTACGGCCGAGGAGGAGGACGTGGCGGAGGACGATGGGACGACCGTGGCACTCGCCAGGAGTGGCGCAACCGACCTCGTGAGAATCGCTGGCAGGACCAGCCTCGTGAGGGCGCCTGGAGGGACCAGCCTCGCGAGGGCGCCTGGAGGGATCAGCCTTGCGAGGACCGCCCCTAGGGTAACGCAGGCCTTCCTCTGCTGCCTCCGCCGCCAAGAAGGAATGCCGACCATCATCAGGACGAGGGGGCTTGGGGGCTTCCAGGAGCCACGTGCTATCGCTTGCATCTTGGGCGGAGCTCAGGCCCCAGCCTCTCAGCGTATCTTCAAGCAGTTTGCTCGCGAGGTGAACGCTGCCCTCCCCAGGCTTGAGGCCACGCGCCTACTCAGGTGGTCCAAGTGCACCATCACCTTCAGCTCGGCAGATCAACTCAAGTATGCAGCTACTGCTGGCGTTCTCTCGATGCTCTGTTCACTAGTCATCAGCAACGTGCAAGTCACCAAGACCTTCATCGATGGCGGCGCAGGGCTTAACGTCATGTCCGTTGAGATGTTCGACAACCTTCAAGTGCCATACGATCGGCTCCAGCCTACCAAGCCCTTCTCAGGAGTTACCGACGGTTCCACCACCCCGATAGGGCATGTCCGCCTCCCTGTCACCTTCGGACAGCATGACAACTACCGCATTGAGCTCATCGACTTTGACATCGCCCACATCCACCTGCCGTACAATGCCATCCTCGGGTATCCAGCCCTGGCCAAGTTCATGGCAGTGACCCACCATGGCTACAACGTCCTCAAGATGCCAGGAAGCGGCGGAATCATCACGGTCCCCTACGAAGAGAGAGATGCGGTGCGCTCCCTCGAGCGTGCCTTCCAAGCCGGAGCAATCGAGGACCCAAACAGCAAGGGCGAGAACCCTCCTGAGGCCATCCCCAAGAAGAAGAAGCAACTGCTCCACACAGGGCCTCAAGAGGTCGGTGCCTCGGGTCGTGCTGTGTCAGGATCAGCGCAAGTGCTTGGGGCGCCTTCTTCCATCGGATAGGAAGGCGCGCCCGGTGCCCTCCTCGGGCAGGGCTCGGGGGCTCTCTTCTGGAGGGCCTCGGACCTTGCCAACGTCACGAGGGAGGCGCTCGGGCACCACTTGGAGGCATGCTTCGCGGCACGTTTCCCTCAGGAAGGCACAGGGCGTGGAAAGCCCAACGTTCAGGAGTTCGTCGTCAAGACCACTTAGGAGCTTCAGGAAGCGAGGGCCGTGTGTGGCGACCGCCGCTCGCCTAGCGTGGCTCCCCATCCAGGTGAGGATGGTGGGCTGCACGTCTGCATCGATGTCCCAAGGCTCAACCAAGCTGCATCTCAGGAGCGCTTCTGGCCTTCTTGCATGGGACGCTGCGAGGGTCTGCCGCACAGCTATGTTCACATGCCTTTCAGCCTGCCGAACATGGCTGCCACCTACCAGCGTCACCTGCAAGCATCCTGGTGGCTCAGGAAGCCAGACACCATGCGATCCTAGCAGAGATGGAGATGGTCCTCAAGGAACCACCTGGGCCCCCAGAGCCTCCTGAGGCTCAGGGCCCCGGTGGCTCGTGAGGGTCAGCCCCTTCACTGCGCATCTTCAGCTGCCCCAACACCCCCTCTACAACAGAACCAAGTGACATCTCCCAAGTTCATTTCAGCTGGGAGTGACCTCAGGGCCGCATCATTCCCAGGCCATGTGGGTCCGTCCCTGCGAGATGTATCTCTTTTTATGTCTTTAGCTTACCTTGATGGGGGCGCCCCTCGGGCTGCATCGTCCCCAAGCCGCTTGGGTCTGACCCAGTGGCATGTATCCATTCTGAATTTACCTAAGATGGTTGCCTTTCATGCCTAATCTACCCGTGATTATCACCTGCTCGATTGCCACCTACCACGGGAGCCGCTCACGCTGGCACGGCGCTTGCGCACGGGTCCGTCCCTGCAACATCGACAAATCTGAGCGGTCGAGCTCTGGCCCGCGGCACGCCCCGCGCACGTCACCTCACCAGGCCCTCAGTGCCCTCACCCTTATCTCGGAGCAACCAGTAGCAACCAGTGGCCGGCCAGCAATCATAATGGCTACTCGTGCCTTTCTCATGCTGATTTGCAGGAACCTCATGAGGTCTACAGCGGGCGGCACCACGAGCTCCCTCTCTTTTCCATGCGATCCGCTTGCACGTTAAAAGGGGGGCTCCTGAGCATCATGACTCGGGAGATCTTATTGGCTCTCCAGCCCTTACCCCTTGGCCTTGACCACGACATCATGACCTGGCATACCAGCGGCGGCTGAGCTCGCTCGAGGGCCAGGACCTGAGGACGTAGAGAACAAAGGAGAGTGTGGAGAAGAAAGGGGACGCTCACATGGGCCTAACCTGGCTGCACCACGGCTGCCGACGCACAAGTCAGGCGCAACGGAAGGGAACGACTCCAGATTACTGAGATAAGTCTTGCGCTTGGAACAACTAATCGTTACAATGCGGAATTCTCACTTGATGCGGCCCTATGGCGGCAAGGTTGCCTTCCTTTCTCACCTCTCGGCGGCTGCTTGCGCGCTAAAGGGGACCTCCTGAGCATCGCACCTCAGGGGCTCTTACTGGACCTCGTGCCTCTCACCTCCTGGCCTTGACCACGACATCGCGACCTGGCATACCAGCGACGGCTACAGCCTTCCTGGGGACCGGGACCTGTCAGCGTAGAGCACCAAGTCATTGCGAGGTGGACAGGACAAGCACTCGCACGATTTCATAACAAGGATAACATCAACAAAAGACATTGCAGACCCTTTACATGCCCCCTGCGAGGTGTTTCTCGATTTCTCGCAGGGACTCGTCAAGTCGGGCAGTTGCCGAGGCAGCGTGAGGAAGCGAAGACGCCCACGTCCAATCAGTTGTCACGCGTCGACCAAGGCCGCGGGCTATTGGGGCCCGCGGCACTCCGCACTTGCCCTTTGGCTTCGCCGGTAAGCCAAGTCCGAGCGTGCCTTGGGCCCGGGGGCTACTGTCGGTGTTGTGGGAATGGGGGTCCCCAGACTTGCCTGCCTACGGCCCACGGCGTGGCTCCACCAGTGGCCCAGTACGACCCATCTTCGTCAACCAACACTCAAGACCCTCGCGAGGGGCCAAGCCTCGCGAGGCGGACGACACAAGGCCTCCTCAGGAGTGGCCTCACCAGGCGGGCTTGCGAGGGGGTGGAGAGATCAAGGCATGGGGTACCTCGCGAGGTTCCCGTGACGCAAGACATGACGACCAAGGCCAGGCGGGCGCCAGCGCGTGCAGTGTTCTCGTTTCCCCTTTGGTGCTAAGGGGGCAAGCGTGGGCGCGGAGTACCGAGGAATCAGGCAAAGGTTTCCACATCGGTGCAACAAGACCAGTAGGACGGCAGGACGAAGGTCATCGTCGAGCCCAAGACGACGTCACCACCAGCGCCTTTGACAGGCGAAGACCACCTTTAGTCAGGATAGCTTTTACTAGCTGTCCCCTTTCAAATTGGCCGTTGTTGGATCCCTTCCCGCTCAATATTTGGGGAGAGGACCAGGGCCTCTATAAATAGGACTAGCCACCACAGTAGGAGGAGGACGAATGGATCGAAACCTGAAACCAGAACAAGTAGAACACCACACCAGCTCAAGAACACCTCTCCTCAGGAGGCTGTTCTTCCCTTGTACTGTTCATCACAAGCCCAAGAGGCAATCCGCCACCACCACACTGGAGTAGGGTATTACACCACAATGGTGGCCCATAGCAGTATAAATCTTGCGTCCCTTGTGTTGTGAATTTCGTCAAGGTAGTTTCATCACGCTCATATGATTCGCGTTCGTTACTTTGATAATTTGATATGTGGGTGGACCGGTGCTTGGGTACTGCCCTTTCTTGGACAAGCATCCCACTTATGATTAACCCCTCTCACAAGCATCCACAACTACAAAAGAAGTATTAAGGTAAACCTAACCATAGCATGAAACTAGTGGATCCAAATCAGCCCCTTACGAAGCAACGCATAAACTAGGGTTTAAGCTTCTGTCACTCTAGCAACCCATCATCTACTTATTACTTGCCAATGCCTTCCTCTAGGCCCAAATAATGGTGAAGTGTCATGTAGTCGATGTTCACATAACACCACTAGAGGAGATACAACATACATCTCATCAAAATATCAAATGAATACCAAATTCACATGACTAGTAATAGCAAGACTTCACCCATGTCCCCAGGAACAAACGTAACTACTCACAAAGCATATTCATGTTCATGATCATAGGAGTATTAATATGCATTAAGGATATGAACATATTTTCTTCTATCAAATAAAACAACTAGCATCAATTACAAGGAGTAATCAACACTACTAGCAACCCACAAGTACCAATCTGAGGTTTTGGTACAAAGATTGGACACAAGAGATGAACTAGGGTTTGAGATGAGATGGTGCTGGTGAAGATGTTTACAGAAATTGACCCCCTCCCGATGAGAGGATCGTTGGTGATGACGATGGCGATGATTTCCCCCTCCCGAAGGGAAGTTTCCCCGGCAGAACAACTCCGCCGGAGCCCTAGATTGGTTCCGCCAAGGCTCTGCCTCGTGGCGGCGGAGTTTCGTCCCGTAAGCTTGCTTATGATTTTTTTCCATGGTAAAGACTTCATATAGCAGAAGATGGGCACCGGAGGGCCAACAGGGGGCCCACGAGGCAGGGGGCGCGCCCCCCACCCTCGTGGTCAGGGTGTGGGCCCCCTCTGGTGCTTCTTTCGCTCAATAATTATCATTAATTCCAAAAATGACTTTCATGGAGTTTCAGGACTTTTGGAGCTGCGCAAAATAGGTTTCCAATATTTGCTCCTTTTCCAGCCCAGAATCCCAGCTGCCGGCATTCTCCCTCTTCGTGATAAACCTTGTAAAATAAGAGAGAATAGCCATAAGTATTGTGACATAACGTGTAATAACAGCCCATAATGCCATAAATATCGATATAAAAGCATGATGCAAAATGGATGTATCAACTCCCCCAAGCTTAGACCTCGCTTGTCCTCAAGCGGAAGCCGATATCGAAAAATATGTCCACATGTTTAGAGATAGAGGTGTCGATAAAAATAAAATACGGACATGAGGGCATCATGATCATTCTTATAACAACAACATGTATATATTTTGTCATATGATTTCTTATGCTCAAGTAACAATCTATTCACAATGTGAAGTATGATTCAGAAACTTCATTGAGAACTAACAAACGAAAATCTCAGTCATTGAAGCAATTGCAATTTATCATAACATCGGAAAGAGTCAAGAATAGAGCTTTTCAGCAGGTCCACATACTCAACTATCATTTAGTCTTCCACAATTGCTAACACTCACGCAATATTTATGGTTATGGAGTTTTAATCGGACACAGAGAAAGATAGGGGCTTATAGTGTTGCCTCCCAGCGTTTTACCTGAAGGGTAATGTCAACAATAATAGTTCATGCTAACTTACATCCAGTTCGATATATATATTAGGATCTTTCCAACACGAGGTGCTTGCCAAAGGATAAAATGAAAAAGGGAAAGGTGAAGATCACCTTGACTCTTGCATAATGTAAAAGACATAAAGTAAAAGATAGGCCCTTCACAGAGGGAAGCAGAGGTTGTCATGTGCTTTTAGGGTTGGATGCACAAAATCTTAATGCAAAAGAACGTCACTTTATATTGCCACTTGTGATATGAACCTTTATTATGCAGTCCGTTGCTTTTATTACTTCCATATCACACGATCGTATAAAGCTTATTTTCTCCGCACTAATAAGTCATACATATTTAAAGAGCATTTTTTATTGCTTGCAACATGACAACTTACTTGAAGGATCTTACTCAATCCATAGGTAGGTATTGTGGACTCTCATGGCAAGACTGGGTTTAAGGATATTTGGAAGCGCAAGTAGTATCTCTACTTGGTGCAAGGAATTTGGCAAGCATGAGGGGGAAAGGCAAGATCAACATGTTGGACGATCCATGACAATATACTTTAACTAAGATGTGAGAAAACATAACCCATTATGTTGTCTTCCTTGTCCAACATCAACTCTTTAGCATGTCATACTTTAGTGAGTGCTCACAATTATCAAAGATGTCCAAGATAGTATATTTATATGTGAAAACCTCTCTATCTTTATTACTTCCTTTTAATTGCAACGATGACCAAAACTACATTTGCCAACCCTCAACAACTTTTAATCATCATACTCTCTATGTGTGAAGTCATTACTATCCATAAGATCAATATGAACTCTTTATTCTTTTTATTCTTTTGTGCACTTAGGATCATAGCAAGATAGCAAAGCCCTTGACTCAACACTAATCTTTATTATATATAGCTCACGGACTTGATTACATAGAGAGATCACAAAGCAAAACTCAAAACTAATTCATACCAAAACTTTATTCTACTAGATCAAGATATTACTAAAAGGATCGAACTAAGAAAAATGGTAAAGATAGGAGTGTGATGGTGATACGATACCGAGGCACCTCCCCCAAGCTTGGCAGTCGCCGAGGGGAGTGCCCATACCCATGTGATTATGTCCTCGGAGGTGGCGAAGAAGGTGGTGATGATATAGGCTTCTTCCTTAATTTCCACTTGAGAATGGAATTTTGCTCCCGTAGATCATCGATCTCCTGCTCAAGGCTAAATATCCTTTTGCATAGTTCCTGTTTGTTTTCCTGCAAGAGACGAAAAGGGATAAACTCGATCTTGGGTTTCTTCGCCCTATCAGGGAGGCTTGACTTTTTAGACTCCACATGCATATCCCCAGGTTGAGGTAATGGGACTTCATCTTCGTCTGAGCTCGTCTCCTCCTTTCCCTTAGGCTCATAGTCTTCTTCTTCCTCAGTGGTCCAGCCACAATGATCCAAGTCCCCGTAGACCTTAGGGTCTGCAAGGTAATCAGCCACATAGCTTTCTCCCTCCGAATCCTGGGATGACATATTGCTCTAATCTGTGGCAGAAACAGCTCGAAACAAAGACAGAAGATATTTGCGTGATACGGTGGTCAAAACCTTCGGGAGGTTGTATAATGAATTTTTACCGACCAAAAGAAGTATCATGCAAGAAAACGGAGTCCATAGAGCACACGAGGTTCCCACAAGGCAGGGGGCACGCCTAGTAGGGTAGGGCGCGCCCTCCACCCTCGTGGACGCCTCGTGTCTTTCCCGGCCTACTTCTTATTTTCCTATTTTCTTAAATATTCCAAAACGGAGAAAAAATGCTATTAGAGCTGTTTTGGAGTCGATTTACTTACGGTATCACATACCTATTCCTTTTCGGAGTCTGAAACGTTCTGGAAAGTGTCCCTAATGTATTCCTCCAGGGTTACGGTTTCAATAATATTAGCTTCAACATTTATAGGGTTACCTGAGATATAATGTTTGATCCTTTGACCGTTCACCACCTTCGGATTTGTGCCTTCGAAGTTGTTGATTTTTATGGCACCGGAACAATAGACCTCCTCAATAATGTAAGGGCCTTACCATTTAGAGGGAAGTTTTCCTGCAAAAAATCTTAAACAGGAGTTGAAAAGCAAAACATAATCGCCTACGTTAAACTCACGCTTTTGTATCCTTTTGTCATGCCATCTTTTAACTTTTTCTTTAAACAGCTTGGCATTCTCATAGGCTTGGGTTCTCCATTCATCAAGTGAGCTAATGTCAAATAACGTCTTCTCACCGGCAAGTTTGAAATCATAATTGAGCTCTTTAATAGCCCAATATGCCTTATGTTCCAGTTCGAGAGGTAAGTGACATGCTTTTCCATAAACCATTTTATATGGAGACATACCCATAGGATTCTTATATGCAGTTCTATAGGCCCATAATGCATCATCAAGTTTCTTGGACCAATTCATTCTAGATCTATTAACAGTCTTTTGCAAAATTAATTTGAGCTCTCTATTACTCAATTCTACTTGACCACTAGACTGTGGGTGATATGATACTTAGCAAGCATTTTACGAAAAGCACCATGAATAAAATGTGAACCACCATCAGTCATTAAGTATCTAGGGACTCCAAACCTCAGAAAAATAACTTCTTTAAGCATCTTAATAGAGGTGTTATGATCACCACTACTAGTTGGAATAGCTTCTACCCACTTAGTAATGTAATCACAGCAACTAAAATATGTGTATATCCATTAGAGGCAAGAAAAGGTCCCATATAATCAAAGCCCCAAACATCAAATGGTTCAATAACAAGAGAATAATTCATAGGCATTTCTTGACGTCTACTAATATTTCCAATTCTTACATTCATCACAAGACAAGACAAACTTACGGGCATCTTTGAAGAGAGTAGGCCAATAAAAACCGGATTGCAATACCTTATGTGCAGTTCTATCTCCAGCGTGGTGTCCTCCATATGCCTCGGAGTGACACTTGCGGGGGATCTGTTCCTGTTCATGCTCAGGTACACAATGTCTAATAACACCATCTACTCCTTTATAAAGGTGTGGGTCATCCCAAAAATAATGTCTTAAATCATAAAAGAACTTTTTCTTTTGCTGTTATGTGAAACTAGGTGGTATAAATTTAGCAACAATGTAATTAGCATAATCAGCATACCATGGAGCAGTAAGAGAAGCATTTATGATAGCTAATTGTTCATCAGGAAAGCTATCATCAATAGGTAGTGGGTCATCAAGAACATTCTCTAACCTAGACAAGTTGTCTGCAACGGGGTTCTCAGCTCCCTTTCTATCAATAATATGCAAATCAAATTCTTGGAGCAAGAGGACCCATCTAATAAGTCTAGGTTTAGCATCTTTCTTTTCCATAAGGTATTTAATAGCAGGATGATCGGTGTGAATAGTTACTTTAGAATCAACAATATAAGGTTTGAACTTATCACAAGCAAATACAACTACTAAGAATTCTTTTTCAGTAGTAGCATAATTTCTCTGGGCAGTGTCTAGAGTTTTACTAGCATACTGAATAACATTTAACTTCTTATCAACTCTTTGTCCTAGAACAGCACCTACAGCATAATCGCTAGCATCACACATAATTTCAAAGGGTAAGTTCCAATTAGCTGGCTGAACAATAGGTGTAGAAATCAAAGCTTTCTTAAGTATTTCAAATGCTTCTACACAATCTTCATCAAAGACAAACGGAATATCTTTTTGCAATGAATTAGTTAGAGGCCTAGAAATTTTAGAAAATTCCTTGATGAACCTCCTATAAAAACCGGCATGACCTAGGAAACTTCATATACCTTTAATGTCCTTGGGACACTGCATCTTTTCAATAGCATCAACTTTAGCTTTATCAACTTCAATACCTCTTTCAGAAATTTTTTGCCCCAAGACAACGCCTTCATTAACCATAAAGTGGCACTTGATAACCCACAAGTGTAGGGGATCGCAACAGCTTTCGAGGGTAAAGTATTCAACCCAAATTTATTGATTCGACACAAGGGGAGCCAAAGAATATTCTTGAGTATTAGCAGTTGAGTTGTCAATTCAACCACACCTGGATAACTTAGTATCTGCAGCAAAGTATTTAGTAGCAAAGTAATATGATAATAAAGGTAACGGTAGCAAAAGTAATATTTTTGGGTTTTGTAGTGATTGTAACAATAGCAACGGAAAAGTAAATAAGCAAAGAACACTATGTGAAAAGCTCGTAGGCAATGGATCAGTGATGGATAATTATGCCGGATGTGATTCCTCATGTAATAGCTATAACATAGGGTGACACAGAACTAGCTCCAGTTCATCAATATAATGTAGGCATGTATTCCGTAAATAGTCATGCGTGCTTATGGAAAAGAACTTGCATGACATCTTTTGTCCTACCCTCCCGTGGCAGCGGGGTCCTAACGGAAACTAAGGGATATTAAGGCCTCCTTTTAATAGAGAACCGAAACAAAGCATTAGCACATAGTGAATTCATGAACTCCTCAAATTACGGTCATCACCAAGAAGTATCCCGATTATTGTCACTTCGGGGTTGTCGGATCATAACACATAATAGTTGACTATAGACTTGCAAGATAGGATCAAGAACACACATATATTCATGAAAACATAATAGGTTCAGATCTGAAATCATGGTACTCGAGCCCTAGTGACAAGCATTAAGCATAGCAAAGTCATAGCAACATCAATCTCAGAACATAGTGGATACTAGGGATCAAACCCTAACAAAACTAACTTAATTACATGGTAAATCTCATCCAACCCATCACCGTCCAGCAAGCCTACGATGGAATTACTCACGCACGGCGGTGAGCATCATGAAATTGGTGATGGAGGATGGTTGAAGATGTTGGGGAACATTGCAGAAAATAAAAAATTTCCTACGGTTTCACCAAGATCCATCTATGAGTTCATCTAAGCAACGAGTCATGGGAGAGAGATTGCATCTACATACCACTTGTAGATCGCGTGCGGAAGCGTTCAAGAGAACGGTGATGATGGAGTCGTACTCGCCGTGATTCTATCACCGGAGATCCTAGCACCGAACGGACGGCACCTCCGCGTTCAACACACGTACGGTCAGCGTGACGTCTCCTCCGTCTTGATCCAGCAAGGGGGGAGGAGAGGTTGATGATGATCCAGCAGCAGGACGGCGTGGTGGTGGATACAGCAGAACTCCGGCAGGGCTTCGCCAAGCTGCTGCGGGAGGAGGACAAGGTGTAGCAGGGGGAGGGAGGCGCCAAGACTTAGGTGCGGCTACCCTCCCTCCCCCCCTCCTTTATATAGGCCCCCAGGGGGGGCGGCCCTGGGAGATGCAATCTAAGGGGGGCAGCGGCCAGGGGGGTGGAGTGCCCCCCAAGGCAAGTGGTGCGCCCCCCACCTAGGGTTTCCAACCCTAGGCGCAGGGGGGGCCCAAGGGGGGCGCACCAGCCCACTAGGGGCTGGCTCCCCTGCCACTTCAGCCCACGGGCCCCTCCGGGATAGGTGGCTCCACCCAGTGGACCCCCGGGACCCTTTCGATGGTCCCGGTACAATACCGGGTGACCCCGAAACTTTCCCGATGGCCGAAACAGCACTTCCTATATATAATTCTTTACCTCCGGGCCATTCTGAAACTCCTCGTGACGTCCGGGATCTCATCCGGGACTCCGAACAACATTCGGTTTGCTGCATACTCATATTCATACAACCCTAGCATCACCGAACCTTAAGTGTGTAGACCCTACGGGTTCGGGAGACATGTAGACATGACCAAGACGGCTCTCCGGTCAATAACCAACAGCGGGATCTGGATACCCATGTTGGTTCCCACATACTCCTCGATTATCTCATCGGATGAACCACGATGTCAAGGATTCAAGCAACCCCGTTGAGGGAGTCCTGGATTAGGGGTGTCCGGATAGCCGGACTACCACCATCAGCCGAACTATCATCGGCTGGACTATCATCATCGATCGGACTCCAAGACTATGAAGATACAAGATTGAAGACTTCTTCCCGTGTCCAGATGGGACTTTCCTTGGCGTGGAAGGCAAGCTTGGCGATACGGATACGTAGATCTCCTACCATTGTAACCGACTCTATGTAACCCTAGCCCTCTCTGGTGTCTATATAAACCGGATGGCTCTAGTCCATAGGACAGAACAACAACCATTACAATCATACCATAGGCTAGCTTCTAGGGTTTAGCCTCCTTGATCTCGTGGTAGATCCACTCTTGTAAACATCCACAATATCAATATCAATCAAGCAGGACGTAGGGTTTTACCTCCATCAAGAGGGCCCGAACCTGGGTAAAACATCGTGTCCCTTGTCTCATGTTACAATCCGCCTAGACGCATAGTTCGGGACCTCCTACCCGAGATCCGCCGGTTTTGACACCGACGTTGGTGCTTTCATTGAGAGTTCCTCTGTGTCGTCACCGATAGGCTTGATGGCCTCTTCAATCGACAGTGACGCAGTCCTGGGTGAGACTTTTCTCCCCGGACAGATCTTCGTATTCGGCGGCTTCGCACTGCGGGCCAACTCACTTGGCCATTTGGAGCAGATCGAAAGCTACGCCCCTGGCCGTCAGGTCAGGTTTGGAAGCCTAAACTTCACGGCCGATATCCATGGGGACTTGATCTTCGATGGATCTGAGCCACAGCCGAGCGTGCCGCGCTGTCACGATGGGCACGACCTAACTCTGCCGCCGGACAGCACCTTGGAGACCGCACACGAATCCGCTCCGACCCATAGTCCGGAGCCGATCGCACGGATCAAGGACGGATGGCTGGACACCGCCTCGGGAGTTGCAACTTCTACGGCGATGGAGCCAAACACTTACCTTGTCCCGCATGAAGCTCATGACTCCGAGGTGCCGGACTCTCTGTCGGACTCTGAACCTCCTGCGCCCCTGCCAGTCGAATCCGATTGGGCGCCGATCATGGAATTCACCGCTGCGGACATCTTTCAGCACTCACCCTTCGGTGATATCTTAAATTCGCTGAAGCATCTCTCGCTATCCGGAGAGCCCTGGCCGAACTACGGCCAGGATGGTTGGGACGCGGACGACGAAGAAATTCAGAGCCCACCCACCACCCACTTCGTAGCCACCGTCGACGATCTAACCGACGTACTCGACTACGACTCCGAAGGCATCGACGGTATGGACGACGATGCCGGAGACTATCAAGAACCAGTGCCTGCAGGACACTGGAAGACCACCTCGTCATACGACATATACATGGTGGACACCCCAAAAGATGGGGACGGCGAAGAAGCAACGGAGGCCGATTCCTTAAAGAAACAGCCCAAGCGCCAACGTCAGCGGCACCGCTCTAAATCCCGCCACAGCAAGAATGGAGATTCCGGCACAGGAGATAATAACACCCCAGAAAGTGCCGAAGACAACCCCCTCCAGCACGATCCAGCACAGGAGGAGGCAGAAGCAAGCCCTCACGAGAGGGCGGCAGACGAAGAGGTCGAGGATGATAATTACTTACCTCCCTCCGGAGACGAGGCAAGCCTCGACGACAATGAATTCGTCGTGCCTGAGGATCCCGTCGAACAAGAGCGTTTCAGACGCAGGCTAATGGCCACGGCAAACAGCCTAAAGAAAAAGCAGCAACAGCTTCAAGCTGATCAAGACCTACTGGCCGACAGATGGACCGAGGTCCTCGCGGCCGAAGAGTATGAACTCGAATGCCCCTCCAAAAGTTACCCAAAACGCAAGTTGCTCCCCCGACTAGAGGAGGAAGCGTACAAACCTGCATCACCAGCGCACAATACGGCAGACCGACCACCTTGTGGCCGCGACAGAGAGGCATGCAAGCCCTCCACCAAAACCGTACCCCGGCATCGCTCAAAAAGCATGAAGCCACGGGGGAACGCGCCAGACTTGCGGGATATATTGGAGGACAAGGCAAGACAATCCAGTTCTATCTATGGATCACGAGGGCGCCCCAAGACCCACGACGAATACCGTCGCGCCGGATACAACTACTCCGGCCGGGCCGAACACAGCAGACAACGCTCTATCGAGCTACGTCCCGATATTGCTCAATACAGAGGCGCCGCACACCCACTATGCTTCACTGACGAAGTAATGGATCATCAAATCCCTGAAGGGTTTTAACCCATTAATATCGAATCCTACGATGGAAAAACAGACCCCGCGGTTTGGATTGAGGATTATCTCCTCCATATACATATGGCCCGCGGCGACGATCTTCACGCCATCAAATATCTCCCGCTCAAGCTTAAAGGACCAGCTCGGCATTGGCTTAACAGCATGCCCGCAGAGTCAATTGGATGCTGGGAAGACCTGGAAGCCGCATTCCTCGACAACTTCCAGGGCACGTATGTGCGACCACCAGACGCAGATGACCTAAGCCACATAATCCAGCAGCCAGACGAATCGGCCAGGCAATTCTGGACACGGTTCTTAACAAAGAAAAATCAAATCGTCGACTGTCCGGATGCAGAGGCCCTCGCTGCCTTCAAACATAACATCCGCGACGAGTGGCTGGCCCGACACCTAGGACAGGAAAAGCCGAAATCCATGGCAGCCCTCACATCACTCATGACCCGCTTCTGTGCGGGAGAGGATAGCTGGCTAGCTCACAGCAACAACCTCAACAAAAACGCTGGCAGTCCGGATACCAAGGACCGCAATGGCAGGTCGCGTCGAAACAAAAACAAACGCCGCATTAACGGCGACAGCAATGAGGATACGGCAGTCAACGCCGGATTCCGAGGCTCCAAGCCCGGTCAATAGAAGAAGACACTCCGGGCCCGTCCAATTTGGACCGAATACTCGACCGCTCCTGTCAAATACATGGAACCCCCGAAAAGCCAGCTAACCACACCAACAGAGATTGTTGGGTATTCAAGCAGGCAGGCAAATTAATCGCCGAAAACAATGACAAGGGGCTACACAGCAATGACGAGGAAGAGACCTGGCAGCCGAACAACAGAGGACAAAAGGGATTCCCCCCTCAAGTTCAGACGGTAAACATGATATACGCAACGCATATACCCAAGAGGGACCGGAAGCGTG
Organism: Triticum dicoccoides; assembly: GCF_002162155.2. Lineage (NCBI taxonomy): Eukaryota > Viridiplantae > Streptophyta > Magnoliopsida > Poales > Poaceae > Triticum > Triticum dicoccoides. The sequence continues at coordinate 267,237,257 of NC_041383.1, read as the reverse complement.
CACTAAGGGACATATACGCGATGGAGCCAGTCGCCCCAAAATTCAACCCATGCTCCTCTTGCCCGATCACTTTCGATCGAAGAGATCATCCGACTAGTATCCGCCATGGCGGATTCGCCGCATTGGTTTTAGACCCAATCGTCGATGGATTTCACCTCACGAGAGTCCTGATGGATGGCGGCAGTAGCCTGAACCTGCTTTATCAGGATACAATGCGCAAGATGGGCATAGACCCTTCAAGGATTAAACCTACAAAGACAACCTTCAAAGGCGTCATACCAGGTGTCGAGGCCAGTTGTACAGGCTCAGTTACACTGGAAGTGGTCTTCGGATCCCCGGATAATTTCCGAAGCGAGGAGTTAATCTTCGACATAGTCCCGTTCCGCAGTGGCTATCACGCTCTGCTCGGACGAACCGCGTTCGCAAAATTCAACGCGGTGCCGCATTATGCATACCTTAAGCTCAAGATGCCAGGCCCTCGTGGAGTCATCACGGTCAATGGAAACACGGAACGCTCCCTCCGAACGGAGGAACATACAGTGGCTCTCGCGGTAGAAGTACAGAGCAGCCTTTTAAGGCAATTTTCGAGTCCGACCGTTAAACGACCGGACACGGCCAAACGCGCCTGGAGCAACATCAACCAAGACCACCTGGCACGTTCCGAGCACGCGTAGCAATGCGGCCTCAACCCCAGCCCTCGCACAATTGTAAGACAAACTCTCCGCGTACATAATTACGCCCTGGAGATACCATGGGCATAGGGGGAGAGGCACAACCACAACAGACCCAGAGTGCGGTTCGACCACACCAGGGGCTCCCAAGTGTGTCGCTCTTTTTATCTTTTATTTTTCTCTTTTTTATACAGAACTCTTTCCGGCGGCGAACCTGCCGAACTCATGATGCAACAGCCAGGGAGGGACAAAGGCTGCGACGAACACTCAGGTGGTCTCCATTACGAGCATTAAATTTGTTAAATACACCATTCTGCGGCCTACCCCTGGAGAGAGACGCCTTTAATTCGTCCAATCCCTTGCTTTCCGCACTATTTGTATCATTCCGCGCTCATAGCAGATCTTCTCGAATAAAATGCAGCACTTTTTGCCCATAATTGCATTACCTTATATATATATGTTCATTTACGACATGTTGCATCCGTACATTTTGGTACGGCCAAATACACCAGGGGCTTATGTTCCCCGCATTGTGGTGTGATAAAGTCCGAACACTTTCACAAGTACGGCACCCCGAACTTATAGCATTATATGAATCGGCTCCGAATCATGTCTTGGGTCAATAGTTGGGTTTGCCCGGCTCCCATGTTTGGCACCTTACGTTTCGTTCTATCGGCTAAGGTAGCACTGGGAGAACCACTTCGATTGTGCCCCGGTTGAGCCGGGTTAACGCCTCAGTGGAGAAAGCTAAAACTGACTGTCATGATAAGGCGAGAGACTGGTCGCCGTTCGAGAGGTCTTTTCGGGTCCTTAAAGACCTACGCCGCTTCGAGCGAAGTGCCGGATAATGTCCGACGAAGGCGTGGATAGCGCCCCGAATTCGGTCTTCCGAATACTAGGGGCTTCGCCGAAATTTAAAATTATAGAATTCTATGGCTAAGTGAGAGTGTTCAAGCACTATAAGTCCGGTTGCCTTGTTCGTTGTGTTGAGCGCCTCCCTAGATGGACCCAAAAATGGGAACAAGAGTGCTCAAGTTTATCCCAAACACCCCAGCACTCGTGGCATAGGGGCTGAAGCCGACGACTTGCCATCTCTCAGATTTAATAAAGGATGCATAGAAGGTAATATTTTAAATTAACAAGCGTTGCTTAGCGCACATGAACAAAGTTTTTAGCGCACAGGATAACACATTGCGAATTCACTCAATAATTACATCCCTGGGGCACTCATCCGCAATCTTGTGGGCACCCTTCAGGACAGTCTTATAGTACATCCCGGGCGTACGATATTCCTTGCCCGTTGGTGGCGCGTCAGTGATTAGCTTCTCCGCATCCAGCTTGCCCCAATGCACCTTTGCGCGGGCAAGGGCCCGACGAGCACCTTCAATACAGGCGGAGCGCTTGATAACCTCCACCCAGGGGCACGCATCCACCAACCGTCGCACGAGGCCGAAGTAGCTCCCAGGCATGGCCTCTCCAGGCCACAGCCGGACTATGAGGCCCTTCATGGCCTGCTCGGCCACCTTGTGGAGCTCGACCAGCTGCTTCAGCTGGTCGCTAGGGGGCACCGGATGGCCGGCCTCAGCATACTGAGACCAGAAGACCTTCTCCGTTGAGCTCCCCTCCTCGGCTCGGTAGAATGCGGCGGCATCAGACATGCTGCGAGGCAGATCTGCAAACGCCCCTGGAGAGCTCCGAATTCGGGTAAGTAACACGTAATTTACATTCACATGCTTGCTTTGCATGAAAAATGCCTTACCTGCCGCTATCTTCCTCACCAACTCAATCTCCTGAAGGGACTTATGGGCATCGGCCTTGGCAGTTTTGGCACTTTCGAGAGCCGAGGCAAGCTCGGACTTTGAGTCACGCTCCAAACTCTCATGCTTTTCCATGAGAGCCTGGAGCTCTTGCCGAACCACCGCCACCCGCGCCTCCTGCTTTTCTCGCTCTGCCCGTTCCGCGGCCGCATTGTGTTCGGCCGCGGACACGGCCTCCTTCAGGGTCGCCACCTCGTTCGTGGCCCCTGCAGTACCCATGTTATCCTTGTTATTTTTTGTCGCAACCTAAATCCTTTTCTGTAAGGTACAAGTTCAAAGTGGTGTTACTCACCTTCTTTGTCCTGGAGCTGCTTCTTGGCGCGGCCGAGCTCCTACTCGGACCGCTCGAGCTCCTGCTTCAAAGCACGGACCTCCGCAGTCAGTGCGGCAGAGGTCAGCAGCGCAGCCTGCAACCCATATTGACATAATTTTTTAGCAACCCTGCGTATATCTTCCTTTTTTTCAGATCCTCGGTCCGGCTTTTCTTTCCGAACACCGAACCGAGCATCAGGGGCTACTGTCTATGCAGTATTACATTGCATATTTTTAACTTCTTACCTCAAAGCCTGATAGAAGGCTACTGGAGGCTTCGGTCAGCCCGCTCTTGGCAAGCTGTACCTTCTGAATCACCGCACTCATAATAGTGCGGTGTTCTTCCTCGATGGAAGCGCTCTGGAGCGCCTCCAACAAATTGTCCGGCGCCTCTGGTTGGACAGAAGCCGCCGGCGTCACGGTCTTGCCCTTCGTGCAAAGGGGCCGCTGGACGGACTCCGGAACCACTACGGGTTCTGATATGGAGTCCGGCGCAAAGTCCGGGAGGCCGCCTTGTGGCGCCTCCGGAGCCTCCCCCTGATGGGTCCCTTCTTGGGATCCCACCTCAGCTTCCTCGGTGTCACGAGGGGTGGAGGCGGTCGGGATGGAGTCTACATCCGACGGAGCCAACGACCCGCTCGATGAAGCGGGGAGATCATCATTGGCCGGACTACAGGCAGCATGCGGCATCAGAAGGACACTATGTGACACAGAAAAAGAAATTATAAATCATTCAAGAATCCGGATACTTACGATCTCGCCGGAGGCCTGGCCCTTGAAGGCCATTCTTCCTCGCCAATGTTGATGTTGGCAGACCTGTCCGGGGGAATAGTCCTTCCCCTCTTGGACCCTTCGGCCTCCCCTGTGGGGGAAGCCTTCCTCTTCCTCTCTCCCTCCTCTGGGAGAGAGTCCTCTTTCTCCTCCTCGTTTTTGGGGGAGGAGTCCGGCCCGGAGTCGTCGAACACCTGAAAACGGGAACTCTTTCGAGCACCCGTGGCCTCCTTCTTGGCTTTCTTCTCCGGCACCACGTGCGGTGCCGGAACCAGCAGCCTCGCTAGACGGGCGTCTACTGGGTTTTCTGGCATAGGAGCCGGGCAGATAATCTGCTCCGCCTTCCTCATCCAGTCCTGTCAAAGGAAAAGGGGAAATTAAAACCCGCATAGAGTCAAACTATGAAAAGCAAGTGTCCCGTAAAGGGGTAGAATCACTTACCTCGTCGGCTTGGCGCTGCGAGCGAAATCCGCGATCTTCAGTCGCGGATGCGGGGGCTTTGGCGCCCTTAAACAGCACCCTCCAGGCGCCTTCGTACGTCGTGTCGAAGAGCACGCTCAGCGCCTGGTGCTGTTCCGGATTGAACTCCCACAAATTGAATGCCCGCTCTTGGCATGGGAGAATCCGGCGGATGAGCATGACTTGGACCATGTTAACCAGCCTGAGCTTCTTCACCAGCTTCTGGATACAGGCTTGGAGTCCCGTCACCTCCTCCTAACTACCCCACAGCAAGCCCTTCTCTTTCCAGGAGGTGAGCTGCGTGGGGATACTAGATCTGAACTCGGGGGCCGCCGCCCATGAAGGGTCGCGCGGCTCGGTGATGTAGAACCACCTCGATTGCCACCCCTTGACGGATTCCACGAAGGCCCCTTCGAACCAAAGGACGTTGGGCATCTTTCCCAACATGGCGCCTCCGCACTCCGCTTGAGTGCCCTTCACTACCTTCGGCTTGACATTGAAGGTCTTGAGCCACAAGCCGAAGTGGGGCTGGATGCAGAGGAAGGCCTCACACACGACGATAAACACCGAGATGTTGAGGATGAAGTTCAGCGCCAGATCATGGAAATCCAGGTCGTAGTAGAACATGAGCCCCCAGACAAAGGGGTGAAGTGGAAAGCTCAGTCCGCGGAGGAAGTGGGGAAGAAAAACGACCCTCTCATGGGGCCTGGGGGTGGGGATGAGCTGCCCGACGAGCGCGATGTCGCCGGACAGGTAGCCGGCGCTGCGCAGTCTTCCGATGTGCTCCTCCGTAACGGAGGAGGTCATCCACTTGCCTCCCGCTCCAGACATGACTGGGGAAGGTTGAGACGAGATGTGCGGGCTTGGGCGCTGGAGCTCGAGTGCGCGGAGATGGGTAAGCAAAGGAGGAAGAAGGCGTAGGTGAAAAGGTGAATTCTTATCCCTTATATGGGCGAGCGAAGTCTACACGTCCCCCACCGGCCTGGTAAAACTCGCTTATCCCCCAAGCGTCACCATCAATGGCACGGTTGGGTTACCCACGTCCGTATTGATGAGAATCCCGGATTAAGGGGAAACACGATCTCTGCTTCGACAAGACGTGCCAAGGAAACCGCTTCGCTAAATGCGCTGAGGTGGTAGAGTAAAAAACGATTCAAGTAATGGCTTGGTAGTGGCGTGACGTCATGCCACAAAAAACGTCGGCAGATTGAACTTGTGTATATATTATTCTCTCTACGGTAGAATGTGGAATTTATTTTGCAGAGCCGGACACTATCCTGGTGTTCACAATCTTCTATCATTCGGAGGAGGAACCCGCCTTGCAATACCAAGCAATATACGCGTCGAGCTTATCGTCATTGAAGCCTGGTTCAGGGGCTACTGAGGGAGTCCTGGATTAGGGGGTGTCCGGATAGCCGGACTACCACCATCAGCCGAACTATCATCGGCCGGACTATCATCATCGACCGAACTCCAAGACTATGAAGATACAAGATTGAAGACTTCTTCCCGTGTCCGGATGGGACTTTCCTTGGCGTGGAAGGCAAGCTTGGCGATACGGATACGTAGATCTCCTACCATTGTAACCGACTCTATGTAACCCTAGCCCTCTCCGGTGTCTATATAAACCGGATGGCTCTAGTCCGTAGGACAGAACAACAACCATTACAATCATACCATAGGCTAGCTTCTAGGGTTTAGCCTCCTTGATCTCGTGGTAGATCCACTTTTGTAAACATCCACAATATCAATATCAATCAAGCAGGACGTAGGGTTTTACCTCCATCAAGAGGGCCCGAACCTGGGTAAAACATCGTGTCCCTTGTCTCCTGTTACCATCCGCCTAGACGCACAGTTCGGGACCTCCTACCCGAGATCCGCCGGTTTTGACACCGACACCCGTATACTATTCCCTTTGTCAGACGGTATGTTACTTTCCCGAGACTCGATCGTCGTATCCCAATACCTCGTTCAGTCTCGTTACCGGAAAGTCACTTTACTCATACCGTAATGCATGATCCCGTGACCAGACACTTGGTCACTTTGAGCTCATTATGATGATGCACTACCGAGTGGGCCCAGTGATACCTCTCCATAATACGGAGTGACAAATCCCAGTCTCGATCCGTGTCAACCCAACAGACACTTTTGGAGATACCTGTAGTGCACCTTTATAGTCACCCAGTTACGTTGTGACGTTTGGTACACCCAAAGCACTCCTACGGTATCGGGGAGTTACACGATCTCATGGTCTAAGGAAAAGATACTTGACATTGGAAAAGCTCTAGCAAAATGAACTATACGATCTTGTGCTATGCTTAGGATTGGGTCTTGTCCATCACATCATTCTCCTAATGATGTGATCCCGTTATCAACGACATCTAATGTCCATAGTCAGGAAACCATGACTATCTGTTGATCAACGAGCTAGTCAACTAGAGGCTTACTAGGGACATATTATGGTCTATGTATTCACACGTGTATTACGATTTCCGGATAATACAATTATAGCATGAATAAAGACAATTATCATGAACAAAGAAATATAATAATAATCCTTTTATTATTGCCTCTAGGGCATATTTCCAACAGTCTCCCACTTGCACTAGAGTCAATAATCTAGTTACATTGTGATGAATCGAACACCCATAGAGTTCTGGTGTTGATCATGTTTTGCTCGCGAGAGAGGTTTAGTCAACGGATCTGCGACATTCAGATCCGTATGTACTTTGCAAATATCTATGTCTCCATCTTGAACATTTTAACGGATGGAGTTGAAACGACGCTTGATGTGCCTGGTCTTCTTGTGAAACCTGGGCTCCTTGGCAAGGGCAATAGCTCTAGTGTTGTCACGGAAGAGTTTGATCGGCCCCGACGCATAGGGTATGACTCCTAGGTCGGTGATGAACTCCTTCACCCATATTGCTTCATGCGCTGCCTCCGAGGCTGCCATGTACTCCGCTTCACATGTAGATCCCGCCACGACGCTCTGCTTGCAGGTGCACCAGCTTACTGCTCCACCATTCAACATATACACGTATCCGGTTTGTGACTTCGAGTCATCCAGATCTGTGTCGAAGCTAGCGTCGATGTAACCCTTTACGGCGAGCTCTTCGTCACCTCCATAAACAAGAAACATGTCATTTCTCCTTTTCAGGTACTTCAGGATATTCTTGACCGCTCTCCAGTGTTCCTTGCCGGGATTACTTTGGTACCTTCCTACCAAACTTACGGCAAGGTTTACATTAGGGAAAGGTTTACATTAGGTCTAGTACACAGCATGTCATACATAATAGATCCTATGGCTGAAGCATCGGGGATGACACTCATCTCTTCTTTATCTTTTTCCGTGGTCGGGCATTGAGCTGAGCTCAATCTCACACCTTGCAATACAGGAAAGAACCCTTTCTTGGATTGATCCATTTTGAACTTCTTCAAAATCTTATCAAGGTATGTGCTTTGTGAAAGACCTATGAGGCGTCTCGATCTATCCCTATAGATCTTGATGCCTAATATGTAAGCAGCTTCTCTAAGGTCCTTCATTGAAAAACACTTATTCAAGTAGGCCTTAATGCTGTCCAAAAGTTCTATATCATTTCCCATCAAAAGTATGTCATCTACATATAATATGAGAAATGCTACAGAGCTCCCACTCACTTTCTTGTAAACGCAGGCTTCTCCATAAGTCTGCATAAACCCAAACGCTTTGATCATCTCATCAAAGCGAATGTTCCAACTCCGAGATGCTTGCACCAGCCCATAAATGGATCGCTGGAGCTTGCATACTTTGTTAGCATTCTTAGGATCGACAAAACCCTCCGGCTGCATCATATACAGTTCTTCCTTAAGATGCCCGTTAAGGAATGCCGTTTTGACGTCCATCTGCCATATCTCATAATCATAGTATGCGGCAATTGCTAACATGATTCGGACGGACATCAGCTTCGCTACGGGAGAGAAAGTCTCATCGTAGTCAACCCCTTGAACTTGCCGATAACCCTTAGCGACAAGTCGAGCTTTATAGATGGTAATATTACCATCCGCGTCCGTCTTCTTCTTAAAGATCCATTTGTTTTCTATCGCTCGCCGATCATCGGGCAAGTCTGTCAAAGTCCATACTTTGTTTTCATACATGGATTCTATCTCGGATTGCATGGCTTCAAGCCATTTGTTGGAATCTGGGCCCGCCATCGCTTCTTCATAGTTCGAAGGTTCACCGTTGTCTAACAACATGATTTCCAGGACAGGGTTGCCATACCACTCTGGTGTGGAACGTGTCCTTGTGGACCTACGAGGTTCAGTAGCAACTTGATCCGAAGTACCTTGATCATAATCATTAATTTACTCTCTAGTTGGTGTAGGCACCACAAGAATATTTTCCTGAGCTGCACTACTTTCCGGTTCAAGAGGTAGTACTTCATCGAGTTCTACTTTCCTCCCACTTACTTCTTTCGAGAGAAACTCTTTTTCCAGAAAGGATCCATTCTTGGCAACAAAGGTCTTGCCCTCGGATCTTAAGTAGAAGGTATACCCAATGGTTTCGTTAGGGTATCCTATGAAGACGCATTTTTCCGACTTGGGTTCGAGCTTTTCAGGTTGTAGTTTCTTGACATAAGCATCGCATCCCCAAACTTTTAGAAAAGACAGCTTAGGTTTCTTCCCAAACCATAATTCATATGGTGTCGTCTCAACGGATTTAGACGGTGCCCTATTTAAAGTGAATGTAGTTGTCTCTAGAGCGTATCCCCAAAATGATAGCGGTAAATCGGTAAGAGACATCATAGATCGCACCGTATCCAATAGAGTGCGATTACGACGTTCGGACACACTGTTACGCTGAGGTGTTCTAAGCGGCGTGAGTTGTGAAATGATTCCACATTTCCTTAAGTGTGTACCAAATTCGTGACTTAAGTATTCTCCTCCTCGATCTGATCGTAGGAACTTTATCTTTCGGTCATGTTGATTCTCTACCTCATTCTGAAATTCCTTGAACTTTTCAAAGGTTTCAGACTTGTGTTTCATTAAGTAGACATACCCATATCTACTCAAGTCATCAGTGAGAGTGAGAACATAACGATATCCTCCGCGAGCCTCAACACTCATTGGACCGCACACATCGGTATGTATGATTTCCAACAAGTTGGTTGCTCGCTCCATTGTTCCGGAGAACGGAGTCTTGGTCATTTTGCCCATGAGGCATGGTTTGCATGTGTCAAATGATTCATAATCTAGAGACTCTAAAAGTCCATGAGCATGGAGCTTCTTCATGCGCTTGACACCAATGTGACCAAGGCGGCAGTGCCACAAGTATGTGGGACTATCGTTATCAACTTTACATCTTTTGGTATTCACACTATGAATATGTGTAATATTACGTTCGAGATTCATTAAGAATAAACCATTGACCATCAGAGCATGACCATAAAACATATCTCTCATATAAATAGAACAACCATTATTCTCGGATTTAAATGAGTAGCCATCTCGTATTAAACGAGATCCAGATACAATGTTCATGCTCAAACTTGGCACTAAATAACAATTATTGAGGTTCATAACTAATCCCGTAGGTAAATGTAGAGGTAGCGTGCCGACGGCGATCACATCGACCTTGGAACCATTCCCGACGTGCATCGTCACCTCGTCCTTCGCCAGTCTCCGCTTATTCCGCAGCTCCTGTTGTGAGTCACAAATGTGAGCAACGGCACCGGTATCAAATACCAAGGAGTTACTACGAGTACTGGTAAGGTACACATCAATTACATGTATATCAAATATACCTTTAGTGTTCTCGGCCTTCTTGTCCGCTAAGTATTTGGGGCAGTTTCGCTTCCAGTGACCCTTCCCCTTGCAATAAAAGCACTCAGTCTCAGGCTTGGGTCCATTCTTTGACTTCTTCCTGGCAACTGGCTTACCGGGCGCGGCAACATCCTTGCCGTCCTTCTTGAAGTTCTTCTTACCCTTGCCCTTCTTGAACTTAGTGGTCTTATTGACCATCAACACTTGATGTTCTTTCTTGATTTCAACCTCTGCTGACTTCAGCACTGAAAATACTTCAGGAATGGTCTTCACCATCCCCTGCATATTGTAGTTCAACACAAAGCTCTTGTAGCTCGGTGGGAGCGACTAAAGGATTCTGTCAATGACTGCCTCGTCCGGGAGGTTGATCTCCAGCTGGGACAGGCGGTTGTGCAACCCAGACATTTTGAGTATGTGCTTACTGACAGAACTATTTCCCTCCATCTTACAACTATAGAACTTGTCGGAGACTTCATATCTCTCGACCCGGGCATGAGCTTGAAAAACCATTTTCAGCTCCTCGAACATCTCATATGCTCCGTGTTTCTCAAAACGCTTTTGGAGCACCGGTTCTAAGCTGTAAAGCATGCCGCACTGAACGAGGGAGTAATCATCAGTACATGACTGCCAAACGTTCATAACGTCTTGGTTCTCTGGGATGGGTGCTTCACCTAGCAGTTCATCTAGGACATATGCTTTCTTGGCTACTATGAGGATGATCCTCAGGTTCCGGACCCAGTCCGAATAGTTGCTGCCATCATCTTTCAGCTTGGTTTTCTCTAGGAACGTGTTGAAGTTCATGTTGACATGAGCGTTGGCCATTTGATCTACAAGACATATTTGCAAAGGTTTTAGACTAAGTTCATGATAATTAAGTTCATCTAATCAAATTATTTAATGAACTCCCACTCAGATTTGACATCCCTCTAGTCATCTAAGTGTTACACGATCTGAGTTGACTAGGCCGTGTCCGATCATCACGTGAGACGGACTAGTCATCATCGGTGAACATCTCCATGTTGATCGTATCTTCCATACGACTCATGTTCGACCTTTCGGTCTCTTGTGTTCCGAGGCCATGTCTGTACATGCTAGGCTCGTCAAGTTAACCCTAAGTGTTCTGCATGTGTAAATCTGTCTTACACCTGTTGTATGTGAACGTAAGGATCTATCACACCCGATCATCACGTGGTGCTTCGAAATGACGAACTTTAGCAACGGTGCACAGTTAGGGGGAACACTTTCTTGAAATTATTATAAGGGATCATCTTATTTACTACCGCCATTCTAAGTAAACAAGATGCATAAAACATAATAAACATCACATGCAATTATATAAAGTAGTGACATGATATGGCCAATATCATATAGCTCCTCGATATCCATCTTCGGGGCTCCATGATCATCTTTGTCACCGGCATGACACCATGATCTCCATCATCATGATCTCCATCATTGTGTCTTCATGAAGTTGTCACGCCAACGACTACTTCTACTTCTATGGCTAACGCGTTTAGCAATAAAGTAAAGTAATTTACATGGCGTTCTTCAATGACACGCAGGTCATACAAAAAATAAAGACAACTCCTATGGCTCCTGCCGGTTGTCATACTCATCGACATGCAAGTCGTGATTCCTATTACAAGAACATGATCTCATACATCACAATATATCATTCATCATTCATCACAACTTCTGGCCATATCACATCACATGACAATTGCTGCAAAAACAAGTTAGATGTCCTCTAATTGTTGTTGCATCTTTTACGTGGCTGCAATTGGGTTCTAGAAAGAACGTTTTCTTACCTACGAATAACCACAACGTGATTTTGTCAACTTCTATTTACCCTTCATAAGGACCCTTTTCGTCGAATCCGCTCCACCTAAAGTGGGAGAGACAGACACCCGCTAGCCACCTTATGCAACTAGTGCATGTCAGTCGGTGGAACCTGTCTCACGTAAGCGTACGTGTAAGGTCGGTCCGGGCCGCTTCATCCCACAATACCGCTGAAGCAAGAAAAGACTAGCAGCAGCAAGCAAGTTAACAAGATCTACGCCCACATCAAATTTGTGTTCTACTCGTGCAATAGAGAACTACGCATAGACCTAGCTCATGATGCCACTGTTGGGGAACGTTGCAGAAAATAAAAAATTTCCTACGGTTTCACCAAGATCCATCTATGAGTTCATCTAAGCAACGAGTCATGGGAGAGAGATTGCATCTACATACCACTTGTAGATCGCGTGCGGAAGCGTTCAAGAGAACGGTGATGATGGAGTCGTACTCGCCGTGATTCTATCACCGGAGATCCTAGAGCCGAACGGACGGCACCTCCGCGTTCAACACACGTACGGTCAGCGTGATGTCTCCTCCGTCTTGATCCGGCAAGGGGGAAGGAGAGGTTGATGATGATCCAGCAGCACGACGGTGTGGTGGTGGATGCAGCAGAACTCCGGCAGTGCTTCGCCAAGCTGCTGCGGGAGGAGGACGAGGTGTAGCAGGGGGAGGGAGGCGCCAAGACTTAGGTGCGGCTGCCCTCCCTCCCCTCCTTTATATAGGCCCCCAGGGGGGGGCCGGCCCTGGGAGATGCAATCTCCCAAGGGGGCGGTGGCCAGGGGGTGGAGTGCCCCCCAAGGCAAGTGGTGCCCCCCCCCCACCTAGGGTTTCCAACCCTATGCGCAGGGGGGCCCAAGGGGGGCGCACCAGCCCACTAGGGGCTGGTTCCCCTGCCACTTCAGCCCACGGGGCCTTCCGGTATAGATGGCCCCACCCGGTGGACCCCCGGGACCCTTCCGATGGTCACGGTACAATACCGGGTGACCCCGAAACTTTCCTGATGGCCGAAACAGCACTTCCTATATATAAATTCTTTACCTCCAGACCATTCCGAAACTCCTTGTGACGTCCGGGATCTCATCCGGGACTCCGAACAACATTCGGTTTGCTGCATACTCATATTCATACAACCCTAGCGTCACCGAACCTTAAGTGTGTAGACCCTACGGGTTCGGGAGACATGCAGACATGACCGAGACGGCTCTCCGGTCTATAACCAACAGCGGGATATGGATACCCATGTTGGTTCCCACATACTCCTCAATGGTCTCATCGGATGAACCACAATGTCGAGGATTGAAGGAACCCCGTATACTATTCCCTTTGTCAGATGGTATGTTACTTGCCCAAGACTCGATCGTCGGTATCCCAATACCTCGTTCAGTCTCGTTACCGGCAAGTCACTTTACTCGTACCGTAATGCATGATCCCGTGACCAGACACTTGGTCACTTTGAGCTCATTATGATGATGCACTACCGAGTGGGCCCAGTGATACCTCTCCGTAATACAGAGTGACAAATCCCAGTCTCGATCTGTGTCAACCCAACAGACACTTTCGGAGATACCTGTAGTGCACCTTTATAGTCACCCAGTTACGTTGTGATGTTTGGTACACCCAAAGCACTCCTACGGTATCTGGGAGTTACACGATCTCATGGTCTAAGGAAAAGATACTTGACATTGGAAAAGCTCTAGCAAAACGAACTATACGATCGTGTGCTATGCTTAGGATTGGGTCTTGTCCATCACATCATTCTCCTAATGATGTGATCCCGTTATCAACGACATCTAATGTCCATAGTCAGGAAACCATGACTATCTGTTGATCCACGAGCTAGTCAACTAGAGGCTTACTAGGGACATATTATGGTCTATGTATTCACACATGTATTACGATTTCTGGATAATACAATTATAGCATGACTAAAGACAATTATCATGAACAAAGAAATACAATAATAATCCTTTTATTATTGCCTCTAGGGCATATTTCCAACAGATGATGACGACGGCGATGAATCCCCCTCTCCGGAGCCCCAAACGGACTGCAGATCAGCCCTCCCGAGAGAGATTAGGGCTTGGCGACGGCTCCATATCGTAAAACGCGATGAAACTTTCTCTGTGATTTTTTTCTCCGCGAGACGGAATATATGGAGTTGGAGTTGAGGTCGGTGGAGCCTCAGGGGGCCCACGAGATAGGGGGTGCGCCCCCCACCCTCGTGGACAGGGTGTGCGCCCCATGGTCTTGATTCTTTCGCCAGTATTTTTTATATTTTCCAAAAAGTGCCTCCGTGGATTTTCAGGACATTCCGAGAACTTTTGTTTTCTACACATAAAACAACATCATGGCAGTTCTGCTAAAAACAGCGTGAGTCCGGGTTAGTTTCATTCAAATCATGCAAGTTAGAGTCCAAAACAAGGGCAAAAGTGTTTGGAAAAGTAGATATGTTGGAGACGTATCAACTCCCCCAAGCTTAAACCTTTGCTTGTCCTCAAGCAATTCAGTTGATAAACTGGAAGTGATAAAGAAAAACTTTTACAAACTCTGTTTGCTCTTGTTGTTTTAAACATGCAAAGCCAACATTCAGGTTTCAGCAAATATTATGAACTAACCATACTCACAATAACACCCATGTCTCACAATTACTCATATCAATAGCATAATCAGCTAGCGAGCCATAATAATAAAACTCGGATAAAAACACTTCAAAACAATCATAACATGATATAACAAAATGATATCTCGCTAGCCCTTTCTGAGACCGCAAAACATAAATGCAAAGCACCTTGAAAGATCAAGGACTGACTAAACATTGTAATTCATGGTAAAAGAGATCCAGTCAAGTCATACCCAATATAAACCAATAGTAATGAATGCAAATGACAGTGTGCTCTCCAGCGGGTGCTTTTTAATAAGAAGGGTGATGACTCAACATAAAAGTAAATAGATATGTCCTTCGCAGAGGGAAGCAGGGATTTATAGAGGTTCTAGAGCTCGATTTTAAAATAGAGATTGAATAAAATTTTGAGCGGCATACTTTTGCTGTCAACGCAACAACTATGAGATGGCTGTATCTTCCATACTACATGCATTATAGGCAGTTCCCAAACAGAATGGTAAAGGTTTATACTCCCCCAACCACCAACAAGCATCAATCCATGGCTTACTCGAAACAACGAGTGCCTCCAATTAACAACAGCCCTGGGGGAGTTTTGTTTAATTATTTTGATTCGCTTTGATCTTTTTGGATCATGGGACTGGGCATCCCAGTTACCGGCCCTTTCTCGTGAATGAGGAGCGGAGTCCACTCCTCTTGAGAATAACCCACCTAGCATGGAAGATATAGGCAGCCCTAGTTGAAACATGAGCTGCTCGAGCATACAAAACAGAATTTCATTTGAAGGTTTTGAGTTTGGCACATACAAATTTACTTGGAACGGCAGGTAAATACCGCATATAGGTAGGTATGGTGGACTCATATGGAACAACTTTGGGGTTTATGGAGTTTGGATGCACAAGCAGTATTCCCGCTTAGTACAGGTGAAGGCTATCAACAGACTGGGAAGCGACCAACTAAGAGAGCGACAACAGTCATGAACATGCATTAAAATTAATTTACACCGAGTACAAGCATGAGTAGGATATAATCTACCATGAACATAAATATCATGAAGGCTATGTTGATTTGTTTCAACTACATGCGTGAACATGTGCCAAGTCGAGTCACTCAGTTCATTCAAAGGAGGATACCCTCCCATCATACCACATCATAATCGTTCTAATAGCATCTTGGCACGCAAGGTAAACCATTATAACTCATAGCTAATCAAGCATGGCACAAGCAACTATAATCTCTAAATGTCATTGCAAATATGTTTACCTCATAATAAGCTGAATCACGAGCGATGAACTCATCATATTTACAAAAACAAGAGAGGTCGAGTTCATACCAGCTTTTCTCATCTCAATAAGTCCATCATATATCGTCATTATTGCCTTTCACTTGCACGACCGAACGATGTGTATAATAATAAAAATGCACGTGCATTGGACTAAGCTGGAATCTGCAAGCATTCAACTTCAAGAGAGAAGACAGGTAATATGGGCTCTAAGTTAAATAAACAATCATGCATATGAGAGCCACTATACATTTTCAATATGGTCTTCTCGACCCCCAAAGGAAAGAAAAGAAAATAAAACTATTTACACGGGAAAGCTCCCAACAAGTAAGAAGAAGAACTAGAAATCTTTTTGGGTTCTCATTTTAATTCTACTACAAGCATGGAAATTAAACTAACTAATTTTTTTGGTTTTCCTCAAGATTTATCAAACACACAAGAAGAAAGCTAGAAAAAGAAATTTAAACTAGCATGGATAATACAATGAAAGAGTATGAGCACCGACGAATAGTGTGTGAACATGAATGTAAAGTCGGTGAGAAATACGTACTCCCCCGAGCTTAGGCTTTTGGCCTAAGTTGGTCTAATACCAAGGACCGCCTGGCTGATATCCATAGTTGTAGCTGGGGTCGTATTGAGATGCAGCAGCAACCGCCTCCTGAGCTGCGGCATGTTGGCGAGCTGCCTCCGCTCTCCCCTCATGTTCAGCTGCTTCCTCCCTGGTAACAACATATATTCCTTTTGCCTGATAATCAAAAAGGAGAGGAGCAGGAAGAGTAACATGGACGACGTTGCATCTGTTATAGATTAGTCGATAATGGAGGAATTGTTCATTCCTCCTAAGAAAATGATGATTGACCATAGCGTCATAATCCAAATAAACAGGAGGTATCATCACATCCCCCTCTCATGGGGCTATACCAAGATAATTAGCCACACGGGTTGCATAAATTCCTCCAAATAAATCTCCAGCTCTACCATTATTCTGCAACCTACGTGCAACTATTGCCCCCAAGTTATAACCTTTATAACCTAACACGGCACTCTTGAGGATACAAAGATCAGGGACACACATATGACATGATTCATCTTTACCATTAATGCATCTACCAATTAAGAGAGCAAAATAATGTATAGCAGGAAAATGAATGCTCCCTATAGTAGCTTGTACTATGTCCCTGGATTCTCCCACAGTAATACTAGCAAGGAAGTCTCTAATTTCAGATTTGTGAGGATCATTAATATTACCCCACTGCGGGAGTTTGCAAGCAGTTGTAAAATCCTCTAGGTCCATGGTATAAGATGTATCATAAATATCAAATAGGACAATAGGAGAATTACGCGTACAGTTATATTTAAACCTCCGCACAAAGGAATCAGTCAATTGATAGTACTGAGGACACTTATCTTGTAAGAAGTCCTCCAACTCAGCATTATGCACATATGCGTCAAATTCCTCCTTAAAGCCTGCTTCGACCATAACATCATCAGATGGCCACTCACAAGCTCGTACATCCGCGTCCCTCGGTAATTCAACATCTTGCTCATGTATAGCAATCCTGGCTCCTTTCTTTACCGAGGAACCACCTTGGTACATTCTCCTAGACATAATTCTTTTTTTGAAAAATTTCTGAAATTTTAGTAACTTCAAAATAAAAGTGAATAAAACTAAACAAGATTGGTAGCAACTACTCCTACAAGTGCCTAGAGCCTATATCATGCATTACAATTGCTTGGGACCTCATAAATTCAACATGCAAGCTCAAGAACATGGTCACCTATGCAAGAAAAAATTGCAATGAATAAAGCACTAGAACAAAAACTAATTGGACCAATGGAGGAGTCACAGACCAAGCAACCATCTCCCAAAGCAGTTTTGTGAATGGAGCTTTGAGCAAGGAGATCGAAAATCACAGCAAAATGAGCTAGAATTCGTGCTTGAGCAGGATGGGGATTTTTTTGGGTAGAAGATGGAGCGTGTGGGTCCTGGCATAAGTGGAGGGGGGCCACTAGGGGCCCACGAGACAGGGGGGCGCCCAGGTGGGGTGGGCGCGCCCTCCACTCTCGTGGCCTGGTGCTTGCCCCTCCTGCAGTGATTTCGGTGCCTAAAATCCTCAAATATTCCATAAAAAATCGTACTAAATTTGCAGGGCATTTGGAGCACTTTTATTTTCAGGATATTTTTAATGCACGGATAATACTATTTTTGCTTTATTTATTCTAAATAACAAAAAGTCAAAAGTGGGTACAGAAGGTTGTGCCTTCTAGTTTCATCCATCTCATGATCATCAAAATGAATCCACTAACAAGGTTGATCAAGTCTTGTAAACAAACTCATTCCGAATAAAACGGAACCAGAGAAATTTCGAATAACACTAAGTTACCTCAACGGGGATATGAAAATCCCCAACAATAAGAATATCATACTTTTTCTTGACAGTAGGGAGAGGAAATTCAAAACCTCCAATAATGATAGTTGGAACTTCTCCAATAGAAGTGATGCTATGAACTTGAGATTGTTTCCTCAGAAAGTGTACCGTATGCTCATTACCATTTACATGAAAAGTGACATTGCCTTTGTTGCAATCAATAACAGCCCTTGCAATGTTCAAAAAAGGTCTACCAAGGATAATCGACATACTATCGTCCTCGAGAATGTCAAGAATGACAAAGTCCGTTAAGATAGTGACATTTGCATCCATAACAGGCACATCCTCACAAATACCGACAGGTATAGCAGTTGATTTATCAGCCATTTGCAAAGATATTTCAGTAGGTGTCAACTTATTTCATTCAAGTCTATGATATAAAGAGAGAGGCATAACACTAACACCGGCTCCAAGATCACATAGAGCAGTTCTAACATAATTTCTTTTAATGGAGCATGGTATAGTTGGTACCCCCAGATCTCCAAGTTTCTTTGGTATTCCACCCTCAAAAGTATAGTTAGCAAGCATGGTGGAAATTTCAGCTTCCGGTATCTTTCTTTTATTTGTGATGATATCCTTCATATACTTAGCATAAGGATTTACTTTGAGCATATCAGTTAAGCGCATACGTAAGAAAATAGGTCTAATCTTTTCAGCAAAGCGCTCAAAATCCTCATCATCCTTTGTCTTGGATGGTTTAGGAGGAAAGGGCATGGGTGAGGGAGTCCTGGATTAGGGGGTATCCGGACAGCCGGACTGTGTACAATGTCCGCACTATTGAAGCGTGGAGATACAAGACTCAAGACTTCGGCCCGTGTCCGGATGGGACTCTCCTTTGCGTGGAAGGCAAGCTTGGCGATCCGGATGTTGTGTTTCCTTTCTTGTAACCGACTCCATGTAAACCCTAGCCCTCTCCGGTGTCTATATAAACCAGAGAGGTTGGTCCTTAGAAGGCCGATCACATTTACAATCATACCATCATAGGCTAGCTCCTAGGGTTTAGCCTCTACGATCTCGTGGTAGATCTACTCTTGTACTACCCATATCATCAATATTAATCAAGCAGGAAGTAGTGTTTTACCTCCATCAAGAGGGCCCGAACCTGGGTAAACATCTGTGTCCCTTGCTTCCTGTTACCATCAGGCTTGACGCACAGATCGGGACCCCCTACCCGAGATCCACCGGTTTTGACACCGACATTGGTGCTTTCATTGAGAGTTCCTCTGTGTCGTCGCTGTCAGGCTTGATGGCTCCTTCAATCACCATCAACGACGCTGTCCAGGGCGAGACTTTCCTCCCCGGACAGATCTTTGTGTTCGGCGGCTTCGCACTGCGGGCCAATTCGCTTGGCCATTTGGAGCAGATCGACAGCTACGCCCCTGGCCATCAAATCAGGTTCGGAAACCTGAACTACACAGCGGATATCCGCAGAGACATGATCTTCGAAGGATTTGGGCCAGCACCAGAAGCACCGAACAGTCACGATGAGCACGGCTTAGACCTGCTGTCAGACGATGCTTGGGATATCACCCAGGCAGAAGCCCCAGATCTAAATCCGGGGCAGGTTGTGTTGCCTAAGGACGGAGGGCTGGACCCCATCCCGCAGGCGTACCCTCATCGGCGATGGAGCCGAACACAGGCCTCACTTCTGAGGGAGCCTGTGACTCCGGACCCCCGGATTCATATCCGGTTGTAGGTTCCAGTCCGCGCGTCCCTGAGCCCACCGAACCTGGTTGGGCTCTGGTGATGGAGTTCACCGCGGCGGACGTCTTTCAGCACTCGCCCTTTGGAGACATGCTGAACCTATTGAAGTCTCTCTCTTTGTCAGGAGACTCTGGGCCGAACTATGTCCGGCTTGAGTGGGAAGCAGACGGTGACGGAATTCGTTGCCCACCCACCACCCACTTCATTGCCATGATCGATGATCTAACCGACGTGCTTGACTTCGACTCCGAAGACATCGACGGTATGGACGATGGTGTAGGAGAATCACAGGAGCCACCATTCACAGGGCAGTGGATTGCCACCTCCTCATACGATATATATATGGTGGACACTCCGAAGGAAACCAATGGCGATGAGGCAACGGAGGATAACCCCTCGGGAAAAAGAGCAAAGCATGGGCGTCGTCGGCGCCGCTCCAAGCCCCGCCATAGCAATACTGGCCTCGGAGACGAAAATAATCCGGATGGCACCGAAGAAGAATATGACCCTGACCAGCCCGCCCTCGAGCAGGCCGAATAGGAAGATGAGCAGGTCAGCCCAGAAGAACAGGCGACGGACGCATACCCGGAGGAGGACAACTACATGCCCCCCTCGAAAGACGAGATTAGCCTCGGCGATGAAGAATTCAGCGTACCTGAGGATCCCATAGAGCAGGAGCACTTCAAGCGCAGGCTTATAGCCACTGCAAGGAGCCTGAAGAAGAAGAAGCAGCAACTCCAAGCTGATCAAGATCTGCTCACAGATAGATGGACTGAAGTCCTGGCAGCCGAGGAATATGGACTCGAACGCCAATCGGCTGACCGGCCACCCTGTGGCCGGAATAAAACGGGATATCAGCCCGGATACCAGCCCGCACCCCCATGCCGATACACTACATCTCAGGGCAACAGGCAAGACCTGCAAGATATTCTGGAAAACAAAGCAGGACAGCCAAGATCGATCTACGGATCGCAGGGGCGCGCCCCAACGCGCGACGATGATCGTCGCGCCGGATACATCATCGACAAGTCCGGCCAGGCTGAACACAGCAACCTAGACCAATTCGAGCTGCGTCGCCACATAGCCCGGCACAAAGGCGTCGCACACCCCCTCTGCTTCACTGACGAAGTAATGGATCATGAATTCCCAGAAGGGTTCAAACCCGTAAACATCGAATCATATGATGGCACAACAGACCCAATAGTATGGATCGAAGATTTTCTTCTCCACATTCACATGGCCCACGGAGATGATCTGCACGCCATCAAGTATCTCCCCCTTAAGCTCAAAGGACCAGCCCGGCACTGGTTAAACAGCCTGCCAGCAAATTCCATTGGCAGTTGGGAAAACCTGGAAGACGCATTCCATGACAACTTCCAGGGCACATATGTGTGACCACCAGATGTCGATGACCTTAGCCACATTACTCAACAGCCCGGAGAGTCAGCCCAGAAATTCTGGACTCGGTTCCTCGCTAAAAAGAACCAAATAGTCGATTGTCCGGACGCCGAAGCCCTGGTGGCTTTTAAGCATAATATCCATGACGAGTGGCTTGCTCGACACCTCGGCCAGGAAAAACCCAAGTCTATGGCAGCCCTCACAACCCTAATGACCCGTTTTTGTGTGGGTGAGGTAAGGTGGTTGGCTCACAGTGGCACCACGCCACATTCCGGCACTTCGGACGGCCGCGATGCTAACGGCAAGCCACGGCACAACAGACATAAGAGACGGAACAACGGTGACAGCAATCAAGACACGGCAGTAAATGCCGGATTCAGCGGATCTAAGTCCGGACAGCGGAAAAAGCCGTTCAAAAGAAATAATCAGGGACCATCCAGTCTGGACTGCATACTGTAGCGCTCGTGCCAAATTCATGGCACACCAGACAAACCAGCCAACCACACCAATAGGGACTGCTGGGTGTTCAAACAGGTCGGCAAGATAAACACCAAAAACAAGGACAAGGGGCTGCACAGCAACGATGACGAAGAGCCCCGGCGTCCGAACACGGGGGGGATAAAAGAAATTTCCCCCCAGGTGAAAATGGTAAACATGATCTACGCCACCCATATCCCCAAGCGGGAATGGAAGTGAGCACTACGGGACGTCTATGCGATGGAGCCAGTCGCCCCCAGATTCAACCCATGGTCAGCTTGTCCGATCACCTTTGATCGTAGGGATCATCCTACTAGCATTCGTCATGGCGGCTCAGCCGCATTGGTCTTAGACCCAATCATCTACGGATTTCACCTCATGCGTGTCCTTATGGACGGCAACAGTAGCCTGAACCTGCTTTATCAAGACACAGTGCGCAAGATGGGCATTGACCCTTCAAGGATCAAGCCCGCCAAAACTACCTTTGAAGGTGTAATTCCCGGAGTAGAGGCTCGCTGTACGGGCTCTATAACGTTGGAAGTGGTCTTCGGATCCCCTAACAACTTCCGGAGCGAAGAGCTAATCTTCTACATCGTCCCTTTCCGCAGTGGCTACCACGCACTGCTCGGACGAACCGCATTCGCTAGATTCAATGCGATACCACATTATGCATACCTCAAGCTCAAGATTCCAGGACCGCGCGGGTTCATCACTGTCAATGGAAATATGGACCGCTCCCTTTGAACAGAAGAACATACGGCAGCCCTCGCGGCAGAAGTACAATGCGGCCTACTCCGACAAACCAATCCGGCGACAACTTCGAGCACAGTCAAGCGAGTCCAGAGCACCCCGCAACAGGATCATCAGGAACGCCAAGAGCGCGATTAGCAGTCCGGCCTCCGCCTAAGCCCCTCCAAAGCAGCGTTCGTGCCATGCGTACACAATTATGCACTCAAGATACCATGGGCATAGGCGGAGGCGCATCAACGACTCAGTCGATAGTACGGGTAACCGCCAAATACCTTTATACTCTTTCCCTCTTACATTTCAGGACACCGCGTTAGTGCAGCATCCTAAGAAGAGCCGAATTGCCGGACTCATATGGGAGAGACATCCAAGGAGGCAACAGACGTTGTGCACCGAAGGAAATACCCAGGTGGAATCTACTTACGATCATTATACCTGCTTTATCTATCTGTACACAGCCTGCTCCTGGATAGGACATGTCAAATAGTCCTATTTTTATCTCTGCTTAAATGCATCCATTGTAAACATACGCTTAAACATATTTTTCGTCAATGGGAGATTATATATAGCGTCAGCTTATTATCCTTATTTGAACATTTTCCTCTCTTATAAATGTTTATTTGATATTGCATCCGTACACCTTGGTACAGTCAGTTTGCCAGGGGCTTCCCACGGCGCCCCGTAATATGGCAAATAAAGTCCGAACACTTTCAATAGTGCGGCACCCCGAACTTATAGCACTATATGCATCAGCTCCGAATCATGTCTTGGGTCTACAGTTGGGATAGCCCGGCTCCCTTGTTTTGGTGCCTTACGTTCCGTTATATCGGCTAAGGTAGCAGGGAGAACTACTGCGATTGTGTCCCGGTTCTCCTGGACGAGCACCTCAGTAGAGAAAGTCGAAAACTGACCAGCATGATATGGCGAGAGCTGGTCGCTGTTCGAGAGGTCTTAAAATCCTTAAAGATTTTCCACTTTAGGCGATATATCGGCTTCGTCCAATCTAGGCGTGTATAGCGCCCCGATTCGGCCTTCCGGATTCTAGGGGCTTCGCCGAAATTTAAAATTGTAGACTTCTATGGCTAAGTGAAAGTTATAAAGCCGCATAGTCCGATTGCCTTGTTCGCTGCGCCGGACACCTCCTTAAGGGACAAAACATTTGGATAAAGAGTGTCCGGGTTTTCCACAAACACCCCAGTACTAGTTACTTGGGGGAGGAAGCCGACGACTGGCCTACTTTCAGAATTATATAAACGGCCGCACAGAAGGTAATATTTTAAATAACAAAAGCGCTACATAGCGCAAGTAACTTCGTCCTTGAATTACAAGCATGACAGAAGTGAATTCATTCAAAGACGGTGTCCTTGGTACATTCATCAGCCATGATATGAGCACCCTTCATAATGCCATCATAGTACAGCTCGGGATGGCGATGCGCCTTGCCCTCCG
The DNA here is from genome assembly GCF_002162155.2 of Triticum dicoccoides. Lineage (NCBI taxonomy): Eukaryota > Viridiplantae > Streptophyta > Magnoliopsida > Poales > Poaceae > Triticum > Triticum dicoccoides. Next base: position 267,213,483 of record NC_041383.1, on the reverse strand, counting down.
GCGGCCCATCCTTGACCAGCTTCTTCGCATCCAGCTTGCCCCAATGCACCTTGACACGGGCAAAGGCCCGACGGGCACCCTCAATGCAAAAGGACCGCTTGATCACCTCAAGCCGCGGGTAGGCATCCACCATCCGCTTGACCAAGCCAAAGTAGCTACTGGGCATGAGCTCACCAGGCCACATCCGGACTATGGATCCTTTCATAGCCAGTTCGGCCGCCCTCTGGAGTTCGACCAACTGCTTCAGTTGGTCACTCAGAGGCATCGGATGTTCGGCCCCAGCATACTGGGACCAAAACAGCTTCTCCGTTGAGTTCCCCTCCTGGGCACGGTAGAACTCTGCAGCGTCTGATACGCTGCGTGGCAGATCTGTGAATGCCCCTGGAGAGCTCCGAATTCGAGTAAGTAAAAGAAACGCCTCCTCCACATGTTTGCTTTGCATAAAAAACTTCTTACCAGCTGCTATCTTCTTGGCCTCCTGGATCTCCTGCTGTGCTTTCTCGGCTTCGGCCTTGGCGTCTTTTAAATTCACAAGGGCCTTCGCAAGCTCGGCCTCTTTCGCCTTCAGATCATGCTCCACGGACTCGCCTTTCTTGTCGAGGTCCTGGAGCTCTTGTTGTACCTCACCTAACCTAGCACTTTGCTTTTCGCGCTCCTTACACTCCAAGGCCGCCTTGTCTTCGGCCTCGGACAGCGCCTTCTTCAGGGACGCCACTTCGGCAGTGGCCCCTATTACACAATCACGACACTTAGGTGTTAGACTCACCAATTCTGCCTATCCTTACATGCATAAGAGCGGGAATCACTTACCCTTGTTCTCTTCGAGCTGCCTCTTCGTGAGGTCGAGCTCTCCCTGTGCCTGCTCCAGGTCCCGCTTCAGTTCGGAAACCTCAGCAGTACGGGCAGCAGCAGCAAGCATCACAGCTTGCTTATGCACAATAAAACTTATTATTAGACTCCTGTGGATTATGACCCTCCGTTTGGCTTTTCTTTCCGAACACCATACAGAGTATCAGGGGCTACTACCTATCGGGTGGTAATTTTGCATATATTTATTACTTACCTCAAAGCCTGTTAGGAGGCTGGTGCAAGCTTCGGTTTGTCCGCTTTTAGCAGACAAAACCTTCCGAAACACCGTACTCATGAGAGTACGGTGCTCTTCATCCATGGAAGCGCCGCGAAGCGCTTCTAGCAGACAGTCCGGTGCCTCATGTGCAACGGAAGTCCGCGACACAGACGGCTCGCCCTCCCTAATGAGGGGTCGGCCGCCTAAGTCCGGAACCATCGAAGGTTCCGGAATTGTGTTCGATTGAGAGCCCAGTTGGTCATGGCTCTCATCGACACGGTCCGCGGGGATCTTGAACCCAGCATGCCCGACACCTGGAATCCCGCCTTGGGGCGTCTCCAGAGTCACCTCCCCCCGCTCCGGGATCTTTCGGGACAACACCTCCGTGTCATCCGCGTGTTGAGGGGTAGTGGCCGTCGGGAGCGAATTTATCGCCAGATCACTCAGGGACCCGGAGGAAGATACCTCGGGGTGAGTCCTGGCCGGACTGCATATATGTTCGGCATTATAAGTATAAAAACTATGACGTGAAACCATGATAGAATGCGGACACTTACGATCGCACCGGGGGCTTCCCCGGGGGCAGCCACCCCTCCTCGCTGTGAGCGGCTGTGGCGGAATAGTCCGAAAGGGATGCCTTTCCCTTCTTGGACGCCCCAGCCTCCCCCTCCGGGTGGCTTTTCTCTTTCTCTCCTCCCCAGTGCGGGGAGGTAGAGTTTCTTCTTGGTTCCTCCTGCCTCCGCGGGAAGAATCTGTCTCATCGTCGTCAGGCAACAAGGGTATGATGGCCTTGCGCCGGGGGCCTTTTCCAGCCCCCTGGTCCGCCTCCCCGGACCCCTCATCCTTTCCGGATGGGGCGTCTTCTTCTTCTTCCTCCTCCCCTTTGTGGGAGGAGTCCGCCTCATCGCCTTCGGACGAGGCCTCTGGCACAACCTTGCGACGGAGACCCTTTCGGATCCCCGGGGCCTTTTTCTCGGCCTTCTTCTCCGGCACCGTCTATGGTGCCGGGACCAGCATCTTCGTCAGGAGAGCATCAGCTGGGCCTTCTGGCAGCGGAGCTGGACACTGACCCTGCTCCGCTGTCTCCACATAATCCTGAAGCAAACATGCATAATTACTTAAGGCTCTCCCATGAATATATTGGAAAGAACCGGGTCCGGTGGCAGTCCGAGAACTCACCTGACTAGGAGCCCGCGCGGCGTGAAGGCCACGGTCCTCGGATGTGGAAGGAGGTACTTCGGAGGCCTTGAACAGCACCTTCCATGTGCCTTTGTGCGTCATGTTGTAGAGCTTCTGGAGCGTCCGGTGTTCGGTTGGGACGAACTCCCATAGATTGACTTCCCGCCTCTGGCAGGGCAGGATCCAGCGAACGAGCATGACCTGGATCACGTTGACAAGTTTGATGTTCTTGTCCTTCATGCTTTTGATGCATGTCTGGAGTCCTGCCAGCTCCATGGAATCGCCCCAGGACATGCCCTTCTTCTCCCAGGAGGTGAGCCGCATGGGGGCTCCGGATCGGCACTCGGGGGCCACTGCCTAGTTGGCGCCGCACGGCTCGGTGATGTAGAACCACCCCGATTGCCACCCTTTTACGGTCTCTACAAAAGAGCCGTCGAGCCATGTGACGTTAGGCATCCTGCCTACCATGGCCCCTCCGCACTCCGCTTGTTGGCCGCTTACAACCTTCGGCTTCACGCAGAAGGTTTGCAGCCATAGGCTAAACTGAGGCCGAATGCGGAGGAAGGCCTCGCATACAACGATGAACGTCGAGATGTTGAGGACAAAGTTCGGGTCTAGATCATGGAAATCTAGCCCATAGTAGAACATGAGCCCGCGGACGAAGGGATGGAGTGGAAATCCCAGTCCACGGACGAAGTGCACTACAAAAAAAAGACACATCCGTGACATTTTGGGTCGAACGAAAAAAAATTCTGTCATACATATGACACTTCTATGACGATAATTGTGACAAAACCCGGTATCATCTTTGATGTGGTGGGCTCCTACTTCTATGACAAAAAAACATGACAGAAAATGGGCTTTTCGTCCTGGGCGGGCCGGAGACGCAGCTGCATGACATTCTTTGGGCCGTCCATGACAGAAAAAACCATGGTAGAAGCGAGGGGGAGGAAAATTTCGGGGAGTTACCGATTACAGTGGGAGGTCGGGGGCCGAGCGATGCGCGTTTCTCTCGTACGTACGCGCGTGTGTGCGAGGCGTTGGCTCTAACTGAACCCGAGCGAGGCGTTGGGCTCTAACTGAACCCAAGCGATTGCATTGCAGGCTACGCGTTACTAAACCCGAGTGATCGATTGATGGCTGTTAACTGAACCTGATGGAGCAATTCCTTCGCTACTGCTGCTAACTGAAGCCGATCGATTGGATGAACAGTAGGCATTGCGGGGGGTTTGGATGAACAGTGAGCAGTGGCGTTGCCTCTGGATGAACAGGAACCCGTGGTGTGGAGGGCTGGATGAACAGTAGATGGTGGAGGGGTGGTCATGGAGGGGTGGTTGAACAGGACCCCGTGGTGTGGAGGGCTGGATGAACAGTAGACGGTGGAGGGGTGCCCGTGGAGGGGTGGTTGAACAGTAGCCGGTGGAGTAGCGCGCGATGGAGGCTGGATGAACAGGAGCCCGTGGAGGCTGGAGGAGGTCGACGGTGGAGATGAACAGTATCCCGTGGAGTCCCGTTTTGCGGTACGCCACACCCCTCCCCCCCCCCATTTCGACCATAGCGCTCCAACACAAGTCCGTTTCATCC